>NW_016107362.1:6481513-6584359 GCF_001604975.1 Cebus imitator
TTATTTTGTTTTTGTCTGTATTTATGGAGCCCAAGGAAGGGGCCAAGAGAGGGTACACCCCAGCCGCGGAGAGCAAAGCAGACAGATCCAGTTTTCTGTGTGTTCTTACCTCTCTACTTCCTCGTAGCTCTGCTGATCAAGCAGGCCTCCCGTGTCCAAGACCCCATTCCTCCCACTTGTGTACACCTAGGCTGGCAAATCTTGGAGCCTCTGGGCTCTGAAAACTAGACAATGATCATTAAACCTGGCTTGAGTCTTGAGTCTCTGTTCTGGCAAAAAAAAAAAAAAAAAAAAGAGCCGCGGGGGCTTCTGGGAAGCGTTGCCCCTGGTCTAACGGACCGAGGCTTGTGGCGCTCTCAGGCACCGCCAGCGCCGTCCTCAGAGGCGCCTCGCCCCAGCCCGCGACGGCTGTGCCACTTGGGCAGCATTAGGTGTGGAGTCGGGGCCTGTGTCCGCGGGCTCTGTGGTGAGTCCTTGGGAAACCGCTAACTGAGCAACGGACTCTTTGTGCTTGGTGGGAGCGGGGGCCCGCGAACCAGCAGGGCGTTGCCTGAGCTGTTCCCTGAGGCCGTGGGAGTGGTGTGTGAAGGACTGTAAGTGTCTGGCGTGAAGTGGCTGTCATTTGCCAGATATTTGTCTGGCTGCGTGTGGCCCCGGGATCGTGTCCGTAAGCAGATTTCGTGGAGGTACTTTCCCTTTTATTTTTCAGTATGAACCTACATGCAAACGTGCGTGGCAGTGGGATCTTGAATGAATGAAAAACTCTGGATGCAAGAGTTCTTCCTATATTAAGGATTCATTCATTCATAGACTCATCACTTATTGAATGCTGTCTGTGTAACAGGCACAATCGTAGGTGCTCAGGATATAGCAGTGAACAAGAGACTAACCCCCTGCTATCATGGTACTTACATTTTTGTGGACCAGATAATAAACAAGCTCTACCTCTGCAGGCCCCATCCCTTCCCAGAAAGAAGAGGAAATGCGTGAGTTCCAGGGAACAGTGATAGTCAAAGATGTGGCTATTGACTTCACCCAGGAGGAGTGGAAGCGATTGGATACTGCTCAGAGAAACCTGTACTGGAACGTGATGCTAGAAAACTATAACAACTTAATCACAGTAGGCTACCCATTCATCAGACCTGATGTGATTTTCAAATTGGAGCGAGAAGAAGAACCATGGGTGATGGAGGAAGAAGTATTAAGGAGACACTGGCAAGGAGAAATATGGGGAGTTGATGAGCATCAGAAAAACCAGGACACACTTTTGAGACAAGTTGAAGAAAAATTCCAGAAAACACTGACTGAAGAAAAAGGTAATGACTATCATAAGAAATTTGCAAATGTGTTTCCTCTGAACTCTGATTTTTTTCCCTTCTAGACACAATCTCTATGAGTATAACTTATTTGGGAAGTGTTTAGAACATAATTTTGACTGTCATAATAATGTGAAATGCCTTATAGGAAAGGAACATTGTGAATATAATGAACCTGTGAAATCATACGGTAATAGCTCATCCCATTTTGTCATTACCCCCTTTAAGGGTAATCATTGTGGAAAAGGCTTCAATCAAACTTTGGACCTCATCAGACATCTGAGAATTCATACTGGAGAGAAGCCCTATGAATGTAGTAACTGTAGAAAAGCCTTCAGTCACAAGGAAAAACTTATTAAACATTATAAAATTCATGGTAGGGAGCAGTCTTATGAATGTAATGAATGTGGTAAAGCTTTCATTAAAATGTCAAATTTCATCAGACATTAAAGAATTCATACTGGAGAGAAACCCTATGCATGTAAGGAATGTGAGAAATCCTTCAGCCAGAAATCAAATCTCATTGATCGTGAAAAAATTCATACTGGAGAGAAACCTTGTGAATGTAATGAGTGTGGAAAAGCATTCAGCCAGAAGCAAAGCCTCATTGCTCATCAGAAAGTTCATACTGGGGAGAAACCTTATGCATGTAATGAATGTGGTAAAGCCTTCCCTCGAATTGCATCCCTTGCTCTTCATGTGAAAAGTCATACAGGAGAAAAACCTTATAAGTGTGATAAATGTGGTAAAGCCTTCTCTCAGTTTTCCGTGCTTATTATGCATGTTAGAATTCATACAGATGAAAAACCCTATGAATGTAATAAGTTTGGAAAAGCCTTCTCCCAGAGCTCAGCAATTACTGTACATATGCGAAGTCATACTGGTGAGAAACCCTATGAATGTAAGGAATGCAGAAAAGCCTTCTCCCAGAGCTCATCCCTTACTATACATATACGAGGACATACAGATGAGAAACCCTTTGACTGTAATAAATGTGGAAAAGCCTTCTCTCAAATCTCATCTTACACTTCATATGAGAAAACATACAGGTGAGAAGCCCTATCACTGTATTGAGTGCGGCAAGGCTTTCAGCCAGAAGTCACACCTTGTCAGACACCAGAGAATTCATACTCATTAGAACCCTATGAATATGTGAACATGGCAAAGCTTTCTGAAGGAATTAACACCTCATTGCACATTACATGACCATTTCTAGAGTAGAAACCTACGAATGTGGAATAGCCTTCTGAAAAAGCCACAAATTTATGAAGCATTAGATAATTCTGCCAAGGTGACAAATTCTATAATGAAAAAGCTGATTATCAGAAACTTTCAGCAGACATCTTATTGATAATATTTAATCTGCATTCTCATTGAAATCTGAAACAAGATATCTGCCATCAGCATAACAACACAATACTTGAGCTCCTGGCCAATGCATAAAGTAAGGAAAACAAGGTTGGGAAAACCAAGACTCAATGAAGAACTATAAAAGTAACTTTTGTACAAGAAATAGTTAATTAGAAAATATGTTGGTAGAAAAAACCTAAGAATAAACACAACAATGAATTATGAGGTATTTATAAAGTTACAAAACATATTGAAGGACACAAAAGAACACCTGAAAATGGCATTTTGTCTGAAAAGACTTGACATTGTCAAAATATAATTTCTTTTCCAAATCTCTAAGTTTAATATGCTTCCACTCAAAGTTTACATCAATTTTAAAGAACTTTACAAACTTATCCAAAAATTTTATATGGAAAAGTAAATAAACACAAATAGCTGAAACAAATTTGACAAAGCAAAATGGAGAAGACACGTTCTAATATTAGATATATCACATACTTATTTAAAGCTGTTGTCATTTAAGCAGTGTGTTAGTGAATAAATCAAGCAGTAGTAAGATAATAAGCATTGATACAAAAATCCAACCAGATACGGGAATTCTGTGTCTGACAGTGCTATTGAAATCACTGAGGAATTAATGGCTTGTTTAATAAATGCAAGGCTCATAGGAGAAAAATTTTAGCTTTCTACCTTATTTTTTTTTTATTTTTATTTTTTGTGGCAGGTTTTTTTTTTCCCATTTATTTATTTTATTGCATTTTAGGTTTTGGGGTACATGTGAAGAACATGCAAAATTGTTGCATAGGAACACACGTGGCAGTGTGATTTGCTGCCTTCCTCCCCATCACCTACATCTGGCATTTCTCCTTATATACAAAAATAAAATCCAACTAAAGACCAGAATATAAAAAGCAAAATTCTAAAACTATGATGAAAGTATAATGTATTACTTTAGGGTAACAGAATTTCTTTAAAGCACATAAATGTGGAATAGTCCATTGAATTTTGGTGTACTGGCCTCACAGACACCTACAAATGTACACAAAGAGATACATATTACCGTGTTCCTGAATCATGGTTTATACTGCCCAAAATTGGATATAACAAATTTGTATCAATTGTGGAACAGATGAATACATGTGATGATTTCTGTGATAAAATACTATACAGAATTCAGAGAGAAACAAAATCTACATATATTTACATGGATAGATTACAATATATGATACTGAGAGAAAATTAAAATGCATAACAGAACCCAGTATAACATTTGTATAATTTAATAACATTGTGGAAAGAACAGTACTATATACTGGTCATGGATCCATATATGACATTGGTTGCCTTTTGGGATGTGGAAAAGATTTGGTGGGAGTTGTTATATTTATCTGTAATATTTCTTTAATAAAAAAGTAAAAGCAAATATAACAGTGGTGGCAAAAAAAGAATTAATAAGTTTAGGGACAAATGTGAATGTGAAAGATTTTGCAGGTTGAACACCACTGCATGAAGCTTGCAATGTTGGATATTATGATGTTGCTAAGATACTTATAGCAGCTGGAGCAGATGTTAACACACGAGGATTAGATGATGACACTCCACTCCATGATTCTGCTAGTAGTGGGCACAGAGATATAGTAAAGCTGTTACTTCGTCATGGTGGAAATCCATTTCAAGCTAATAAACATGGGGAGCGTCCAGCGGATGTAGCAGAAACAGAGGAGTTTGAGTTGCTACTAAAAAGAGAAGTGCCTTTATCTGATGATGATGAAAGTTACACAGGTTTGTTTCAGATAACCTACATTCAACTATTTGACATGATATTTGATAGAACATTCTGGATTCATTTATAATACATAAAATGTTTGAATGTCTTAGAAAAAAATCATTTTTAATATGAAATATTTCCCTTTAATAAAAATGTTCACATCATATATTTAATGGGAAACAAAATGTCATGTGAACAGCCCAGAAATAAAATTGCCTTATCTTTCAGTTCATGTATTTTCTGTTCAAAATCTGTGCACATTCTTTTGCTGCTTCCAAACTGATTCTTGCTTCACAATTGCCTCATGTGCAAATCCTAGAAGAGAAGCTATACGGGATTCAGGTTCACATTTAGTAGTAGCTGCTACTCCTATAGGCATATCATTTTCCAACTTCTGGTGCATCTTCAACAAGAAGCTCTCTATGCTCTCATCTGAAGACCTGCTTTTTCTTTGAATATGTTTTCTGTTGAGACCTTCACTATCATTAAGATTTCCAACAGAAGGTGACTCTAGGACTGGCCTTGTAGTAGAAGCAGTGGCTGGATATCTGGTCTTCTCTTTCTCCACAGTAAGCTGAGTACTGACCTCTGCTATCATCTCATTGGTTCTTGTCAGTTCACTTGACAAGGATTTTACAACTTTTGCTTCTTCTAGGTAGAGTTCCTTATATCTTTCCAATTCGGTTTTATTATCAGCTTGCGAAGCCTTTATTCTGGAGAGTTCAGATTCCAGATCTTTGATTCTGAGTTCCATCTGAGGTTTTTTTTTTTTTTTTTCCCCCATTTATTTATTTTATTGCGTTTTAGGTTTGGGAGTACGTGTGAAGAACATGCAAAATTGTTGCACAGGCACACACGTGGCAATGTGATTTTTGCTGAAGTAATATCATTCTCCCTTTGCACTAACTGTTCTTGAGATACTGCTTGAGTCTGCAAGAAGAGATTGATTTCCTTTAACTTTTCTACTATCTCAGAGAATGTGCAACCACCCAAGAACACCCCCAAGATGAGGCGCAGGGACTCACTGGAAGCCTTGTCTTCCTTGGTCATATCTGTGAATGCAAAGTCACCACAGTTGAGCAGCCGTACCACCTCATCAAGGCCCTGCCAGCTTCGCCGCTCTAGCACCTGCTCAATGATTCGGCAGCTCAGGGGCACGTAAGCACCACGGAAGACGTAAGTCATGTCTCGGGGCACATTCAGATCATACTCACCATCCATGCGTGGGATCAAATTCAGCTTTTTGCTGATGGCAAGAAAATTGCTCTTCTTGGCCAGAGAACTGAAGGCATCAGTAATTTTTCCTGCAGCCTTGTCGGTCACCAGCTTGCTCACTTTACTTTCCACGGCTGTGAGGGTGTCCCCAGGGCTCTGCTCTGTTAGGAGCCCAGCTCATCGCAGATTGGAGAAGGTTAGCAGGTGCTCAGGGCCATAGCTCTGCAGATACTGTGTTTTCAGAGACCGGTAATCCTTGGGGATCAAACCATTCTCAGTGATAGACAAAAGGCATATGAGGCGCAGGCTTTCTATAGGCATTGCCCTCTGGTCAGTGGGGACTCTTTGCATTCACATCTTCTCCTGCTGCATTTTAAAGCATTTTCATAGTAAGTAGTTTGGCCTAATAAAGCATCTTTATAGCAAAAAAAAATCATACTAGGCTTCATACCTTGGTGATCAAATAATCTGTATAACAAACCCCTATGACCTACATAATAAAAAGACTGAAAAAAAAAAAAAAAAAAAAAAAAAAAAAAAAGACAGCATAAGGCAAATTTCCCACTCTTTCTTTTGCAGTATTTCCAAAAAGTAAACAAAACTCTTTTGCTCATGTTAATACTACATTACAGTCCTGTTCAAAAACAGAAACCAAATTCTATCTTTACATCAGTGTATTATTAATGCTAAAGTTAATTTTAATAAAATCTTACAAACCGTTCAATTCAAACTCAATCAGTTTTGACCACAGAAAATAAGAGTTTTATAAACATGATATAATCTGTTACTATTTTTTCATTGTCTGTCTTTCCCCAACATTCTATATTCATTTAGTTTTATCTACAAATTTTTTAATTTCTTACATTTGTTTGTTTGTTTGTTTGTTTCCATGGGTTATGAGGGAGAGGCGGTATTTGGTTACATGAGTAAGTTCTTTAGTGGTGTTTTGTGAGACTCAAGCAGTATACACTGAACCTAATTTCTAGTCTTTTATTGCTTGTCCCTCTCCCACTCTTGCCCCTGAAGTTCCCAAAATCCATTGTATCATTCTTATGCCTTTGCATCCTCATGGCTTAGCTACCACTAATGAGTGAGGACATACAATGTTTGGTTTTCTATTCCTGAGTTACTTCATTCAGAATAATAGTCTCAAGTTCCATAGAGGTTCCTACAAATAACATTAATCCATTCCTTTTTATGGCTGCATGGTATTCTATTGTGTGTGTGTGTGTATGTGTGTGTATAAATCACACTTTATCCATTTTGGGCTAGTTTCACATTTTGCAATTGCAAATTGTGCTGCTATAAACATGAGTGAACAAGTATCTTTTTTGTATAATGACTTATTTTCTTCTGGGTAGATACTCAACAGTGGGACTGCTGAATCAAAATGGTAGTTCTAAGTTTAGTTCTTTAATTAATCTACACAGTGTTTTTCATAGTGGTTGTACTAGTTTACCTTCCCACCAGCAGTGAAAAGTTTTTTCTTTTCATTGCAATACACCAACATCCATTTTTTTTTTAACATATATAGAGGCCATTCTTGTGGGAGTAAGGGGTATTGCATTGTAGTTTTGATTTGCATTTCCCTGAAAATTAGCAATGTTGAGCATTTTTTAATGTTTATTGGTTATTTGTATATTTTCTTTTGAAAATTGTCTATTCATGTCCCTAGCCCACATTTCGATGAGATTGTTTTCTTGCTAATTTGTTTGAGTTCCTCATAGATTCTGGATATGAGTCCTTTGTCAGATACGTAGATTGTGACGATTTTCTCCCATCCTGTGAGTTGCCTGTTTACTCTGCTAACTCTTCCTTTTTCCTTGCAAAAGCTTTTAAGTCCCATTTATTTATCTCTGTTTTTGTTGCATTTGCTTTTGGGTTCTTGGTCATGAAATATTTGCCTAAGCCAATGTCTAGAAGGGACTTTCCAATGTAACCTTCTAGAATTTTTATAGTTTCAGGTCTTAGATTTAAGTTCTTAATCCATCTTGAGTTGATTATAAGATGAGAGATATGGATAGAGTTTCATTCTCCTACATGTGATTTGTCAATTACCCCAGTTGAATAGGGTGTCCTTTCCCCACTTTATGTTTTTGTTTGCTTTCTGAAAGATAAGTTGTCTGTATTTGGCTTTATTTCTAGGTTCTTTATTCTGTTCCATTGGTCTATGCACCTATTTATATATCAATATCAATGCTGTTTTGGAGGCGATGGCTTTACAGTGTAGTTTATAATCAAATAATGTGATTTTTTGTTCCCTATGCTGTAAATTATCAAAAGTGTGTAAAAAATGTCAAAGATTGTTTTACATGCAAAAGAGATTCACAAATTGAATTGAAATGTATTGAATTTTTTGTAATTAAAATCCAATTTTGGAAAGCAAAAATCAATAAATGTCAGAAGATGTTTAAGTATTTGATTAATATTGGATTATGTATGCCCAAGAAAGAAAACCTGGTTACCTATTTAATCTAAATAACTATAAAACATTTAGAGAACATGACTGTAAAAATGTTAGCTCTTTTATAAGTAAGAAAACCTTGTTTTCTTAAATAATTTAAGGAATAACTACTTAAAAAATGAATATACCAAATCTTTGCTATCTAGACAGATTATGCAGAAAAAGATCATAACTTTTTATATTGTCGGCGTAGTTGGTAAACAGCAAATCAAGGAAATAATTCTATTACATATAATTATATGAGTTAGTATACAGTTAATCTTTGCATTTACGAATATTATTTCTGGTCCTAGAACCTATTAGGCTGCAAATTTAAGTGACCAAAGCAATTATACAGTATACTAAATCTTGACATGAAACTGTATGAGTAATTGTATTAGTCTATTTTCACATTGCTGATAAAGACATACTCCAGATTGGGCAATTCACAATAGAAAGAGGTTTAACTGGGCTTACAGTTCCATGTGGCTAGAGAAGGTCTCACAATCATGGCAGAGGGCAAAAGGCACTTCTTACATGGTGGCAGCAAGAGAGAATGAGGAAAAAGCAAAAGCCGGAACCCCTGATAAACCTGCCAAATCTCATGAGACTTATTCTCTATCATGAGGATAGCATGGGAAAGACCAGCCCCATGATTCAATTACTTCCCCCAGGTCCCTTCCACAACACATGGGAATTCTTGGAGGTACAACTCAAGTTGAGAATTGAGTGGTGACACAACCAAACCATATCATTCCATTACTGGCCCCTCCAAATCTCATGTCCTCATATTTCAAAACCAACTGTACCTTTCCAACAATTCCCGAAATTCTTAACTCATTTCAGCATTAATCCAAAAGTTCACAGTCCAAAGTCTCATCTGAGACAAGGCAAGTCCCTTCTGCCTGTGAGCCTGTAAAATCAAAAGCAAGCTAGTTACTTTCTAGATACAATGGGAGTATGGGTATTAGGTAAATACCCCCTCTGCTAGTACCAATTAACTCTATTAGTTCATTCTCATGCTGCTGACAAAAACATAGCCAAGACTGGGTGATTCACAAAAGAAAGAAGTTTAATAGAACTTACAGTTCAACGTGGCTGGGGAAGGTCTCATAATCATTGTGGAAGGCGAAAGGCACTTTTTATCTATCAGTGACAAGAGAGAGATGAGGAAAAATCAAAACTGAAAACCCCTGATAAACCCATCAGATATCATAAGACTTATTCATCATCATGAGAATAGCACAGGGAAGAATGGACGCCATGATTAAATTACCTCTCCCTGGGTCCCCCTCACAACACATAGGAATTCTGGGAGATACAATTCAAGTTGAAATTTGGGTGATGACACAGCAAACCATATCAGCAATCTATTTTCAACATTCTTGCAAGAAACATGTAATAACTTAAAACATGGGCCCTTGGTGTTCTGGAAGAGAAATTACATAATGACAACCATCAACTCCCAATGGAAGCATCTTATGAGATAGTATGAACAGCTAAATTACCAGTAAAATTCCAAGACATCCATGTTTTCAAGTTACAGAGACACAAAACATTATACAATGACTAGAAGAGCATTCAAACTAAAGTTCTCAAATTGAGTATACCACATCCAGCCTTTAATTATACATATTTTATGCAGATAGACATCAAGACTTCATTTGTTTACCAAATATATACCTTGGGCCTATGGGAGAATTATTATAATTTTTCAGACAGTTAATATTTATTTTATTTTATTTATTTATTTTATTTATTCTTTCAATTTTATATTTTGTGTTGTGCCCTGAAACTATCAAAGACTACACTGGGAAATTACTCGGAGTAATCAATGATTATCTCTTTAAACCTTAAGTCACATTGACATAGTAACTCTTGCAATCAAAATTATTCAAATATGTAAAAAAGTCAGAAATTTAACAATGATTTACCTGAAATGATAAATGTTCAACATGCCTTGAGGTTTGAGAGATAGGTCTACATATTTTGGCCATGTTTTATTATATAATCTAATAGGTTTTATTCTATTTGCTAGCCAGAGTGGCATATTTGCCATCACTAATGTTTGGTGTTGTAGTTAGATACATCCTATTGAGAAAGAAGAAACATCCTTGTGTAAAAAGAAGCCAAAGTGCCTTCTCTGATCTTGTAGCTTTAAAGCAGTCATACAAATCTAATCACTGTCTGATCCTTGTCTTTATGAGAGTTCCAGTTAGTGTTTGTATACTCACTTCACTGTCACGGAAATATTAGGTTTAACCGTCAAAGATTTTCTATCAAACCCTAGGAGATAAGACAATGCAAATACTTTCTGTGCTTCTGAGGTCCATACTAAGAACTTCTAAAAACAAAACACAGCAATAAAACCTCTGCACTCACTTTCATTTACATGACATCATTTTAGAAGTGTCTCTCTTCCCATCTTCCTTGCTTCACTAAGTAAATAAAATTTAGTTTTCTTATAACTGGTTTGTTCATTTTATGTATGGATTAAACTGTGAGTCTAGTCATTGACAATATTAAATTAGATATATATGTGTATATATATATATATGTACTATATGTCAAAATAGCATCCCTTTAAATTTTGAAGCATTATTCACATTATATTTATAAGAGGAAATCAATTTAAAATCACAGATTTAGTGCTTTTTGACCATATTTTTTCTGAAATATATAAATTAGAACATTTTTGTAATAGATTTTGAATCAGAATTATTGAAGATTTCTAGGAATGGGATATATTCGTTCACATTCACAAAATTTGCATTCACTTTAAATGAATTTTGCTTCAATTTCATCACATCATAATTTTAAGCATGAAGTAAGAACCTCAAATCTCAGATTTTGTCTTCCTACTAAAAGAAAAATTGCTTATATAATTGTGTTACAGCTAAAAAATAGAGTTATTCTGAGAATTCTTTGTTTGACAAGTTGTAGCATACACACACAAAAAAAAACCCTAATGAAATTCCATGTTTAGATGACAAATCTAGTACCAGCTGATGATATATGATATATTGATAAAATGAAATAGTGAAAAAGTACTGCCCTTGCTTTAGCAAAAGTATGCAGTACTAATTAATTGAGGATTTTCTGAAAAGCTTTAGTACAAACTTTTTTTCTTGTTCTTTTTGGTTTTGTCCAGATAAAATACTACCTCATTTAATTATAAATATGTGTGTGTGTGTGTGTATATATATATATATATATGTATAACATATGTCATTTATTATATGTAATATATATTATTTATTATATATATATAATTATATATGTGTGTATATATATAATACTATTTCATTTAATTTTAAATTATATATATAATTATTATACATATATATTAATATATATTATACTTTTAATTATTATATATACACACACATATATGTAATTAAATGAGGTAGTATTATATATATGCATATATATATATGCTTTAATTATTTTAAATGACAATTTAATAGACACTTCAGTAGTAATTGGAAATATATTTCAATAAATGAATTTCACATAAAATGTCTCCAAACAGAATGCTTGAATATGCTTTTATAATTTTTTTCTCCTTTTTAAAAATACAATATTGTTTGCTAATTTCTAGTCTCTTTGCATCAGAAGACATTATGCTTCAAAAATGAAAAAAAGCATAATTTTGCCTAATATAAAATATAACTGGTTTTAAGTGAGTGACTGAAGACAGTTCCTAGGATTACAGACCATGACACAGTGCAAGGACATAGGGATTTCTATTTATTTTCAATTCTTTGTGAAATTTTGAGTATTTCTAGCTTAACTGTCTTCCTAAAAGCTGATGAAAACATTTTATTGAAAGTTATTATTGAAAATTACTATTGCAACTGGTAATATCTGCATCTGGTTCATTTGCGAGTCTTCTTTCATTAACTGATTCTTTAAATTGATTATGGGTCACATTTTCTACTTCATCTGTGTCATAATTTTTCATTGCATGTCAGATATTGAGTATTAAAAAATAATAAAGGCTGAAGTAAATAATATTTATCACCAACAAAGACAGGCCCTTTCCTCTGCCAGCCCTTTAAAGTGAGATCTAACCAATCTAATTTGAACTTGAACTGGGTTTAGGATTTGTTGATGTTTTAGTCAAATTGAGATCACCAGTGGCTTCGTAAACTGATAATCTCTGAGTGTAGCATCGGGAGACTCTTCAGTAGGACTTGATATCTGAGCACAGCCGAGACTCTAGGTCTCTCTCTCTTCCTCTGCCTCTCTTTTGTAGCCCAGTTGCCAGCTCTATGTGCCAGTGAGGATTTCTCTATAGACTCCAACTTCCAACATTCTTCACATTGAAGAGATCTCACCCTATTGTCCTGCACTCAGCCTTCTTTAAACTGTCACGCATTTTCAAAAGACCCAGATGACTCACAAGTATCTGTCTCATTGTCCCGCTCTACTCTAGCTGTTGATACATTCCCACTGTTTCCTTGACAGATACCTGTAGAAAAATATTGATGGATAGAAATATTTTCATGATACATCTTGGACATTTTAGAATGCTGATGTTTCTCACCTACCCATCTGTGCCTGTTAAAGTATGCTAGCTGGGTTCTACTTCTGAATAGGCAGCATTCTGTTTCTCTTTTACCATACACCAGGGATGAAAGTGGCTATATGCTGCTTTCCTCCCAGTCAGAGATTATTCCTTTCTAGAAATTAGGATATTTTGATTATTTTTCCTTCCCACACTTCTGATGAGTTTTAAAAATATAATCTAGATTTTTTAAGGCCTTTTTCTCTTTGTTAGTGCATGATTCATGACATTTTGCCACTTTCTGTATCTTAAATGGAAGCCCAATTTTCATGAATTTTAAGTGTAAATGACTTGTAGCCCATTTATCTCTTATCCATATGTCTACAGCCTACTAGACACCCCTGCTTTAATGCTTAATAGATATCTCAAAATCGTATTGCCCAGTTCTAAGCCCATAACCATATCTTTAGCTAAAGGTGACTCATACAGTGTTCCCCATTTAACTAACAGCAAATCCATTCTTTCAGTTACTCAGACACAACCTTTAACCCACTTTTAATCTCACATATATTCTCACAGGAAACACTTTTAGTTCTTTCTGCAAAATACGGACTACATCAGATCCCTTATTACCAACTACATTGTTGTCACCCTAGACCATTATTTCTTTTACAGATTGTATTAGTCTGTTTTCATGCTACCAAAAATGACATACGACATACCCAGAATTGGGTAATTTATAAAGGAAAGAGGTTTAATGGACTCACAGTTCCACATGCTGGGGAGGCCTTACACTGATGGCAAAAAGCGAAAGAGAAGTAAATATCTATCTTACACGGCAGCAGACAATAGAATTTGTGCAGGAGAACTCTTGTTTATGTATTTGTTTTTTTGAAATGAAGTGTCACTCTTGCTGCCCAGGCAGGAGTGCAATGGCGCAATCTCGGCTCACTACAACCTCCCTCTCCCAGGTTCAAGTGATTCACCTGCCTCAGGCTCCAGATTAGCTGGGATTACTAGCTACTACATTACTAGGCATGCACCACCATGCCCAGCTAATTTTGTATTTTTAGTAGAGACAGGATTTCTCCATGTTTGTCTGGCTGATCTCAAACTCCCAACATCAGGTGATCCACACCCCTCGGCCTCCCAAAGTGCTGGGATTACAGGTGTAAGCCACCATGCCTGACAAGACAATTCTCATTTATAAAGCCATCATACCTCATGAGACTTATGCACTACCATAAGAACAGTATGGGAAAAACTACCCCCATGATTTAATTAACTCCACTTGGCTTTACCCTTGACACATGAGAATTACTACAATTTCAGGTGAGATTAGGGTTGGGCAAAGTCAAGCCATAGTATTCTACCCTTGGCCCCTCCCAAATTTCATGTTCTCACATTTCAAATCCCAATCATGCCTTCCCAACAGTCCCCCAAAGTCTTCTTAATTCATTTTAGCATTTACTCTAAAGTCCAAGTTCAAAGTCTCATCTGAGATGAGGCAAATCCCTTCTGCCTATGAGCTTGTAAAATCAGAAGCAAGTTAGTTACTTCCTTGATACCATGGAGGTACAGGCTTTGGGAAAACACACTCGTTCCAAATGAAAAAAATAGGCCAAAACTAAGGGGCTACAGGCCCTATCCAAGTTTAAAATCCAGTGTGGCTATCAAATCTTAAAGCTCCAAAGTGATCTCCTTTGACTCCATGTCTCACATCTAGGTCATGTTGATGCAAGAGGTGGTCTCCCCAGGCCTTGGACAGCTCTGCCTCTGTGGCTTTGCAAGGTAGAGCTCACCTCTTGGCTGCTTTCATGGGTTTTGGTGTTGAGTGTCTGCAGCTTTTCCAGGCACACGGCACAAGTTGTTGGTGAATCTACCATTTGGGGTTCTAGAGGATAGTGGCTTTCTTCTCATAGCTCCACTCCAGTGGGGATTCTCTGTGGGGGCTCTCACCCCACATTTCCTTTCCACACTACCCTAGCAGATGTTCTACATGAGAGCTCTGCCCCTGCAGCAAAATTCTGCCTGGACATCCAGGAATTGCTATACAACTTCTGAAATCTGGGTGGATGTTCTCAAACCTCAGTTCTTGACTTCTGTGCACCTACAGACTCAACACCACATGGAAGCTGCCAAGGCTTGGGGCTAGCACCCTCTGAAGCCATGGCCTAAGCTGTACCTTGGCCCCTTTTATCCACAGATGGAGCAGCTGAGACACAGGGCACCAGGTATGCACACAGCAGGGGGACCTTGAGCCCAGCCTAAGAAACCATTTTTTTCTCATAGGCTTTCAGGCATGTGATGGTAAGAGCTGCTGTGAAGGTCTCCTCTGATATTCTTGGAAACAGCTTCCCCATCATATTGGTGATTAGCATTTGACTGCTCATTACTTATGCAAATTTCTACAGCTGGCTTGAATTTCCTCCCAGAAAATGAAGTTTTCTTTTCTACTGCATTGTCAGCCTACAAATTTTTAAAATTTTTATGTTCTGCTTCCTCTTGAACAATTTGCCACTTAGAGATTTCTTAGAATCATGTTCAAAGTTCCGCTGACCTCTATGGCAGGCACAAAATGTCATCAGTCTGTTTGCTAAAGCAAAAGTTAACTTTGCTCCAGTTCCCCACAAGTTCCTCATCTGCATCTGAGACCATGTCAGCCTGAACTTTATTATCCATATTATTATCAGCATTTTAGTCAAAGACATTCAACAAGTCTCTAGGAAGTTCCAAACTTTACCGCATTGTCCTGGCTTCCTCTGAACCCTCAAAAGAGTTCCAATCTCTGCCTGTTACCCAGTTTTAAAGTAGCTTTCACATTTTCAGATATCTTTATGGTAGCACCCCATGAAGATATCTGAAAATAAATCTTTATGCAGTACCACATTACGGTATTAGTTTGCTCTCCTGCTGCTAATAAATAAATACTCAAGACTGGTAAGTTATAAAGAAAAGAGGTTTAATGGACTCAGAGTTCCACATGGCTGGGGAGAGCTCACAATCCTGATGGAAGGCAAAGGAGAAGCAAATGCAGATCTTACATGGTGGCAGGCAAGAGAGGTTGTGCAAGGAGATGCTCATTTATAAAAACATCAGATCTCATGAGATTTATTCACCACCATGAGTACAGTATGGGGGAAACAGCCCCCATGATTCAATTATCTCTACCTGGCCCACCCTTGACATTTGGGGATTATTATAATTCAAGGTATGATTAGGGCATGGATACAGCCAAACTATATCATAGATTTGAACTCCAACTGGCATTTTTCTTCCACATTTGTCTAACAACCAACCTTACGGTTTATACTCCACTAAGCAACTGTAGTGATGTTTTCACAACATGAATCAAAGCAAGATACTGTTCTACTCAAAATTCTGCAATTGTTCTGCATTCACTCAAATCAAACAAAAGTCTTTATAAGGGCCCACAAGAAATTACATGGTCTGCACATTCACCTGCCTCTCCTCTCATTGCCATCCTCACCTGGTCTTATTCATTTATTTATTTATTTTTTTGCAGCCACACTGACCTTTTGGTTGTTAACCAAACACAGAAAGTATACTCCAGTCTTAATCCCTTTGCATTAGCTGTATCCTCTGTCTGTAATGCTTTATAAAGATACCTTTATGGTGTATGCCTTATCTCCTTCAAGTCTTTTTAAATATTTTATCAGTAAGGGTGACTTAACATTGCATCTTTATCTACTCGCTGTTTCCATTTGCTCCAACTGGTTTACTTATTTTGCTTTTCAAACAAGTGATCACACTCTAGCACTTCATAAATTAATCTGTTTACCTGTCTATATGTCTACCTGTGATGGTTAATTGTATGGGTTAAGTACACTGGGCCATGGTATACCCAGACATTTGCTCAAATATTATGTTGGGTAGTTCTATGAGGATGTTTTGAGATAATAATAACATTTTAGAAAAGTACATTACCCTCCTGAATGTGAATAGACCTCATCCAATCATTTGAAGGCCTGAATAGAACAAAAACAATAACCTTCCCCCAAATAAGAGAAAAATTTTTTGTTTGACTACCTTTGGCTATGGGACATTTTTGTTGTTGTTGGTTTGTTTGTTTTCCCTGCCTTTGGACTTGAACTTAAACATCAGCTTTTCCTGTGTCTTGAGCCTGCTGACCTTTGGGTTATAACTACACAAGTGTTTTTTTTTTTGAATGTCCAGCTTGTCAAATGTAAATCATGGGACTCAGCCTCCATAATCTCATGAGGCACTTCCTTACAGTAAATCTCTTTCTATGTATTTGTACATTCTATTGGTTCTATTTCTTTGGCAAACCCTAATAAACTATTTACCTATCATTGATCTGTTTTGTAAAAATGTTTGTATTTTTATTATATGTCTTCCTCCACTAGAATACAGGAATTATGAGGGCAAAGATTTTTATCTGTCTTACTCACTGTTTTACTACATGACTTAGATTAATGCTGAGGGCATAGCTTTGTCTCTGAACATATTTTTTGACAGCTTGGAAAAAAATATTGAGTCATTTTTGGTTATTAATATAATTCATGTAGATTTCTTTTAAATCTTATTCTAATTTGTCTTTTACTTGCTCCTGAATATAATTCAGTTTTACATCACATTTTTTAATATATTACTCTTAGGACATAATACATACAAGTGGTTTCGAAGCACACTTAATGACATTGAAACCTAATAGCAGCAACAAGACGTATATTATCAAAAACATGATGTCTAAACAAATCTCAGTGCTCCTGTATGTGACTTTATATAATCGTCACAACAACCTCATGATATAGAAGAGGGAATTGAAGTAACTTGCCCAAGATTACACAGTGGCTAATGGGTAGAGCAGTAATTTGAAAGCAGACATTCTGGCTCAGAAGTTTATGGTTTACCGCTAGGCTATGCCACAACATGACAAAATGTATTATAGTTCTGATATGGATTAGCAGTGTCCTCATCAAAACTCTCATCTTAAATTGTAAACCCCATAATCCCCACATGTCAAGGGCAGGAAGAAGTGGAGGTAATCAGATTATGCGGGTGGTTTCCCTCCTGCCATTTTCATGATAGTGCATGAGTTCTCATGAGATCTGATGGTTTTATAAGCATCTGGCATTACCCCCACTTGCATTCACAACATCCTGCCACTCTGTGAATAAGGCACCTGTCTCTCCCCCATGATTGTAATTTTCCTGAGGCCTCCCCAGCAATGAGGAACTGTGAGTCAATTAAACCTCTTTCTTTATAAATTACCCAGTCTTAGGTATTTCTTCATAGCAGGGTGAGAATGGGCTAATACAAGCTCCGCTATGAGGTAAAATTCTATTAGCAAGCAGAGCACAGTTCCAAGCCTTTTTTTGGTCTATAATTGCCCAAAGGCTATAGAAATTTTATTTTCTTTCAATTTTTATACTTATGTTCCAAATAGGTTAAAAATTGGATGTCTACATGTGTCTGAAGTAGTCTGTACTTTGCCCATGGTGGCATGCAAGCCTGACTTGCCGTGATAGGGAACTGCTCTTCCATCAGAACAGTTGCTCTCATCAGGTTTTCAAATTTTCAGCCACACAGTTGTTTTGTCTGATTTCCAAAATGTGTATCTCTTCTTTCATTTATCCAATGTTTATCAAATATTTATTGAGTCCCTGTTCTAAGCCAGAGGTCATTCTGGTTAGAGAAATGTAAACTATTTTCAAAATATAAAACACCATTTCTCAGGCACTCACCAAAGAATACAACCTGTCTGCTAAGCTGTCTGTCATCCTGCTTCTAAAAATTTGTACATATAGTAAGTAAACTTTAGATAGCTAAAGGATGCACTATTCATCTACTCTTCTAAGTTATGTAAATTCAAGTTGCATTCCCATTTAAAGGTTGAATACAAGAGGTACACATACTTGGTTAATGTTATACCATTTCCATGACAACTACATTCACCAAATGTGCTTGGCTCATCAATGACTACTTAAGAAGAAAGGCATATAAATCCATTTCTGTTTTATACGTAATATTTTTAAGCCGATGTCTATTAGCTTTTACTCATAGACCCTCAAATAGACAGACTTTATGTTAGGAAAAGAACATGAGTTTTAGAGTTAAGCATATGTGGGCTCAAATCTTGCTTCTGTCATTTACTATAAATCTGTAATACCATTCTTAGAATCAATTTGTCAATCTGTAACAAAAGTCTTAAAAATAATATTCATTTAGTGATTCATCTGTGAATTTTTTTAGAAGGAAAATAAAACCAAAGATGTACACAGGCTCCTGAATAAGAATATTTGGAAGAGCATTAAAAATAAACTGAACAATTGGAAATAATATAAATATTCAGCAATAATGGAATAGTTAAGGAAAGTGTGATGCAACCATCATATAGAATAATATAGAGCCAGAAAAATCTTGCTGAACATTTAATAACACAATTTATAATTAGAAAAGAATATAAAATTTGCATTATTCTGATTTTGAAAAATAGAAAAAAAGACTTATTTATATTTCAAAACTTATCTGATTAAGAATAAGTACATAATGGTTTTATGTGCATGATTTCATTTGGATTTAAAACAGTGCTGTCAGAGATAAAGTATTCCTACTCTAAAGCAAGATAACTAACATTGTTAGATGTTAAACAACTTTATTAGTACAAGATGGCTAGCACAAAATTTGATATATTGAACTTAGGTCTGTAGATGTCAATGCGAGGACTAAACTACAGTTTATCACCAAAAACCTATGCCCAATTCTGCTGGTATAAGCTTTGAAAACAGATCTATCCTCCGTAAAATAAGTATATGTCTATATTACACTTACTGTCTTATTCATGTTTATTTTATATTCTTGCTGAAATGTAAAAATGTCTTTGAATTCAAAATTTTAGATTTTTTCATTTCCCATGCTTATTTGCTTTTCCATTTGTAGATAATAATTTGTTTATGTTCAAAGTCTATTTGCAACATTTGGTAGGTACTTGGTTAAACTAATACTCTTTCATAATCATACATAAGCCTCTAAATTACATGACCATTTTACAAATACAGGAGAACTCTGCCTAACTTTGTAGAATGGACTTTCAAGAGCAACCAAGCTTAACTGATTAGCTACAGCTTTGTTATAGCAGGCAAAAAAATCAGTTTATTTGTCCTTTGAAATATTCTAAAAATATAGCTTAATTTATATATGCATAAAAAGGTTAAAAAAATCATAGCTCCAAGTGGCTTAAAATAAAAGAAAAATGAAGTAAAATATACAAGGAAAAAGTCATATATAAAGTATTGGGGTTGAATTAAATATTAGAATTGAAGTCTTGAGCAGAATGAATTTTAAATTAAATCAGTTTCAGCTTAATAAAGTTTTGCTTGCCTAAAACTGGTTTCTGTCAAGCCTTGGAACTTCAAAATATTTTGTTAGGTATATTGGTTTACATGCTTTCCTTCTCTGCCAGACTGTAGATTTCTTAAGGGCCAGGATCCAGTCTTACTAAGTGTTATATCCTTACTAAGTATTATATCCCTAGCATTTCCACAGATTAAACATGGAGAGATTTTGAGTTTTAGTAAGGAATGAATTGATATACATTTGAACTAGTTGAATGTAGTAACTAATGATGGGGATGTTGATATATAATGGTGAGATTATTTTACATTTATAAGAATTTTTGTTTTGTTTTTTTCTGTCTTCGAGGTCCACAAAGTAAAGCTATTTTCCAATATTTCAAAAATAATTCCTTACATAAAATTTTTTAAAATTACTAAGAACAGCATGTCATTTCTATAGTTTTAGAAAGGGTCACTTTTGATAATTCTCACTTGATAATTGCCTTTAGCGTTAACATAGGATATGATTTATATAATTGTAAAATTTTGCTATTTGACCATTTTAAGATCTCAGCCTATCTGATGCTAAAGAGAGGCTAAAATAAAAAGACAGTATGCTGTAATCAATTATGTATGGCCCTCAAAACCATAATTCTATAATTTTATAAGACCTAAGTTTCTGACACAATTTGATCAAAGTTGTATTATTTTGTTGTTTTGCATAAAATTTCTTTTAAAATGTGTTACAATCCACAGAAAACAATTGGGATACAGCAGCTAGTCACAAATCATTTACAGCATTTATTCAACAAATATTTATCTCTATGCTAGAACTGTGCTAGCACACATAAACGGTAGTCTCAGAATTCCATTAGATAATTTTGATGCCTTATTTTAGGAGAGAAGAGTATTGGCATACGATGTTAGTCTGAGAATATTGCATCATTTAGAAATTAATTTGTTGATGATGAGTGGCAATTAGATCATTCATAATTTAAAGAGAACAGAAGGAAAAATATCATTAGTTGATATTACCATCAGTGGGGATAAATAGTATCTGGGAATGCAACCAAACGACTTCATAGAAGAGACAAAAATGCAGGCTTGGGAGTAAGGAAAAGAGAAAATGGGGGAGAAACTCATGAAAATGAAAAGAAACAAAGAGGCTGAATACATGAGGAAAGGAGGTCCTAAGTTTACCACGATGATTTTGGAAGCTCTTAAGTGTATCAACCCAGTAATTAAGGTCCCTTCTGCCTGTATCGCCACCACCATCGCTGTTAGTGACAAAGCTCATAAAATCTCTGACTAGAAATCAGATTAAGTTTTAATGCAAAGGTTACACATTTTACTTTTGGGTGAGACATTTTAGAGACTAATAAATATCAATTGTCCTGAAGTCATGGAAGACATCTCTAAGTAACCATGACACATTTTTCACTGAGCCAGGATGTGACTTCTGTATCTGCTGAATAAACCCTTAGATAACCACAACCAACAGACAACAAATGGCCTTTGAGAGTAAATGTATTTTCCATCCTTGCTGTTAATAAATTCAAAGAAATTATGCACCTTTGATTCACCATTTATTTATCAAGCTTGTGCTATATGCCAGCCATTGCCCTTTTCTGAGATAGCCTATATTGTAGTGAATTTTCATTCACTACAATATAAATATTTATATTGTAGTGAATTTTCATTCACTATAATATAAGAAACAATAGAAAAAGTAAACACATAAATAAAAAAGGTTCAGGATGTGTAAATGCCATTGAAGACAATAAACAGAGGTGAGAATATAAGAAGTTCTGGAAGTGGGAGAAATTGCTATTTATGGATGTTGGAAGGTACACTGATGAGTGCCAAATTCAAGAAAGGGTCAGGGAAAATACATTATATAGAGGATTTGGTAAATAAAAATATCTGGAGAGGACGACATATATGGCTCATGTTACAGGAATATCAAGAAGGCTACTGAGAATAAGGCCTGTGAAATAAGAGAGGCCAGATCTTAAAGGTTTTGCAGTAACTTGGCCTCCACTGGTTAAGATAGGAAGTCATTGAAAGGTTTTGATCAGTGAGTGGAATTATGTAATCTGTCTTTACAAGGCTCATTATGGCTACTCAGTTGATAACAAAGAAAGGATGTGAAGAACAGTTGGAAGCTACTGTAAAAATCCAGACAATTATAGTAGATTCTACAGTTCTTTCAGGTAGATTCAAATAGTAAATGGTGAGTAGATATATTTTAAGGATAGAGACAACAATATTTGGCAATTGATTAGATGTGCAATATTAGTATAAGAGGAGTCTAGGATAATTTCAAGGTCTTAGGTCTACCTGGAAGAGTAAAGTTGCATCAGACTAAAATTTTAAAAGACTAGATAAAAAGCACATTCCAAAAGGTACATTTGTCAGAATAGGTTAGGTTGTTATAACAAGCAACTTCAAAGGTACTAAAAACAATAAACATTCATTTCAGGCTATGAAACATGTCTGAAGAAAATCAACAAGCAAAAGTTCTGCTTGTCGTAGATACTTGCAGGCCCAGGCTGAGGAAGTTTCCACACTGATGAGCGATTGAATGTGGCACAGGTCAGGAAACATACTGGATCATGAACTAAATCTTAAGCCTTCTTTCCAGAAACAAAACTCATAACTTAAACTTCATTTGCCAAAGCAAACATACTTTCTACATTTATATTCAAAAAGGGGTCTACAGAGGCTATTTTACCCTGTGACTGAAAGCTGGAGGTATTTGTTTAATGGCACTTAGGATTCATCAGAATACATTTGTATTTCAACATGCCAAGTATGTATTTCTTATTAGACATTGAAGTAGTGATGCCAAATACAGAGTGTCTATTTGAATACAGAATTCAGGAGAGTCGCGGCTGGGTGTGGGTGGCGCATGCCTGGAATCCCAGCACTTCGGGAGGCTGAGGTGGGTGGATTACTTGAGGTCAAAGTGAAATCCTATCTCTATTAAAACTACAAAAAAAAGTTATCGGGGGAGACCGCACACACCTGTAATCCCAGCTACTTGAGTGGCTGAGGCACAAGAGCCACTTGAACCCAGGAGGTGGAGTCTGCACTCCAGCCTGGGTAACAGCGTGGGACTCTGTCTCAAATAAATAAATAAATAAATAAATAAATTGATTAAAAGAATTCAGAAGAGCCATCTGGGTTAGAATTGAAAGTTTGTAGACATAATCTTGAAAATTAAATGTAGATAGGAAAAAACGTCAAAGCCCAAGCAATTGGTCACACAACTTTGAGTAGTCAGCAAGGTGAGAGAGAACAGCAAAGGAAACTGAGAAAGTCATCTCACTGACTGAGATAGGAGGAAATCCAAAAGAAAATGGTATCCCAGAATACAAGAAAAGGGATAATAAAGAATCGAATGATCATTTATGCCAAATGCTGCTAATTATGAAATTAAACTTGACTACTGGACTGAGTATCATAGAGATTATGATTACTTTAAAAAGAATTTTTCTGTAAAGTGTTAAGAAGTATTGCCTGATTACACTGGTTAATTGGAGACTTGGGGGCAGGAAGTTGTGAGAGTGATTTGAAGTTTTGATATAACAGAGGAAATCCCTGGAGAAAGAATGAGTTCTAATGATGAATTTTCTTCCCATTTCTTCTGTTTTAAGATGAGTGATACTGGCCGGGCACAGTGGTTTATGCCTGTATTCCCAGCACTTTGCGAGGCCAACGTGGGTGGATCACACACGGTCAGGAGTTCAAGACAAGCCTGGCCAACATGACAAAACCCAGTCTCTACAAAAAGTACAAAAATCAGCTGGGCATGGCGGGGTATGCCTGTAATCCCAGCTACTGGGGGGCTGAGGCAGAAGGATGGCTTGAACCTGGGCAGAAGAAGTGGCAGTGAGCTGAGACGGTGCCACTGCACTCTAGCCTGGGCAACAGAGCGTGACTCTTTCTCAAAAAAAAAAAAAAAAAAAGAGTGATTTTAAAACATGTTTTCATGCTCATGAAAATAATGGATTGAGAAGGAAAAATAATAATGCAAATGAGTGTTTCAACTTTAAATAAGAGCAAAGTAGGAATTGTGTACTTTTGATTAAACTACTTTTGAAATGTTAGTGCCTTCAGCTTTATCACACTTTCTGTTTCACTTTTCACGTCTCATAAAAAGAAAGGAAAAGGTATGATGAGGTCAAGAGGAATCTGAGGTCTGTTACACATTTTTGCAACATCAGATTGAAGACACTCAGAAAAGTCCTTAAAATCAAATAGCCATTATAAAATAGATTTGAACAAATGAAAGAACTATGTATGCAAATGCAATGACAAGTGACAGATATTTGTCTTGTTTCAGGACTATAAGTAATTGGAATAACTATAATATAGAATTAATGTGACTTAAGGCATTCTAATAAAATCCTGGAACTATACTAAACTGTTATTTCCAGATTGGTGGAATTTATGAAAAGAGATGCCATTGTGCTAATGTTTTATATATTAGGCTTGTCAGGTTCTGTTTCTGCCCAGCTCTTCTATATGGGGCAGACTCGTGTGGGTGCATCACCTGGACACCCCTGCAAATTCATACTAAAAGGAGACACCAGCAAGAGGTTGTGGGTAGAAGAATACAGAGACCTCCACTCACTCACTGCTTCAGGGATCTTGTGAACTCCAGCAAATCTCAGTAGTTCCAACTCCACTGTTCAAGTTCTCACCCAGTACCAGTTGCATGATAAGATCCTTATCGGGTCCTATTAAGCTCTATGCTACTGACACCTGGCACCTTGGCATCTCATTTTGGCTCCCTCAGACTTACTCATACTTCCCTGGTAGTTTTGTTCACTGAAGTCTTTTCATTTGAACCATCTGTCTGTGATTCCATGTTATTCAAGGATTATGTCTTGAAATATTTTATGGACATATCTTATATTTTATATATGTCATTCTCTGTCACTGTCTTGACTTATTTCAAGGCTCACGTTGCTCCTGTTGGACAGTGGGAGCCAATTCAAGTTCACTCCTGTATCCTTTTGACATGTTTTTACCAGGTTTTGAGTTCTGCTTTTTCTCTAGCACAGTAATGTATTTGGGTTCAGTTGGTTTTTTCTCTCGTCTAATCCTAGGTCTGTCAACTTGTCCGGAAAGTCTGGTCCCTTACAGTGGGTAAGAATATATTAAAATAAATCAGGGTGCTAAACACACTCATTCTTTTGGAGGTGTCACTTACATCTTAGCCCTTTCACAGTTAAGCCCTTAGAAAATGTATATTTATTGAATCATAAAATAATGCTGACATTTCTAATTTTAATCCAAACCCAAAGGGTTCTTTTTTTCCATTTCCTTTCACATTTATATCTTCTTTAAAAGAACTTATTTTAATAAAATCCATTATATGTCTACTGAGTTTACTTGGAGAGCAAGTATAATTCATTTACCTCCTATTTTGAAACTACTTGAATTGAGGTGCTTTCTCATAACCCAGGCAGCTTCTCCTTCTGTCTATGTCTATTATGTCTATTAGCGTATTTATAATAGACTATCTAACCAAATATGTAGTTTATAGGGGAAGATACCTAGCCAGTCTGCATAAAAAGGAACTTGAAAGCTAATGTAATAATTGCGATGGCTGTCTGGAGCGCACACTGCCATCACGCCAGCCCCTGCAGAGAGAGTGCAGGGAGTAGATGGGCAGCCCACTTCCGCAGCCCACCGCCCTGAGGGTTGCCACCATGGAGCCTGCCTGCAATGCCCACTGGTGGGGGAGCAGCCCAGTTAGACAGAGAGGGGCCCTAAGGCAAAGCTGGACCTGGGGCAGCGCTGCACTTGCACACAAAGTGCAGGGGCCAAGCCTGGGGCATAGAGCTGGGATTGTGCTTGGGGGCCTTGGGAGTGGTGCCTGCTTCGGGGACCTGGCCGTTGGTGCAGCCACTGCATGCAGTGGGCGCAAAGGTTCCTATGCCTTGGGAGGAGGTTCTGTGCAAGGCTACCTGGGGCCATGTCCTGTGCAAAGGGCGCAAGTTTCCTATGCCTTGGGAGGAGGTTCTGTGCAAGGCTACCTGGGGCCATGTCCTGGGGTCTGCCCTGCATTGGGATGACTGCTGGCCTGACACTCCCAACAGACAGGTTAGGGCCCCAATCCACCCTGCCCTGTGCCACCCCTGAGTGCCGGGTCAACACTGACATGCCAGGCCCCTGCTGCCTCACCTTACTCTGGACTTTGGGCTCCAACAAGTGTGGTAGGAGGGAACTGAGGGAGTGCTGAGGGCAGCATGGTACTGGACTGTGGGTGCCCCTTGGGGTAAGCAGTCTGGATGCCGTCAATGGAAGCAGGCAGCAGACAGGCTTCTGGCTGGAAGGGGGCAAGTCCCTGCTGATGCCCCACCTTCAGACTAGGGAGGTCCTGAACTGGGGGCCAGGCTGCGAGTCCCGGACCAGAGTGGGAACTTGTGGTGATTTTTCTGGGCCCACCCATGGCTGCCCATGGACAGTCATCATACACCTCCTGCACTCTGAGTATTGTATGAGCTTTGGGCTCGGTCAGAGCAGAGTAGACCTTTGGATGACCACTTGCAGAGAGGAGCTACACACTCCAGGGTCTCCTTTTTGCTGAGAGCTGGGAGGATGATGGGACAAGCTGCTCACAGAAGCGGGCAACCCACTCCAGGACATTCTTTCTGCTAAGATCTGCAGAGACATCGGGATGACCAGCTGCAGAGAGGAGCAACCCACTACAGGGCCTCTTCTCTGCTGAGAGCTGCAGAGACGATGGGACGACTGCCTGCAGAAAGGAACTTCCCACTCCAGGGTCTCCTCTCTGCTAGGAACTGAATACTTGTCAGGACACCCTGGCTGCAGAAAGGAGCTACCTACTGTGGGTCTCCTCTGAGCTATTCTATCACTCAGTAAAGCTCCTCTTTGTTTTGCCCACCTTCCACTTGTCAGCATACCTCATTCTTCCTGGGCACAGAACAATAACTTTGGATCCACTGAATGAGACTAAAAGAGTGGTAACATGAACGGGGCTGAGACATGCCCCTTACTTGCCACATTTCCTGTGAAGAGAAGGAAAGAAATGCTGTGATTCTTCGGGGAGCCCAGACCTGGGAGCTTCCTGATCCAGGGCTGTGACTTGCTTTTTGGGGCCCTGTGGTTCCTGATATCTCCAAGCTTCCAGGCACCACCATGTTTTCTGGTGCCAGCTGTGGAAGCTGCATGTGGTGCATCTGGTCCAGCAGTAGCCTCAGGGAGAGCAAGTGCCCATGCTGGCACCTGGAACTGCCTGCCTTGCTACAGTAGCCAGCATGTCTGACTGCACAGTGGCCAGACCCCACACTTGCTCATACATCCCTCACCACTCCATGCAGTCCACATTGGCAGAGGTGGAATGCAGGCTGGTAGTGTGAGCAGAGTGCAGTCTGTTAGGCTGAGTGGGCATAATGAGCCGAGTGGGCCCAAGAAAAACTCAGATAAAGAAGCTACCAGCCACAGAGGTTTCTGGACAGAAAAATGACACCTCAAAGATTCTGTAACCATTGGGCTCATATGTTTAGGTCATGGTGGAACAGTTACGGTGAGAAGCAAATACATTTTGGAGACAGAAACAAAATTAGTTATAGATTTCATGTTGAACATTCAGTGATGAAAGAGAGAAAGAAAAGTGTCTAGGATAATTTTAATATTTTTCACCTAAGAAACTGCTAGAATGAATTTGTATTACATAAAAATGAAGAAGACTAGAGTATAAATATATTTAATCACTCAGGACAGATTCAGTTGAGGCTGTGGTAACAAACAACTCTTCAATTCGAAGGAATTTGAAGGGCTAAATATAAGAACAGTTTATTTCTTATAATAGCTGCCCATTTGACTCTGGAGTACTTGAAGACAGAGTTTTCTTAAAATCACCATTAATGAGCAAAAACTTTCATGGGTCATTTTTTATCTCAAGGTTTAAATAACACAGTCAATCCAATCTCACCCACTTCCTCTGGGGAATCAGAGTAAACTAACTCACTGTTTCTATTTCTTAAAGTGAGCATAATTAAGAATTAGTGAGCTCAGACTACACTGCTGTGTGGCTCTTCGTTTGACAAATTTGTATTTTTTCTAACCTATGAGCCTTTTAGTTTTTACTTCTCCACTTATTCTCCGTTATAATATACTTTTGATCCTTGCAGAATAGAATATATACAATAACATGCTTATTAAGATATAGACAAAATACAAGTTTTTAGACACTGAATGACTCCTTCTATGACGTAAAACATGATGTGTGTGACAGCTATTTGACTTGCTTTAATGAATACATTTTTATTTTAAATAATTAAATCTTCAGGTAAGAGAAATGTGGATAACATTAGCTGTAGGAAGAACATGAGGCAAATGAATATTCAGCATAACACAAGCAGAATGGAGATGCATCAGTTTTCTATTATGCATAACAATTTGCCACAAGCTTAGCAGCATAAAATAACCCCTATTATTTACTTATCTATCTATCTATTTATTTATTTATGTTTAAAGATGGGGTCTTACCATGTTGCCCAGGTTGATCATGAACTCCTGGGCTCAAGCAATCCCCCCGCCTTGGCCTCCCAAAGTTCTGGGATTACAGGTGTGAACCATCATGCCTGGCCTGCCAACACCCATTTATTAGCTCAAATTTGTGAAAATCAGAAATTTAACATTATGTGACTAGGTTTTCTGCTCATGGTATCACCACACTGAAATACAGATGTCAGCAAAGCTGAGTTCTTGTCTAAAGGCTCTGGGGAAAGTTTCAAATTTAAATTCATTCTTTCTGGTAGGGTAAAGTTCCTTGAATTAAATTCAGTGTGTGATTTCTATTTCCTTGCTGGTTGTTGAGAGGGGCAACTCTCAACTAGAGGCTGCTTGTATTTCCTGCCATGTGACACCTTCAATCTTCACCAGTGATGGCACATCAAATCTTTCTTTTGCTTTGAGTCTCTGAATTCCTCCATCTCTGACTTCTAGACCCAGGTTTAAAAGGCTCATATGATCAGGTCAGGTCCACCCAGATAATATTCCTTTCTTAAGGTCAATCAGTTTGGGGCATTATTGTATTTTTGAACCCCTTTTGTCACAGAAGGTATCTGTTTTAGTGCAGGCTCTTATAGGAACGTGCCATAAACTGGATGGCTTATGAACAACAGAAATTTATTTTTCACTATTCTGGAGCCTGAGAAGGCCAAGATCAAGGCACCAGCAAATCAAATATCTGGTGGTTCATCAGTGGTCCTCATGACCTAATCAACTCTCAAAAGATCTGCCTCTTAATACCATCACATTGGTGGTAAGGAGGGAAACGTATGAATTTTGGAGGAGACAAAAAATACACTCTATAACAGTAACATAATCACAGGAATGACATTTTATAATTTTTATAGGTTCCATTCTCACAAGAGGAAGAGGTTATGTAAGGATGAGTGTCACTTGGGGTCATCTTGGAATTCTACCTCCCACACAAGTGTTCCTAAAACTATTAAATTATCCTTTTGATTTACATAAAATAAATATAGAATGTATATGAAATAGTTGCTTAGTTTTGGGCAAATTACTTTTAGGTAAGAAATTCTTGCCCCTGTCCTAAATCCTTTTTAAAAATATGAAATATTAAAAGGAAAATGCATAAAATATGAGTGTTCTGAAACAAAAAGTGTAATCACAGAGATCAGCATCTTTATAAAATAAGCCATTCAAATTAAAATCAGATGTCCATGCACTGATTGTCAAAGTGAATAAAAAAATGATTGGAGTCCATTAGCTTATTAATTAATCAAAGACCATTGTGTCTCAAAAGGTTAAAATTGAACTGTTTTCTAATAAGAACTTGAAGAGTCTTTTAACATGACAAGATATGAAGACAAAGCCTTGTTCTGAAAGAAAATGTCTGGAATTCTGATTAGATCAAGTGGGGCCTCTGAGTATACTTTCTGGTTAAATTGAATGCTCCCACCTGGATTTCTCTCTCTGTGGCCCGTTGGTGCTTGACAATCATAGGGTTAGCCTAGTCCAGAACAAAAGGAAATTAAAGATATCAGTGTAACAAATCTGTGGTTTCAAGCGGGCTATCTAAGCCATTATAAATCATCAGTGTATGACTGAGCTGCTGTTTTGGGAAATATCTTAGGTCAAAACTGCATAGTGTAGCTCCTATAAATACTCCCAGATTATTTATTTCTCTGCTGCTTGTGTACTCATTTCTTAGCTTCAAAAGGGGAAATAGCATACACTAACATTGAGTGCTTTCCTAAATGGCCGGAAGCTTCAGCTGTGTGCACAGTCACCACAAAAAGTAAGCATCACCAATAACCACTCAATCTGCTTATTATCCTCTAAAATAAACACAGATCAGAAAGTTTATTTTGCCCTAAGTAGGGGAAAAAGAAATCAATAACAGCTCAGGTTCTATTTGTGAACTAAAATGCTCAAGCTGCTCAATAAAATGTGTCCCAGACAATGTGACAGTGTTAAAAAAGCAAACAAATGTTGTAAAAGGATTGCAAAAATAAAAAGAATTGTTTTCAATGGACTTTGGCATTCCTGCGATGACAATAAAAATGTCAGCAACAACTTGAAACAAAAAATAGAAGAGAAAGGAGGAAAATGTTTTCTGAGTGTCTACCAAGTATAGCCATAAATGTTGCTTGATATTACATTAGATGCTTTCATTTGCTCCCTCATATAACAGGAACAATTTATGTTTAATGCTTACTGGTATGGATTATGGGTCAGTATTTTGCTTAAGTTTTTACTGTACATGTAGCAATTTGAGTAAATACAATGTCCTTAATATGTAACCTTTACTTTGTCTGGAAAATATAAATAAGAATATCTTCTTTATTTTATTACAATGATAATAAATGAGACAATGAAGTTAAAGCACTTAGAACAGCACTCCTTTGGAAGCATAAAATTTATTACCATGGTGGTCTTGGTTCTTTTTTTTTTTTTTTTAATTGCATTTTAGGTTTTGGGATACATGTGAAGAACATACAAGATTGTTGCATAGGTACACACATGGCAGCGTGATTTGCTGCCTTCCTCCCCTTTACCTATATCTGGCATTTCTCCCCATGCTATCTCTCCCCAACTCCCCACCCCGCACTGTCCCTCCCCTATTTCCCCCCAACTGACCCCAGTGTGTAGTGCTCCCCTCCCTGTGTCCATGTGTTCTCATTGTTCAACACCCACCTATGAGTAAGAACATGTGGTGTTTGATTTTCTGTTCTTGTGTCAGTTTGCTGAGAATGATGGTTTCCAGGTTCATCCATGCCCCTACAAAGGACACGAACTCATCGTTTTTGATGGCTGCCTAATCTTCCATGGTGTATATGTGCCACATTTTCCCTGTCCAGTCTATCGTCGATGGGCATTTGGGTTGGTTCCAGGTCTTTGCTATTGTAAACAGTGCTGCAATGAACATTGCATGTGTCCTTATCATAGAACGATTTATAATGGTGATCTTGGTTCTTGTTGTTATCTCATTTTAACTTCAAAATCCATGGTATTTGGCTTCATCCTCAAAATGTAGAAAGCTAGAAGTATTATCACTCTCATGCTTCATGTCATGAATTTACTGTATTCAAAGCAGAGCTAAAGTGGAAGGATAACTGCCCCATAATATATTGAAAGAAGGAAGAGAGAAAAAGCATTAGTTCGCTTTAGTAGACATAACTAGATATCAGTAAAAAGAGTTGAACAAGAAGAGTTGACAATTTTTAAATGCCAAATTCAGAAGACAGTTTGAAAATTTGGGGCTATAAAAACTGGAGGAATCGATATTTCAAGATCTTTCTCTACTAATTCTACTAGGCATTTATAAAATAATTGAAGAAAACCCTGAGAAATTTCTATTGTGGTGCATTCCTGAAGAAGGAAAACAGCAGATATAATGTGGGAGATGCAAGAAACTTCCTCTAGATCCAACTTATTTTGTTCATGGAAAAATAAAAGCTATAATGTATGAGACTGTGGGGAGAAGTAGACAACCATCCAACCATCACTCCTGCCCATTGATAAAAACATATTGTAAACAATCATTAGAACTAGACTTGTACATGGCATTTATCTTAGAACTGAGGGGAAATTTAACATAACTATGACAAAACCTATCAGATTAACAGCAGATGTATCAGCAGAAATCCTACCAACTAGAAGAGATTGGAGCCCTAAGTTCAGCCTCCTTAAACAAAACAATTATTAGTCAAGAATTTTACATCCAGTGAAACTAAGCCTCATAAATGAAAGAAAGATACAGTCTTTTTCAGAAACACAAATGCTGAGAGCATTTGCAACGACCAAGCCAGCACTATAAGAGCTGCTAAAAGGTGCTCTAAATCTTAAACCCTCAAAATATAACAAAATGTAGAATCTCTTTAAAGCATAAATATCACAGGGCTTGTAAAACAAAAACACAATTTAGAAAAAGTATTCAGGCAACAAATAGCACAGTTAATAAAGTAGTATTTCACATCTCAATACTAACTGAATGTAAATGGCTTAAATGCTTCACTTAAAAGATATAGAATGGCAAAATAGATAAGAACTCACCAACCAAGTATCTACTGTCTTCAAGAGACTCACCTAACATGTAAAGACTCACATAAACTTAAAGTAAAATGATGGAAAAAGCTATTCCATGCAAATGAACACCAAAATTGAGCAGCAGTAGCTATTCTTTTAACAGACAAAACAAACTTTAAAGCAAAGGCAGTTACAAAAGACAAAGAGGGACATTATATAATGATAAAAGGACTTCACCAACAGAAAAATATAGCAATCCTAAATCCATATGCACCTGACATTAGAGCTCCCAAATTTATAAAATAAATACTACTAGATCTAAGAAATGAGACAGATAGCAACACAATAATAGTGACAGACTTCAATATTCCATTGACAGTACTAGGTAGGTCAAGACAGAAAGTCAATAAAAAAAATACTGATTTTGACTATACCCTAGGAAAAAAGGAATTAACAGATATTTACAGAACATTCTACCTAACAACTGCAGAATATGCATTCTATGCATCTATTCAACATTCTCCAAGATTCTCTGTATGATAGGCCACAAAACCTGTCTCAATAAATTTAAGAAAATTGAAATTATAGCAAGTACTGTCAGACCACAGAATTGGAAATCATCTCCAAAAAAAGCCCTCAAAACCATGCAAATAGGTGAAAATTAAATAACCTGCTCCTGAATAATCATTAGATCAACAATTAAATCAAGGTAGAAATTTAAAAATTCTTTGAACTGAATAATGGTGATACGACCTCTCAAAACTTCTGAGATACAGCAAAGGTAGTGCTAAGAGAAAGTTCATAACCTCAAATGGCTACATCAAAAAGTCTCAAAGAGCATAAATAGAAAATCTAAGATCACAGCTCAAGGAACTAGAAAAACAAAAATAGACCAAACCCAAACCCAGCAGAAGAAAAAAGTAAGATCAGAGCAGAACTAAATGAAGTTGAAAGAGAAAAAGACACAAAAGATAAATGAAACAAAAATCTGGCTCATTGAAAGGACAAGTGAAGTTAATAGATCATTAGCAAGAACAACAAAGAAGAGAAGGGAGAAGATGCAGATAAGCTCAATTAGAAAATGGGGCACATATATACCATGGAATACTATGCAGCCATAAAAAGGATGAGTTCATGTCCTTTGCAGGGATATGCATAAAGCTGGAAACCATCATTCTCAGCAAACTGACACAAGAATAGAAAACGAAAGATCACATATTCTCACTCATAAGTGGGTGTTGAACAATGAGAACGCATAGACACAAAGGGGAACATCACACGCCTGGGTCTGTCAGGGAGTGTGGGGCTAGGGGAGGGATAGCGGGGATGGGGGAATAGGGGAGAGATAGCATTAGGAGAAATACCCAATGTGGATGAGGGGGTGATGGATGCAGCAAACTAGCATGGCATATGTATAACCATGTAACAAATCCGCACATTCTGTTCATGTACCCCAGAACTTAAAGTATAATCATCATAATAAGAAGAAATGAAATAGGAAATATTACAACCGATACAAAAGAAATACAAAAGATCATCCAAGTCTGCTATAGACACCTTTGTGCACATAAACTAGAAAACCTAGAGGAGATGGATAAATTCCTGGAAATATACAGTCCTCCTAGATTAAACCAGGAAGAAATAAAAACTCTGAATAAACCGATAAGAAACAGTGAGATTGAAATTGGAATAAAACAAACTTGCCAGCAAAACAATGTCCAGGGTCAGATAGATCCACACCTGAATTCTGTCAGACATTCAAAGAAGAATTGGTACCAATTCTATTGACACCATTCCACAAGATAGAGAAAGAGACAATCCTTCCTAAATCATTCTATGAAGCCAGCATTACCCTAATATCAAAACCAGGAAAGGACATAACAACGACTAATGAAAATCGATGCAGAAACCCTTAACAAAATACTAGCTAACCAAATCCAACAACACATCAAAAACATCCACCATGATCAAGTTGATTTCATACAAGGGATGCAGAGATGGTTTAAGATCTGCAATCAATAAATGTAAAACACCACATAACCAGAATTAAAAACAATAATCACATGATCATCTTGAGGGACTGTGTTAGAGGAACTTCCCGGGTCAGCTGTTGCTTTGTTTCCAGGGCAGGAAATTTCCCACCACTGGCCAGCTAGAGGTTTCGTTTCCAGTTTTCCGGCCTCTGGCTCCTAGGAGCGTTATTCAAGGGCAGGGACTTTTCCCACCTCTGACCCCTGGAGACGGAGGCTCAGTAACTCAGGGTTTGAAAACAGCAACCAGTCCAGTAAAGAATTCAAAGATCAGTTAATCCAGAGAAAGGTTGAAAAAATCTCTCCTTGCACAAGAACAAGAATGGGGAAGGAAGAACTCAGGGGTATAATCTCCAGCCGCCCAAGCTTGCAGCAGCACCCACCCGACGTCCCCTTCCACGGGATGGAAGCTGTCCTTTCGCTCTGTCTAATAGACTGCACTACCTCACACTCTTTGGGTCCATGAGATAGATTTGAGCTGTAACATTCACCACCACACTGAGGCCCCCTTCCCCGTTCTTTGAGGTTGGAGAGGCCAAGAACCTGAGTTCTGAAGAACCCAGTTGCAGCTAATCCGGTTACAATAGATGCAGAAAAAGTATTTGACAAAATTCAGCAGCCCTTTATGATTGAAACCCTCAGCAAAATCAGCATTGAAGGTACACCTAAATGTAATAAACGTAATAAAAGCCATCTATGATAAACTCCCGGTCAACATAATACTTGATGGGGAAAAACTGAAATCATTCCCCCTGAGTACTGGAACAAGACAAGGTTGCTCACTCACATAACTTCTATTCAACATAGTACTGGAAGTCCTAGCAAGAGCAATCAGAAAAGAGAATAAATAAAGGCCATCCAAACCAGTAAAGAGGAAGTCCAACTGTTGCTGTTTGCTGACAATATGATTGTATACCTGGAAAACCCTAAAGACTCCTCCACAAAGCTCAGAGAAACGATAAATGAATCCAAAAAAGTTTTAGGATACAATATTAATGTACACAAATCAGTGGCTCTGCTATACAGCCACAGCGACCAAGCTGAGAACCAAATCGAGAACTCAATTATGATACTAGAATCTGTATGATTTAAAAATTAACAATATTTAAGATTAATAATTTCATTAAGAATATGAGTCTCAGGTCAGGTATAATAATGGCTCACGCTTGTGAGCCAGCACTTTGGGAGGACAAGGCTGGAGAATCACTTGAACCCAGGCGCTCGTGGTTGCAGTGAGCTATGATCTTGTCAGTGCACTCCATGCTGGGCAACAAAGCAAGGTATTTCCAAAAAAATACACAAAAACACAAAAAAAGATATTAAAAAGAGGTATAAAAATTCAAAAAAAGGTATTTCCAAAAATGTTTAAGATATTTAAAATTATCAAATATAATTCCTTTATGTATCAATGGGGACTATGGCACTTATCCAGATGGTATTAGAAGGATCACCAGAATCCAGGCCTTTTGATTCTGAAATAAATATGGTATTTTTTCTAGTACATCGTGCCTTCTCTCATAGAGTAAATTACACCTAGAGCTGGTCCACGTGTGGATAAAAGCCTCTAAATTTCAAATTCTGAACTTCTTGGAGAGGTGGTACCAAATTCCTTATGAATGATGCATTTTCTTTCATATTTTCATTGAGGCCAGTTTTTTTTTTTTTTCATCATATGTAGATTTTCCTGTCTTCCTGTGCATAGAAATGAAATCCCTTTTCTAAAGAATATGCAATTTTAGTCCTCTCACAGTTAAGTATATACATTTCATAAAAAATTAGGCTTAGGTTAACGGCTCTGTACTAAACTATGACCTTGATAATGGCCATGCATTTATGGAGAGCGATACTCTGTGGAGCAGACTTCCTTCTGCTTGAAAGCTGCTTGAAGGTAGTTTTCAGTAGATTCACTTGCTTCTGAAGACACTTGAAAGACTTCACATATGTTAATTACAGCAATCAAGACTCATAAAGCCTGAAATTTTACAACTTTTCAGAAAGCCTCTGGGGATAAAACATCTTCCAATTCAGTGGACAAGTTAAATCCAATTTCGCTTCCTTCTTTTGGCAGACTCTCCTTTCATACACTTAAAATCTGCAAATGTAGAAAAACGCAAAACAAAAGAGAAAAGATTCAAACTGTGCTATTATCAGGAGAAACACAGTCCAACATGACCCAACCATTGTAAGTTCTTTTATTGGCAAATGTTCCCTGTGTTTATTTGTGAAAAGATAGTAATTTCTGGATTGAAAAGAGAAAACTTATCGACATTACCAGTATACTGTATAGATAGAGCTACACACACACAACAAAAACAGAAAGCTACTTCCCGTTTCAAGCATGGGCATTTGCAATCTCTTATACGTTCTCATTTTTAATTGAAAATTAAGAAACCCAACCAAGTAGCTGAGAAACCTTACATGGAGACAATGATAGGACTATATATGAAAACAGAACTTTGACTCACACCCTGCAGCAACCTCCCCAGTAAACCAACCTCCCTAACTACAATAAGCAACCTGGAAAATCAACCTAATATTGTATATTCGGCAGGCATATCTCTAGTAACAATTCAGAAAACTAAAAAGTAACTTTTGTAATAATTGGCCCCAAATGACTAGGACTTGATTAATAACTGACAGCTTCTCACTTTTTTTTGTACTCGCTTCTAACTTAGGACAGACAAGAGAAAACTCAATATGTACCCGTAGTCAACTGATAAGATGCCACACTTCTAATTAGCCACCTACAGCTTCCCCAGGCCAAAAGCCTCCAAACAGGGTGGAGCTGAAGTCTTCCACTTTTTCTACTCTAAAGCTTTCACACTCCTCTGGCTGCCTTTGAGTCTCTGTCAAAATAGAATGCAGAAACCCTCAAATCAAAATGTTACAGATTCCAATTCCATGTATCACAAGTTTTACACAGTCATTTACTTTGCTTTCTGAGGTTTTTGTTACCTTTTAAACATAATCTTTATTATTGTTTCACCTGATGATGATTTCTTAGTTTCAGTCTATGGACACATCAAATAGATGTGGGCATTTGAATCTCAGAAACTTTATATAGGTCTTTGTGAGTACTCACATTCTGTTTTGTAAAGCAGGTGTTTAACAGGGCAGATGATACTTTCAAATTATACAGACTTTCAACCTTATCTCTACAGCTTACAGTGACTTATGTGACACTAGTTTTTGACCCATATAAATTTCAGTTTTCTCATTTATAAACTAGAGATGATAATAGTATCTACTTTGTAGGATAAATCTGAGTATTCAATTGAACAATCCTTGTAACATTCTTAGACTGGAAATTGGTGTAAATTGCTTAATAAATGCTACATATTACCTAATAATACTTTGTTAAATGAATGACTTTGACCACCATTGAACTAAAAGAATGACTCTCCACTCTGTCTTTTTTATGCCTCTTACTACTTGATTTCTATAAAGAGGCATAACATGTTTCTTATTCAACAAGACAGCTTGAATGAGAGTGTTGTGGGTTAAGTTGTGCACTCTCCCCACCCCAGATATATACGTTGAAGTCTGAACTTCCCTGTACCTCTGAATGTGACTTTGAAAACGGAATGCTTGCAGATATAATTAGTTAAGATAGCGTCACACTTACGTAGGGAGGTGGGTGGGCCTAATCAAATATGGCTAATGTGCTTGTAAAAAGGATGGCCCTGTAAGGACAGGCACACACAGAGAATGCCATGTGAAGAGAAAGGCATGGATGGAGGTTATGCAGTTGCAAACCAAGAAATGTCAAAGACTGACAAAGCAAAATGAAAAAACGAATAAATAGTAAACATCAGAAGCTATGAAGTGGCAAGCAAAGATTGCCCTAAAGATTTCAGAGGAAGATGGTCCCTGCCTACTCTTGATTTTGGACTTCTAACCTCCAAACCTATGAGACAATATATTTCTATTGTTTTAAGCTACCCAGTTTAACGTTGTCACAGCAGTCACAGGATACTAATACACAGGGCATTAGAGTTAGACCGCCTGTCTTCAAATACTTAGGCCGAAGGCTTGGGCAAGTTTTTGAACCTCACGTAGTTTGTGGCATTTTGTTGAGACAGCCCTAGGAATCACACAGAGAGAAAGATTGCTTCTCATCTTTCCTCAGGAGTTTTATGTCTTCGCTACAGGAGAGTAGGGTTTAAGCATTAATCTATTTCATTTCTCCTTCATCATCCAGAAACACCCAAGCACTCAGACTCTAGAGTCAACTTTGCCAGCATGGAAATCCGAGCTCCAAAAGTTACGTGGTATAGGATTTGGGCACGTGATGTATCTTCTTTTTGTTTCAATTTCACACATTTAGAAGGGGCATATTAAGATTTTAGAATTCAATCTTTTGTCACAGAACTAAATGAGACAATGCAGATAAAGTGTTAGAAATAGCTGGTTGTGTTTTATGAGTGCTCAGTACATGTTAAATGCATTATTCTCCTTGGAAGCAAGCAGTCTTATTACATGTAGACTTGGCTATAGTTGACAAGGCAGAGGAGACCCCTCTTCCACTGGTGCTTAAGAATGGTTGGTCCAGATGGTCTCTGTCACCTTGGAGTTTCTTTGGAGGGTTGTGCCTCATCTCCAAGGTGTGTGGCCACAGAAGAAACCTCATTGGTTTCTCTTTCAGATTCCTCCTTTGCAGAAGCAGTTCAGTCTTCCAAATGCCTAATGAGGAATATGGTAGCCACGCCATATAGTGTGATCTTTGTCTGGGACTCTATGATCTGCTTCTATTATGTATTTTGTTGTTGTTGTTGTTCCTTTTTTTTTTTTTTAATTGTACTTTAGGTTCTGGTAAACATGTGCAGATCATGCAGGATTGTTGCATAGGTACATACATGGCAAGGTGCTTTGCTGCCTCCATCCCCCCATTACCTGTATCTGGCATTTCTCCCCATGTTATCCCTCCCCAACCTCCCCATTCCCAGCTGTCCCTCCTTTAGCACCCCCCACAATAGACCCCAGTGTTTGATGCGCCTCTCCCTGTGTTCATGTGTTCTCATTTCTCAACATCCACCTATGAGCGAGAACATGCAGTATTTGGTTTTCTGCTCTCGTGTCAGTTTGCTAAGAATGATTCCCAGATTCATCCACATCCCTACAAAGCACATAAACGAATCCATTTTTATGGCTGCAGAGTATTCCATGGTGTATATGTGCCACATTTTCTTAGTCCAGTCTTTCATTGGTGGGCATTTGGGTTGGTTCCAGGTCTTTGCTATTGTAAAGACTGTTGCAATGAACACAGGTGTGCATGTGTCTTTATAATAGAATGATTAATAATCCTTTGGGTATATACTGAGTAATGGGATTGCCAAGTCAAATGGAATTTCTATTTCTAGATCCTTGAAGAATCGCCACACTGTCTTCCACAATGGTTGAACTAATTTACACTCCCACCAACAGTGTAAAAGTGTTCCTTTTTCTCCACTTCCTCTTCAGCATCTGTTGTCTCCTGATTTTTTAATGATCGCCATTCTAACTGGGTGAGATGGTATCTCAATGTGGTTTTGATTTGCATTTCTCTGATGACGAGTGATGATGAACATTTTATACATCTCATTTGACAAGCTGATCTTGCCTAAAGGATGGAAATGGTATAAAATGATTCTGACACTCCTCAGAATGCTAATTGCGACAATCTACCAGCTGTGTGGCTAGTATAAATAGATCAGGGCCAAAACAGAGAGGACAGACAAAACTATTGTACATCCTAGGCACAAAAAGGTATGGGTTCCAAAATAGGAGAGGAGTTGTTTTAGAAACATAATGGTGGATGTCAGACCCACCTTGCCTGAGGTATTATGAAATCAGGAGGTTTTTCTCATCAAAGACCACAAGGATGAAGTGAACCTGGAAGAAGCACCAAATTGTGCAAGTTTGGACAGAGTCGCTGCCTCTGAAAACTACAGAAGTTCTTGTGTGAATGCCACCTGGAAAAGATTATAGAAAAGAACAGTCTTATAGTCCACAGCTGCACTCTCTAATTACAGTCACCACAGGGAATATGCCTTGAGGCAAATATTACCTAAAATCTTTGTCCATGACCTGGATGAAAGAATTTAGCCTATACTCATTCCATTTATAGATTAAACAATGTAGTGTAGATTTCTTTATAAGATAATAATTTAATACAAGTATAATCTGACATCAATAAGTCTCACCACTCACCCACCTGTCAACTCAACCCACCAAGAAAAGGGGAAAAGAACAAAACAATATCTTAATGGAAAGGGTAAAACAGAAATGTAGACTAAGGAAGAGCTGATTAAGCACACACGGCTAGGTGGAAGAACAAATGGATAAAAATGGATAAATCTGCAATATAATCTCATTGTTCTTTTTAATAGTGTAACAATTCTATTAAATGAGACATTCAAAAAATTTTTACTAATTGAATTAAACTGCTAAAATGTATTTTTCAGTTCTGGTTTTGCATTATCCGGAAAGATACTTCATTATTGTTCATTCATTGGTTTTCTTGGTGATTTGTATTTTTGCCATTCTATCACTATCAGTCCATTTATTATTTCATATGTAGAAATGTATAAAGAAATTGAAAGAATGTTACTGTATATATATATTTACTATGAGATGTAGTATGGAATTTACCTTTTTTAAATATGTTTCTTATTGTCATATAACATACATGAAGATTTATCTATTCTTGAGTTCATTTTCATATAAAGAATAGTCCCTAGTAATAGCTTAAGAACCAAGAAACAGAACATTTTTATTTCCCATGAAGCCTCCTCAGTCCTGATTCTAGCTTCTACTTCTCCCTAGATAACTACTATCTGTACATCTAACGCTATAGATTAATTTCTCCTCTTTTTGTACTTTATATAAATGAAGTCAAATTGTACTCTTTTGTGACTGTCTTCTTCAGGTAAATAGTATGCTTCCAAAATTAAGCTATGCTACTGTGTATAGTAATAGTTGTTTATCCTTATTGCTGAGTAGTTCTCCATTATTTGACTATGGCACTATTTACTTATTCATACTACTACAGTTGATGCAAGTTCAGATTATTCCCATTTTTTGCAATTATGCCTGATATTGTTTTTAACGAGTTGCATATATGTAGCTTTTAGCAAAATTATGTAGAAATTTTTATTGGGCATATAACAAAAATAGGACATATGATGACAGTTTTGTGTGTATGTTCAGTTTTAGTGCTAGAAATTACTTAACTTTTACTTAATATGTGAAATACAAACACACACACATACACTTTTTTACCCAAATATCCTCAAAATATATTGTTTCACTTGGCTGAAAATATTACTCTGTTTTTTTAGAATCTAGGAAACAATTTTACTTTGTTAATTAAAGCTTTTGTTCTGAGATAATTATAAATGTATATACATTTTTAAGAAATAACACAGGAGAATTGCATCTACCACAAATCCAGTAGCCATAAGAAGGATAACATCTTCAAAAACTTTAGTGCAATATCACAACCGGGATATTGACTTTTGCTTTGATGCAGCCAGTTTACAGAATCTTTCCATCACCGCAGGGATCATTTATGTCACCCTTTTATAGCCATACTCATTTCTTTTTCCTATCTTCCTCTTCCTAATCCCAGGCAGTCAGTAATCTGCTTTCCACTTTTACAATTTTGTTATATTATGAATGTGATATAAATTGAATTATATAGCAACTTTTATTACTATACAGTACATTATACAGTAACCTTGAGGGATTTTTTTTTCACTCAACATAATTGGCTGGAAATTCATTTTAAGTTGCCTTATTGAAAACCCCAACAGTATTTTCCTTTTAACTGTTGACCAGTAATCTATACTATAGATATATTATGGATTGCTTCATTATTTATTTGTTGAAGTACATCCAGGCTGTTTTCAGATTGTTGGTTATAATGAATATAGGGCTAAGAACATTTGGCTATAGGTTGTGTGGATATAATTTTTATTTATCTGGGATAAATAAACAATAGTGCAATTGCTGACGAGTGTGGTGGTTGCATGCTTAGTTTTGTAAGAAAATCCTAAACTGTTTCAGATTCAAGTTTATGTTCCTGCTAGCAATTTTTGAAGTGTATGTTCCTGCTAGCAATTTTTGAAGGATCACATTCTGCATCTTTATCTTGTATCTTGTAAGGTTGTTAAACTTAATTGTTCTAGTTTTTGTTTTGTTTTGTTTTGTTTTGTTTTGTTTATGTTTTGGTAGATTCTTTTGGATTTTCTACACAGACAATCCTTTCGTGTATAAATAGGGACAGTTTTCTTTCTCCCTTTATCAGCTTAACTTTTATTTATTTCTATTGTGGTATTGAAATGTCTAAAACTTCCCATACTCTGTTAACAAAGAGCGGTGAGATGGATATTGTTGCATTTTTATCTGTCTTAGAATGAACATAATCAGCCTTTCATCATTAAGCATAGGATTAATTTAGCATAGTTTTTTTTGTAGGTGGTTCTTATAAAGTTGAGAATATTCACCTCTACTCTTAGCTTGCTGAAGAGATTTTATGTTCAATTTTATCAAATATTTTTTCTGCATCAATTATTACAACCATTTTTTTTTTTTAGCATATTGGTATGGTGGATTACATTGATTGATTTTGAATGTTAAACCAGCTTTACGCATACCTGGGATAAATCTAACTTGGTCATGGTGTATAATTCTTTTGACACATTGCTAGATTCTATTTGCTGATATTTTGGGAAGAATTTTTCATCAAAATTCATGAGACATATTGGTCTGTAGTTATCTCTCTTTGTACACTCTGTCTGGTTTTGGTATGAGAATAAAACTTGCTCATAAAAGAAATTTTAAAATGTTTCTTCTAGTTTTTGAATGATACTGTGTTTAATTGGTGTTAATTCTTCTTTAAAATTTCGATATAATTCTCAAGGCCATGCACAGTGGCTCATGCCTATAATCCCTGCATTTTGGGAGACAGAGATGGGAACATCACTTACAGTCAGGAGTTTCAGACCAGCCAGACCAACATGGCAAAAACTCCTCTCTAATGAAAATACAAAAATTATCTGGGTGTGGTGGCAGGCACATGTAGTCCCAGCTACTCTGGATGCTGAGGCATACGAATCGCTTGAACTCAGGTAGGGAAGCTTGCTATGAGCTGGGATTGCCTCACTGCATAGCAGCCTGAGTGACAGAATGAGACCTGTCCCCCAAAAACATATTTGGAAGAATTCTCTAGTGAAACCGTCTGGGCCTAGAGTTTTTGTTTTTTGCTTCAGCTACTTAATTACAAATTCAATTTATTGAACATTTACAGAAACTATCATATTTATGATTACATCTACCACAAATCCAGTAGCCATAAGGGTAATATTTTCAAAAACTTTAGTGCAATATCACAACCAGGATATTGACTTTGACTTTGATGCAGTCAATTTACAGAATCTTTCATCACCACCGGGATCATTTGTGTCACCCTTTTACAGCCAAACTCACTTCCATTTCCCCATCTTCTTCCTAATCCCAGTGAGTCCTAGTTTTTCAAGGAATTGATAGATTGATTCTAAGTTGTTGAATTCATGAGTGCAAGACTATTTGTAATATTTATAATATTCTTATATTTCTAATGTCTACAAGATCTATAGTGATATCACTGATTACTTTCTGGTAATGATGCTTTTTTTTTTTTCTTTTTTTCATCTTTGTTAGTTTTGCTAGAGGTTTATCAATTTTATTAATTTTTAAGGGAGCTAGATTTATTTTTTCATTGAATCTCTGTGTAGTCATCCTTCATTATCTAAGGAAAATTTATTCCAGAACCCCTGAAGGACACCAAAATTCAAAAATGCTCAACTCCCTTACATCAAATGCTGCATTATTTGCCTATAAACTACACACATCCTCCAGTATACTTAAGTAATCCCTTGGTTATGTACAATACCTAGTGAAATGTAAAAGCTAGGTAAATAGTTGTTATACTGTATTTTAAAATAGTTGTTATACTGTATGATTTTCTATTGTTGTTTTATATTATTTTCCCTGAAATATATTCCCATTCAATGTTGACTGAATTGTGTTTGATTGGATCTACCCATGTGGAGAATGCAGATACTGTAGTGGAGTGAAGTGGATTGATGCGGAGCCTGTAGATTTTATGGTAGACTGAATCCACCCATGCAGAACCCATAGATAAACTGCATTGCTTTCCTGTTTTCAATTGTACTGATTCCTGCTCTTATCTCTATTATTGCCTTCCTTCTGCTAGTTTAAGTTTAGTTTTGCTTGTTTATTTTTAAATTTTCTTCAGGTAAGGACATACATTTTTTTATTTAAGATCTTGTCTTACTTTATAATAAAAGCAATTCATGATACGTTTTCCTCTCAGCCCTGCTTTGGCTGTGCCCTACATACTTTCATATATGTTTATTTTTCTTAAATTTAATACAATTTGTTCTTTTATTTAATCCTTCATTTTTCACCCAAGGATTATTTAGAAGCATGTTGTCTAATTTTGTTTTGGGATTTCTTTATTTAATGCTTACTTCTCATTAATTTTGAGATATTTTTATTATGATTAGAAAACAGTTTCTATGATTTGAATTCTTTTAAGTTTGTAGGAGTTTGCTTTTTGGCAAACATTTTTTGTTTTTAGGGAAATTATTTTCCGTTGTTTTCTGGTATTGTATCACCATAGATTTCAACATTTTAAAAAATGAGGGAAAGTACAAGAAGCCAAATTTATTATGATAAAGGGATTATAAAAAATATTTAAGATGAATAGATTTTTTTCCAAAAAATGGTATTCTTTTTACTTTTATGTGTTTATTTTTAAGAATTTAATTGTAAAATATGTATAACATAATGACTAACATTTTAAGCATTTTTAAGCACAGTTTAATGCCTTACGTGCACTTATACTATTGTGGCACCATCAATATTACTACACTTATTTAGAGAATAATAAATCTTAGAAAGAAAAGACTTCACTTGAACATAAACAAACTTTCCAATGAATTGTATTCTAAAACTTAGAAACTTTATCTTGCTTCATGCTGGAAGTTGGTCATCAAATGCATGAGAGATTTGTAATGCAATGGATGAAATCATTATTTCATATTTCAAAATCATCATCAAAAGCTTAGATTTTTGATGGATTATTTTAATTTAAAGAAAATTCTGTAATAATGTAAATTCCTTTCTTATTTTTAATTGTGTTATAGGTATGGTCTTTTACACCATTTTTGAAACATTATAATTATACATTTTCTCCCATTGTCTTTATTTTCAAAGAATATTTAACCTTATTTTAAGCAGTTATTGTTGGTAGTAAAATAATCGAGGAAGTTATGACAGCCATCCTCTGTTGTTATTATATTGATTTCCGTTATTCATTTTTCTTGTCAGTATTCTACAGAGAATTAACATCATCATTTTCTTAATTGATTAAATCTTACTTTTAATTTTTTTCAACTTCTTGCATAATTAATGATAGTACTAGACACTAATGTTTCATACTTCCCATAAGCAGATAAAGATCCATAATTTTGTACTTTTTCTTTATTTTGTTATGTCTGATTTTGTTCCTTGTGGATATTTAAAACTACTTGGACATAAACCCTGAATTTATGACATTCACACACATATACAAAAAAATTAAGGATGAAGCTAATATCTCACATCATTTGCTGAGGGTGGGTAAAGCATAAATGTCTTGATCATTTCTAACTGACAACTCAGAAAAAAATTTTTACAACAATCTTATGGACTGGATATCATCATCTCTACTTGATGAATGCAGAAACAAAGGCTCCAAAAAATAAATTACCAAATGGCCTTTAGTTATGAGAGGAACAGCTAGTATTATGCTCATGTTTATATAATTATGATATCCATTCTCTTTGCAAAAAAAAAAAAATCCAAGTCTATAAAATAAAGCAAAATAAAAATAAAATTTAGTAAAAAAGAAAATTGTTTTCAATTGTATTTTTTATAGCATATGTAACAAAAGTGATTAGTTGCTCAAGGGAAGCCCACATAGCAAAATTCTTCCTAATTTTAAGACCAGAACCAAAATTTTTCCTCAAAGTTAACTGCCTCACTCTTCTCTTTGTGCCTACTCTCTCTTACACACATTTCTGCATTTGTCTGCATGAACACCTTTTTATATGTAATACCATGCTGTTTTAGCATTTTATTGTAGGGAGTTGGTTTTTGCTTTGTTCTGCTATATCTGTTTTTTTCATGTAAGTGCATTCATCAGTTGCAAACAGATGAAAAGGCAATTTCTTGCCCCTCTCACAGTTATTACAAGTTATCAGGTATTTTGTTGTTGTTGTTGTTGCTGTTGTTTTATTTTGCTCTGTTTTAAGTGTAGATTCTTTTTGTCTTCCAGAGTTAAAGGAACAGACTTTTTGTTAATGTAGTGGAGAGAGAAATTACCAGAAAGGGACAGGCCCACTCTGAACAGAAACTCTTTGTAGGCCTTTTTTGTAAACAATTCTTGGGTCTCTGGATAGATCAGACAAGAGAAGTAAAATGGAGAATACATGGAAGATGTGAAGTCTTCAACCCAGAAGTTGGTGGGTCTATGGACATTAGAAAAGAGAGCAGCTGAAAAACTTGAGTGACAGAAACTTGAATTACAATTGAAAATGTAATATTCTGAGAGACAGCAAAATTTCTTTCTTATGTGATTATCTGTAATGTAAATTTTGAATTAGAAAATTTGTGTAAGTCCTGATCATTTACTTTGGCTTGCAGATGTGAATGGGACACACTGAGTGAACTTTCGTAAGATCACTGTTTGCAATAAAGTCTAAAACCCTGGGTTCTTTCCCAGTTTTTTTTCACTATGTTGGGCTCAAAACTTGGTACAACTGATATGAGGGAAAGAAAGCATTCCGTTAATATTAAGGCGAACTTCTCATCTACCTTAGGAAGTAAAGTAATTTAATGGAATTTAATTTTCGTTAAAAATACATACCACTTTTATCATACTGTTTTCTATATTCTTATAATTAAAGAGGATAGTTATAAAGTAGCACAAAACGTATTGAATACTTTGCTATACAAACATGTAAGTTGTCAAAATTAAAAAGCAACTACAATGACAAATATTAAAATAGAGTGACTATTGAAAACAGAAATTGAAAGTCAAACAATTTTAATTACTTTAAAAGTAAATTTGCTTCTTTCGTGGAAGCTTGATAAGGCAAAAACCCTGCTGCAGTTACTGGAAGAGTGGTGATTAGTCCCATAAGTCAAAAAAATACAATACAAGTTTAGTATATTCTATACAGTACTGTTATATAAAAGACAACAAGTGGTAGTGCTTTTTTGAAATCTGAAACCCCATTTGTTAAAATACGTTTGTACAAGCCAGTGTTGTCAGTTCCACATAAAATCATTTCCTAACATAAATGTACATTTCCCCCAAGGTAAATGTGCCCTTTCCCATTTCACAGAAAGAGGCAGACACTATTGAAAGAAGCTTCCATTTTTCCACCACTGTTATTAATTCACTGTTATTAATTTAAATGTTTACTGCTGTTAATCCTACATACTACATACTACTTTATACCTACATAATACTTTGAACATGACCCCTAAATATCTACGTAATACTTTAAACATGACCCTATGTTCATTGCACGTTTCATTACATTAATCACCTTTAATTTGCCAATGTGCCAACGCTGCCTTTGACTTCATTTTCCAAATTTTTACTTAAACCAGTTAATGAAATAATATTTCTTATTAGTAATATAATAATATTATATTATAGCAGCTTCATCTCTACTTCCCTCGGCACTTATTTTAACATCTACTTTAGAAGATTTAATCTGGCAAGCAGTAACTACAGCTTTCTATAAGGTTAGCTCTGGTCTAAATAGTAACTGCTTACATGCATGGCATATTCTTCATGAGCTGATCACAAACAATCTCATGACATGTTATTTCCATCTAACTGAGGAAGAGGCACATCTACTTGCAGATTCATATCTATATCTATATATATATAAATTCTGAGTATTTCAGTTGTGTTTGTTATTGTGGTATACGGTTAGTGATTTATTATTGAATTAAATAATCCTCTAACTGCAAAAGAAAGTATTATCTCTTCTTATAAATTAGGAAATAATCATATGACAGAAGAAAATTATCATTTATCATTTATGCTACTGTGTACTGAATATGTGTGTTAATAGCCAAGTGCATGGTTTGATTACTTGATGAAGTAAAGAAAGATATGGTACATTCAATCAAGTGATAAACAGTTTCATGGATTCTGTATCTTTTTAAGTAGCTCCTCACCTGGAAGCTGTGCTTTTTCTCTTAAAGATAGAAAGAGGAATACTCATCAGCTCCACACACCAATTTCCTTTATAACAAAATTTAGAGTTCTCAGGTGGATAAAAATAAAACAGAAAAACTTGGAGAAACACTGCTAGAAGTGAACATGTACCTATGTTCTTCTTAGTGTGTCAAAACTGAAGGAGACGCCTTTCTTAAGTCATGGGAATTGAAGAATATAGATATGGAGCTCTAGTTGACTAAGACTGAGAACTTTTTAAAATCACAGTATTAAGTGATTGTACACATAGATACCGGGAATATGCCTCCATTTGTATAATTGCTCTGATACAACAAAGTGATCAACATAGCACAAGCAACTGAAGAAATCAGTGAACCAGGTAGGAAATAGATGGAGGTGGCGCACTGCGTCTCAGCCACCCTGAGGCGGACTTGGTAGTTTTAGTACCTGGACTGTCTCTGCTTTTTGAGATAAAAAGATACTATGCATAGACTAAGGTGTGACATCTTCTAGGAATTTCTTTTCACTTGTATTCCAGCCTCCTTCCTTTGTGTAGTGCATTGATACATATCTTAAAGTTCACCTTGGATGGAATATGTTAATACGGTCATTATTACATCATTCTAAATGAGAGAGTATGAGCCGCAACATGCATACATTAATTTCAATTTTTTCACTAGTCCGTATACCAATACTAAAAAACATAATGCCTGCATGTTTTTTCATTTTCCTCTTAACCAGAAGAAGAAGAAAACAGTTTGGAGACATTTATTGTCCATTTATCTTTGGAAAGAGTCCAAGGACAGTTTTCACTCCTTGTCATGAAGAAAGGAGCATAACTGTAATTTTCTTAATTATGTGAGGTGTCACAAGTAAAAAGGTAACAGCACTAGCTCAGTTCCCTGTGGGAACACCGACACCTGTGAGAATTTGCACAATCGTTGAATTAGCAAGCTTCTCAACAGGGGAGAGAAAAGACTTGTTATTCTATTTTGGATCTGAGACAATGTCTCTAATCTACCCATGGCATTCTGAAAATGCCTTACCAATTATCTAAACTTCGTTGTGTAATTTTAAGATGTGCTGAAAGAATGTTGACAAGATAGATGTAAGACAAGTAGATTTGACAATGAAATTCAAATTAGAGGAAATCAGTTTTATTTGTAATTGTTCACAGAACCACAATTTTTCTAGATGTTCTCAAAAGGAGATGTATAGTTAACATCATACATGGCATTTGAAAATATACTTGGAGGTTGCAGGTATTCTTTAAAATAACTTTTCAATAATAAAAAGGAAAAAAGAAAGATGTTTGATGTTCCATTCTTTTCTCATAAAGTGATTAATCTGTTACTATGTAGAATTTTAAACTGAAGTGTAAGGACATAGAAATTTGGATAAGCCTACCTTCAGTTTGAAAGAAAAAAAAAGAAACAAGAATTAGGATATGAAGAGACATTTAAGCATTTGCCTTTCCATTCAGTGTCAAACTGTAACAAATACAGAATTTCGCTTTAAACTTTAAGTAATACTCAGAAAACAAGTAAGTATGTCGAGTATATCTTATATATATAGATGTACATGAACATGTGTCTTGGTTTGCTAGCGTTTTTTTGTTGGTGGGGGAAGGTAGAAGAAAGTGGAGCCTCTTTACAGGTTTAGGGAGGTGAGATTCAAGAAGAAATGAATGAAAATTTTATAGTTAGGTGAAAACTGTTGGGACATGGACTCAGAAAGGGTGGAAAGAGAATGTACATCAGATCAAAGTATATTTTGCTGCAAAAATAGAAAATGTGTCTACAGTGGGTTGAGTAAATAGGAGTTTTTTTTTCTTTTTTTCTTTTTATAAATTTACAGAGTACAAGTACAATTCTGTTACATGGATCTATTGCACAATGGTGGTCTGAGCTTTTAGTGCAGCCATTACTGAAATAGTGTGCATTATACCTATTGAGTAATCTTTTATCCATCAGCCCCTCCCTTATTTTTCTTATTTTTCAAGAATTCTTGAGATAGGAGTTTAAAGTCTCTGTTCAGCGGCTCAGTAATGGAATGCCCAATGTTCTTTTCATAGGACACAAGAATGATTGTTGAATCCTAGACTCACGTTGATATTGATGGTAGAAGGAAGGAGACAGCCACATCTGTACCTCTGCTCTTTGATTCAGGAAATATAATAACTTTCCTAGAGATTTATCTAACAGACTTTAAATTATGTGATATTGATCAGATTGGTCATATGTATAGACATCACATCATTTTTTGGACAGAGGACTAAAAATTGTGGGTAATGGCAATATTACCATTGGCTTTGAGCAATCATGAGCACTGTCCTGCGCTTGCCACAAAATTAAGGTTATGTTGTCAAAAAGAAAAGAGGGTAGAATAATGGTATAAAAAGGACTGAATATCCAGTTAGATGTAGTAAGTTAGAGTAAATGTGAAAATAGGTAAACTGGAATAAGTGGTGGGAACATTTTCCTCCAAGGTAGAAAGTAAGTGGAAATAGTAGAGGCAAATACTAATCAGTGATTTAAAAGATATGGATAAAGAACAATAAGGAAAAAAAATTAGACCTTATGTTTGAGAGAAAAGTGTGGAATTTAATTCTTAATATTAGCCTGAGATCATTCAGATAGAGACATTAGATGTTCTTTAGTAATTGCACATGCATCAGAGTTGACATTTTTTGTCCCACTTCCAGCTCTATGACCTTATCTCTAGCCATGTGAAAGAATGAAGAATTCATCCTCCAAACATTGTAAACATCTCCCTGTGAACAATATGCTATCAGTTTTCTGCAAATGTTATGATTTTAGTGCAGGATTTCTTAACCTCAGCGCTATCAATATTTTGGTGGGATAATTATATGTTGTGGGGCTACCTTGTGAATTGTAGGTTTTACACCACCCTTTGGCTACATAGCATTGTTGGCTATACTCACCCTGGTTGGCAGTAGCAACTTCCACCCCCGAATTTTGACAACCAAAAATGTCTCCAGACATTGTGAAATGTACTCTGGAGGCCAAAATGCCCTGGGTTGAGAACCACTAATTTATCCTGGAATAGTAGCAAAGGGATCACCCGGATGCTTGACACAAATTGAGATTCTAGGGTTTCACTCTGATTCATTGCATTAGAATATGAATTTTAACAAGATCCCCAAGGAACTTAGATGCACATTAAAATTTGAGAAGCATTGATCTATAATTTGCCAACAGACCTTTTAACTGTTCTTCTCTCATTCAATTTCCAGCATCTCTAGTCCATTTGACAGACTGCTGTCAGATTAATCCACCGGTATCACCTCAGAACCTTTATAATAACATTGAAACTATTTCCTCTACCTGGTTTATTTTTTGAGGATTTTCATGATCAAGATCCCAAATACATTTTTAATACAACTGCATTAATATCGTGTTCAAAAACTCTACATTCCAATCAAACTCTATTTCTATTCATTAGTGACTTGCATGTTATAAGATTTCCTACTGAAAGGTTATTTACAAGCAAAGGCAATGCAACAAATGCTACTTCTTCCACAAAACCTTCCATTTACTTCTTATTTAATCTCTTGTCCTTCCATCTCACATGTTTATTTTGTGCATGCATGTAGTAGAAAATAAAACAGAGTATTAAAGTCATACTCTAGGGTTAGAGGGTTAAAATGTGATTTTGCCACTGGGTGTGATCTTTGACAAGGTCAATAGCAATCCTAATTCTCAGTTGCCACATTTATAAGTTGAATTTACTATAACTAATTTCATCATAAATTGTTTTGACAATTAAACAAGTTAATGCATATAAGGATTGCCATATAGAAAGCACAGAAAAAAATAACAATTATTGTCATTATTAATGATAATAATAAAAACAATAAAGTAATTCATAAACTTAAAAAATTAAATACAGAAGTAAAAAGTAATACATTTCATATTGTTCCACCATTTCATTTAAAACCAGAAAGCACTATGAAATATTAATATTAACCGCCACTTACACATTAATTTAAAAGTGCCAAATTCATTTTTGCATCTTCATGTATTTTTTCTACTGGTATTTCTGCAAAAAGAGTAAGCAGTTAATAAATATTTGGTACTGAACAAATTGAGGACAAGCCTTCATTTTACTACCACAACGTTACAGCCTAAAAGTCAGAATATATGTCTGATTGCTTTCTGTATCCCCACAGTGACAAGAAAACAGTGCCTGAACATAGCAGAAGCTCAAAAAGTATCTCTTGAATATAAGCATAATTGACTAATCAGTTAGCTGTGGAGCGATATTTAAGTTAATGGGTGATCAAAACCCAAAAGGAAATGCTATCCTGGAAAAATCAGTCTATTTAAGTTTATTTTTCACCCTATACTTTTTCCAGCGATGAGAAAGACATTTTTCCTACAACCAGGTAGTTTATGTTACAAACTTAACAAAATATTTTTCTTTAGCCATCTGCTTTCCCATTTACCACAAATGGAAACTTAATATTTCAGCATAAACAGCCATCTTAAAGAGAACTATTTGCATCCCCAAATGTTGTTCTTCTGTTATAGATCCCAAGTAAATCACCTTCTTCTCAAAGAGGCACACATTATAGATAATATGTCATAATTATTTTCATCACCAAGAATCACTTGCTATTTGCCAGTTGATAGGATACTATTTAACTTTTCTCAGTTGGAAGTGTCAGTCAGCACTTGCTCTAACATTACGAGAGTGAATAATGACTTTCTATTAAAGACAGATAATTTTGAGGTCTGCTTCAAAGTGCATCATTATTTTCATTTCTTCTTAAAAGCTAACTACATTGTTGTTTTCAAGAATTGTTGATGGAACCTGCTTTTTAGATACAAAACTACCCACAATTATTCTACTTATCTCAGAGAATAAGCTATTTTCTTTAGTTGTGTTTAGTACCTGAATTCACTCATTATATTATTTCCAGGCATTAAATAAATTATACTCACAGAGCTAAAGAGTTTCACCATAATCAGAACTGGCGGATGGTTTCTAAAGGGAAATACATGCAAGTTCTTGGTTTCATCTCTAAACGAACAACTATTTTCTCTTCAGGAAATAATACCAGGAATCAGTTGTTTAATAAGAAGATGAAACAGCAGAATTATCCTCCTCTTTTCCCCAGGTCAACTCCTAACCAAATTCTGTCAATAATAATAATCTTTGTAACTTTTCCTTAAACCCTGCGTATATCTGCCTATTTTTGCTGCTCAGTCTCTCTGCTTTGACATGTTCACTTCCTTTAGCTTTCAGGACAGCATCAGCCCCTGGGTTCTTCTTACATCACTGGCCGTCATTGCTATTTCTCTTCACTTTGTTCCCCCTGAGCACCTTACTCTCGTATCACCTTGGATCTCAGTCCTTAGATGATGTATTTTTTCTGTCAAAAGACAAATATACACAAAGGTGATTCGAGTATGTGTATCAAGCTCAAATTTCTATCCTGAAATCCAAGTACTTAAATATAATTGCCTACTCTACATTCTTACTGAAGTTTCTAATAGATGTCTCAAAATAATGGTGGTAAAACTGAGCTTCTGACTTTTCTAACTAAACTCTAATTTCACAGTCTTTTCAATCTAAGTTGATAGTAAGTCAATTCTTCCACACGCCAAAACCACACTTTTAGGAATTATTTTTCACCCTTCTCTTTTCTTTCTTTCATATCCCAAATCTAATCCATTAATCTTATGCCTCTACCTTCAAGACATATCTTCCTATTCTACTCTGGCATGCTGTCACTAGTATCACAGCTAGCAACCTGGTCCAAGCCATCATCATGCTTATCACTGCTGGTATTGTAATAGATTCTTTATAGGTCTTATTTTCCTGCCTTCTTTCACTCAATCAGTTCCCAATGGGGCAGCTAGGATAATCCATAATGATCTCTAGTTCCATCCATATTGCTGCAGATGTCTGGATCTCATTCTTTTTTTGGCTGAATAGTATTCCATTGTGTATATGTATCACATTTCCTTTATCCATTCATCTATTGATGGAAACCCAGGTTGCTTCCACATCTTAGCTGTTGTAAACAGTACTGCAACATAGGAGTGTAGATACCTCTTCAGCATACTGATTTTCTTTCTTTAGGTTGTATATCCATCAGTGAGATTGCTGGCTCAAATGGTAGCTCAAATTTTAGTTTTTGAGGAACCACCAAACTGTTCTCTGTAGTAGTTTTACTAATGTACATTCTCTATAGTGGTTTTACTAATGTAATTTTACTAATGTACAGTGCAGAGGGTTCCCTTTTCTCCACAACCTCACCAGCATTGTTATTACCTATTTTTGGCTGTTAGCCACTTTAACTGGGGTGAGATGGTAACTCATTGTAGTTTTGATTTGCATTTATCTGATGGTCAGTGATGTTGAGTACACTTTTATATGCCTGTTTGCCATTTGTTTGTCTTCTTTTGAGAAATATCTGTTTAAATCTTTTGTTCATCTTCTAATCAAATTAGATTTTTTTCTGTAGAGTTGTTTGAGCTACATATATATTTTGCTTATTAATCCCTTTTCAGATGGGTAGTTTGCAACTATTTTATCCTATTCTGTCAGTTGTATCTTCACTTTGTTGCTTGTATCATTTGCTGTGAACAAACATTTTAACTTGATGTGATCCCATTTGCCCATATTTGCTTTGGTTGCCTGTGCTTAGGGGATATTGCACAAGAAGTCTTTACCCAGACCAATGTCCTGGAGATTTTTCTCAAATGTTTTCTTCATTAGTTTCATAGTTTGATGTCTCAGATTTAAGTCTTTAATTCATTTTTATTTGATTTTGTATATGACAAGAGATAAGGTCTAGTTTTATTCTTCAGAATATGGATATCCAGGTTTCCCAGTAACATTTATTGAAGAGGCTGTATTTTCTCCAGTGTATATTTTTGGCACCTTTGTCAAAGTGAATTCAGTGTAGGTGTGCGGATTTGCTTCTGGGTTCTCTATTCTGTTCCATTGCTCTACATTTCTGTTTTAATGCCAGTATCATGCTGTTTTGGTTACTATAGCTCCGTAGTATAATTTGAAGTCATGTAATGTGATGCCTTCAGTTTTGTTCTTTTTGCTTAAGATAGCTTTGGCTAATCGGGGTCTGTCATGTTTCCATATAAATTTTAGGGTTGTTTCTTCTATTTCTGTGAAGAATGTCATCAGTATTTTGATAGAGGTTGCATTAAATCCATAGAAGGCTTTAGCTAGTAGTTTTCATTATAGAGATTTTTTCACTTCTTTGGTTAATACCTACATACTTAATTTTATGTGTGGCTATAGTAAATAGGATTTTAAAAATTTCTTTTCCACATTGTTCGCTGTTGACATATAGAAATGATACTAACTTTTATATATCGATTTTTGTATTCTGCAAATTTACCGAATTGGTTTATCAGTTCTAATAGTTTTCTGGTGGATTATTTAGGTTTTTCTAAATATATGATTATACCATATACCAGCAAATAAGAATAATTTGGCTTCTTCCTTTCCAATTTGGATGCCTTTTATACCTTTCTTTTGTCTGATTGCTCTAGCTAGGATTTCCAGCACGATGTTGAATAACAATGGTGACAGTGAGCATCCTTGTTGAGTTCCTGATCTTAGAGGAAAGGCTTTCAGTTTTTCCCCATTTGGTATGATACTAATTATGTGTATGTCATATATGGGTTATATTATATTGAGGTATGTTCTCTCTATTCCCAGTTTTGAATGACTTTTTTTTTAATCATGAAGGAATATTGAATTTTATCAAATGATTTTTCAGTTTCAATTGAAATGGTCATGTGGTTTTTATCCTTCATACTGTTGATAATCACATTGATTAATTTGTGTATGTTGAATGATCCTTGCATCCCTGGGATAAATCTCACTTTGTCATAATGAGTGATCTTTCTAATGTATTGTTGAATTCAGTTTGCTTGTGTGTTATTGAGGATTTTTGCATCAATATTCATCAGAGCTATTGGCCTGTAGTTTCTTGTTTTTTCTTTCAAATGATTCTTTGGTTTTGGTATCAAGGTAATACTGGCCTTACAGAATGAGTTTGGAAATATTTCCTCAGTCTGCATTTTTCCTAATAGTTTGAGTAGAATTGGTATTAATTCTTCTTTAAATGTTTGGTAAAATTCAGCAGTGAAGCCATCAGGCTATGAGTTTTTCTTACCAGGAAATTTTTTATTATGACTTTGTTCTCATTGCTTGTTATTAGTCTGTTCAGGTTTTGGATTTCTTCCTGATTCAATCTTGATAGATTGTACATATCTACAAATGTGTTGGTTTCTTTTAGATGTTCCAATTTGTTAGCAAATAGTTACTTATAGTAGCCACAAATGATCTTTTGAATTTCTGCAGTATATTTATAAAGACTCCTTTTCCTTTCCTGATTTTATTTAATTGGATCTTATTTTTTTTTCTTAGCCTGCCTAAAGTTTTGTCAATTTTGTTTAACTTTTTGAGAAAACAAGTTTTATTGATTTTTTGTATTTTTTTAATTTTTTAATTTCCACTCTGATTTTTATTATTTCTTTTCTTCTACTAATTTTGGGTTTGGTTTGCCTTCCTTTTTCAGTTTTTGAAGATTCATTGTTAGGTTGTTTATTGGAGGTATTTTCTGTTTTTTGGTGTAGTTACTTATAGCTATAAACTTCCTTCTACACACTGCTTTTGCTGTATTTCATAGATTTTTGTATGTTGTGTTTCCATAATCATTTGTTTCAATAAATTTTCCAGCTTTCTTCTTAATTTCTTTATTGACCTACTGGTCATTCAGAAGCATATTGTTATTATTTCCATATATTTGTATAGTTTCCAAAAGTCCTATGTTATTAATTTCTAGCTCTTTTCATTGTGGTCAGAGAAAATACTTTATATCATTTCAGTTTTTCTGGAATGTTTTAAGACTTGTTTTGTGACCTAATATGTGGTCTACCCTTGGAAATGATCCATGTGCTGAGGAAAACAATGTATATTTACAGGTCTTGGATGAAATGTTCATCATTCTCAGCAAACTGACAGAAGGGCAGAAGATCAAACACCGCATGTTCTCACTCATAGGCAGGTGTTGAACAATGAGAACACATGGACACAGGGAGGGGAGCACTACACACTGGGGTCAGTTGGGGGGAAATAGGGGAGGGACGGTGGGGGGTGGGGAGCTGGGGAGAGATAGCAAGGGGAGAGATGCCAGATGTAGGTGATGGGGAGGAAGGCAGCAAATCACACTGCCATGTGTGTACCTATGCAACAATTTTGCATGTTCTTCACATGTACCCCAAAATCTAAAATGCAATAAAATAAATAAATGGGGAAAAAAAGAAAAAAAGAAAGAGATATTTTAGCACACACAAAAAAAGAAAAGAAATGTTCTGTAAATATCTGTTAGATCCAACTGGTTTATAGTGCTGTTTAAGTTCAATGTTTTTTTTTCATTGTTGTTGATTTTCTGTCTGGATGATCTGTCCAGTGCTGACAGTGAAGAATGTTGAAAACTCCAGCTATTCTTGTATCAGCACCTATCTCTCTCTTTAGCTTTAATCATATTGCTTTTATATATCTGAGTTCTCCAGTATTGCATGTATATGCATTTAAAATTGTTATATCTTCTTTTTGAATTGACCTCTTTATCATTATATAGTAACCTTGTCTCTACATTTTGCCTTTAAATGTACCCTGTCTGATATAAGTATAGCAACTCTTGCTCCTTTGCTTTCCATTGGTATGAAATACCTCTTTCCATCCATTTAATTTCAGTCTATGTGTGTCTTTATAGGTGAAGTGTGTTTCTTGTTGGCAACAGATCAATGAGTCTTTAAAAAAAAATCATCCAGTCTATGTCTTTTGATTCAAGAGTTTAGTTCATTTACATTTCATTTTATAATTGATAAGTAAGGACTTACTCCTGCCATTTTGTTACTTGTTTTCTGGTTGTTTTGTGGTTTTCTCTCCTTTCTTTTTTCTTTTCTTCCTGTATTCCTATAGTCAAGGTAATTTTCTCTGTTATATGATTTAAATTGTTGCTTTTTATTTTTTTGGGTATCCATTGTGTGTTTTTTGTGTAAAAGTTACCATGATGCTTGCAAATATCATTATGTAACCCATTATTTTGACCTGACATCAACTTAACACTGCATAACATAGACAAGCAAAACAAAACTAGCAAAAGCTCTATGCTTAACTTTGTCCCCGTTTTTTTTTTTTTTTACTTTTTGTTGTTTCTATTTATGTCTTATTGTGTCGACTTTGTCTTGACAAATTATCACAGCTATTACTTTTTATTGGTTCATCTTTTAGTCTTTTACTTAGGATAACAGTAGTTTATATACCATAGGTACAGTGTCATAATATTCTGTGTTTTTCTATGTATTTAATGTTACCATTGAATTTTATACCTTCAGGTGATTATTTATTGCTCATTAATGTTCTTTTAACTCTGTTTGAAGTGCTCCCTTTAGCATTTCTGGTAGAACATGTAAGATGGTGATGAAATCCATCAGCTTTTGTTTGTCTAGGAAAGTCTTTCTTTCTCCTTCATGTTCAGAGAGTATTTTCCATGGATATACTATTCTAGGGTAAAATGTTTTCCTTCAGCACTCTAAATATGTCATTGATGCATGCTAAAATGTAAGAACTATTGTACTGTATCTTATCACATATGTGAATATGTGATTTATTAGTAGAATATATATACAAATATATATAGATACATAAAATGCCTTCCTCCTCAAAAATGTAAATATCTTAAAAGAGAGATCTATTTTAAAATTACTTTGTTTACTCCTGCTCCCAAAGCATCTTGAACAGTGGCTGGTCTGTTGTGTGTACTCCACAAATCTTAAAACGAATAATTGAATGTAGGATTTTACATCTCCATGTCCTGCTCCTGTTACTCTTTCTGTCTGTAATGCACTTACCTGATTAACTCAACTGTTTTTTAATACCTGACTTAGATAATATCTTTATTCCTCCTGAAACCCCACACTTTCTTTTTGCAGCTTAATCTTAGTAGAGACTTCACTATTTGCCTATGGAAGATTTTATGTCATTATGCATAATAGATAGCACAACACATATATTGAACTTATCTACTTGAATCTACCTCTTTTCTGTCACCAAATTAATTTTGGGGAGAGGCAAGTTTCTTTTTATTCATACCTATGCCTTCCCACAATTCCCAATATAGAGTATGTCTTCAATCAGTATTTCTGAACTTGCTCAATTGAATTTGAAAGACTGTCATCAAGGCAGTATGGTAATTGAAGTGCACTCCAATTAGTTTAAGGAAAACGTCTTGATTGTTGTCAGGACATACAGTGTTCAAGACACTAAAGAGCAGGAAGCCAGGCTTCAGGAAGGTTCAGGGTCAAGACCCAGAATGCCTTTCTGAAACAAAGCAGCTTCTTCCCCAGGACTGATGAATCTGGGCTTGCATGCTCTTCACAGACAAGAGTTCGGTCTTTTCCATCTCAGTGGTGACATATGGGAAGCCAAACATATGAGTTTCCATTTCAAGTGCACCACAATGAAGACTGACTGGCATTACTGTATCTCCTTTTCAGTTTTCCAAATGAGAGAATCTGATTCGTCTGCTTCAACTGAGGACTCATCCCTAATAAAATGAACTATATGCCTAAATTTTAATCTATGAGAATGGAGAATGGATGAGGGACTCGTAGGACACCAAACATCATTTGTCTCTACACACACACAGACACACACACACACACACACATAATTCAGTACATATGTATATCCATATGTATCATTGAATAAGATTATACTTGATATAAGATTCTATACAAGTGCTATTATTAGATTCACTATACAATCGCTTCAACACATGAAAGAGAGTTTTCATAATTTTAACATACATGTAAGCATTTTTCAATATATGTTAAAGTTTTAAATATTTACAAAAATTGCGTATAGAGGAACATGCACTTCTTGAAATTTTCTAGTAACCAATAAAGCCTAATTTGATGTATTTATGTCTCCAATATAACTGTAAAAAAAGTAGATTGTTTCTTTTTTCTCCACATCTAATAAAGGATATTTTAGGAAGGCTTCTAATAAAGGATATTTTAGGAAGGCTGATCCCAACAATACTCTCATTCAGGGAACAAACACTTGTTGATTGTTGATTACCTCTGTTGTGCCAAGTAAGGGGCAGATTATCTACCCTCAAATTACTTGCATGTTGTATACAGGGAATAAAATAAAGAGAATATAACTATATAACATGAGGTTGTTAAGACTCTGTATTGAAAAGCAATAGAAGATAGAATATTGGCCATAAAATTCTGCTGTTTTGGGGGTAAGAGAAAATGTCTCACCCATCTGCCTATTTTGTCATCATTCTTATGTAAGAAAAATAAATTCCTAATCCCAGTGTGTTCTGTAAGGAGGAAGATAGAACCAGTGGCTACAGAGAATCTCCCCGGAGCACTTTACATCAAAATGCTGTTTGCAGCTTACCTTCCTGGTGTTGGTAGTAACACTGACCATGATGACTCTCGGTACAATGAGTGCCTGCCCTAGCCAGTGAGGGCTCTTCTAAATTCTTCTAATACCAGCACCTACCAGAGAATCAGGCAAAAAGAAAGCAGGTCAGTAATTTTTTTTAAGCCTCTCTTCTTGCACTCATGCACTTTTCCCTTTTAGGCAGAGTAAAGTTAGAGATCAGGAGCAGATGTAGGAAGATGCTTTATTTTCTGGGTGTCTACGGCAATATGCTCGCAGCTTTCTTGGCACAAAGATTAGGATCATGTAAAATAGTTCCAAATGTATCTGTGATACTGAATTACTTTCCAGATTCACTGCCTTACTAAAATAATAAATACATTTGAAAGATTAAATATTTGCTAACCTTCCGGTTAGTTAGTTTGAACCTCCATGATGTAATCTAAATTAATAGTATTAAACATGCACTTCTGGAACAGACCATGTTTCTTGACTCTTTTCATGTCCTACATTATCTAGATTTAAGTTGCCTTTAAGTTTTCTGATACCAGGGGCTATGTTGTAATTTATCATCCATACAAAGCCTCGCCCAGTGCCTGGCATGCAATAGGCCCTCTGTGAATGCCATTTGAATGAAATAAAATATTGTATTATTGGTTTGCACTTACAGAATTGGTTGCATAAAAGATACCCTATCAACATGATAAACAAGAGGAGGAGAATAGAATATTGTGGTTCTCCTAAAATGGGCTTAAAGTCAGACATTTTCCTGCTTTTGTTTTTCTAAGAAGAGGATGAAATAAAATAATGATAGACTGTTCATTTACCTGTCAGTACTTCTGACACTTTTCTGAGATCATTTAGGTCTAATGCAGTTCTTCTATTTTCTTTATAGATGCCGATGCTTTTAATAGAAATAATAAAAAAAAAGACTCTCTTGAAGCCTATTTGGAGTTTTCTGCTTTCTCTCAGGCTCTTTGATGTTTTTTAAGAAACATAGCACTTAAAAAGTGTATTGCGTCCACATCCACATTTCTCCCCCCACCTGCCTTGTCAAAAGAAAGAAAAAAAAGACAAGTGTGGGTCTGATATATTGAGTTCTTATTTCTCCCTTTTACATGCCTTTTCACAGCCTCTCTGATGTAGTCACCCGTCCATCTCACACATACTAGGCCTCTGAAAATTGTTCTCACTCTAGCAAAACCCCTGATGAAACATGCTTCACAGCCTGATGAACTCTCTTTGTGGCTGTGAATATACCTTGTTCACTCAATAATTTTCCAGCAGGAAACAGTGAAGCATGTGATGCAGGAGGATGCTGGCCTATTGCTGCTCCACACAAACAGCTTTTCTTCATGTACCAACATGACGACTAACACATTCACCCTTGGTGTAACATGGTTTGGATGACAGTCAGATGGTCTGTGTGGGTAATAAGGCTTCTGAACATTTACAAATACAGTTTTCATTCTGAACTAATACTAAACTCTTCTTATAAAAGAGTAAAATCAAGAAACAGTACTATATATCTACTCTAGGCTAAAAGTTTGATCTTGAAATTCTTGAATTGCAAATATGTCTGAGCATTCTTGACATACAAGTGGTCTTATATTTTCTTTCTTCTCTCTGCCATTATTATTACTTAGTTTTCCTTATTTGTTACTACCTGCCACTTGATTGTTGTGTGTAGTTTCACCTTCAGTAGGTTCTCTAGCTATGCTGTCTTCAAAATGTCAGTTTTCACACTGAACCTCACAACCCATACCACGAATTATTTCTCCACCTTTCCTTTGCTACCATTTCCTTCATATCAGAATTCCGAAAGCTTTGCATGGGGTACGTGTTTAACTTACTGGGCTAAGTACTCTGGTAGACATAAATGAGGGAATTTAAAAGATAAACACCACTTTTAAAGCTGTATTAAGTAGGAGGAAACTAATATTTTCTCAGTTTTTCTACTTATGTAGGAGTACATGGACATTTGTTAGTATAACAAGGTATGAGATTTTATTACTTAGAATTTTTCATATAGTATTACAGCTCAAGGAAACATAAACACAAATATAAATCTGTGGGTCTAAGTGACTGAAAAATTAAGGATGGTTTAGCTTCACGCATTGTTGGATCCAGGGCTCGAGTGATAACTTCAGAACTGTTTTTCTTTTCATCTCTTTCACTGGCTCTCTTCTAATGAAGAAAATGATGGTAGGCCATGACTTTCATCCTGTCGTTACAATAGAATCTTAAGGCTTAATCAGAAGCCCCACAGTGGGACATTTCTTGGACTAGCGTCTGTAACATATCTATCCATGAACTAATCTCTATGCCAGGATGATGGAGTTGTGTGATAAGTCAAGCCTGGGTTATGTGCTTATTAAACATGTCACTCCCAGTATAAATATATGTGTTTTTAAGGAAAGAGTGGTTTGTGACCAGATAAAAAAATAAAAGCATTATAAACAGGCAACAGTAACAGGTGTCCAGGCTGACATGGCTATGCCTATTTTCAAGATGAGAAAAACAAGACTCAAATTTGTATAACAAGGCTCAAGTTTGTATAACTAAGATTACACTGGCATCAGATATCCTACTAAGCCACAAGAGGAAAGGGGAGAGGCCTCAAAAGTAACTGAAATTTGAATAGGTACTTTCTCATACACGTGTATTTTCCATAGCCCCAAATCTGGTAACATTTATATTTTAGTGACTTGATCAATTTCCTCATTGCTTTTCCCAGAGATTCAGCCCTGCTTATTTTACATTATGCTGTTGATGGAGGATAAATGGAGAATAGTGAAGAATTACACCTGTGTCTAACAAACATTTGGGGGCAGGGGAAAGGAATCATTAAAGACACCTAGTGTATGCAAATAATTAATTATGATAATTTAGATCTTACGTTAGTGTATTTATTTCTTTTAAAAAATATAATTAAATCCATATTTCCAGAACATAAAATCCTGGGATTAAAAAAATGGGGTAATGTTAACAGGGAAAAGCTGTCTTTTTATAGTTCTTTTTTCCCATATACTCCCCCATACTAACACATGTTTTTACATATTAAATTCTAATTATCTGAAGGAAGCAACGTTCATATTTTCAGGTACTCACCATCAGCACTAGTGTGAGCCCCTCTCCTTCCCTCCTGTCCTGAACTGTTTGGCTTGTGCATGCATTTTATTTCACTGCTTATGAATATTTGTGAAAGCACCTGCATTGGTTCCTCACCTGTTGTTTATCCTATCACAGAAGACATGAGAGAGTCTGTCTCCCCAAACTCCAGACAGAGCACATCACTCTTCCCATGCATTCTATCTTATACATGACCTGAGATTTATTCCCATCATCTATGTCTTTTTGCTACCAATACGAAGGGTATCCAGTTGTGTGAATGTTAGCAGTCCCTTCGATAAAAATTCCCTCTTACAAAATCAGCCAAATCATTTCCAAGTTTGCTGCCACCCTAATAGTGCTGGTGTTAGAATTTCATGTGGACAGGTCTCAAAGTCATAATGACTCAATCGTAGATAATTTATTTTCCCAACTTTTGGAATAATCGTATGTTAGTTCTCCAATTCCCAGGGTAATATATTTGTATTAAATGTGTCTTTCAAACATTACCCATAACAGTCACCATCCCTAGTCCCATTTACTTCCCAATGACTTCTTGTCCTTGGAGACTGAACCAGATATATTCTAAATTGTCAAGCATTTATCTTTCCCTCTAATATCTTCTCCAATCCATCCTGCTGTGTTGGCAGTCATTCAGTCCTGAATACCATAGTGAGCATACCATATGCCAGAGCCAGGTCAGGTACTAGCACTACCATATTGTTTCTCCTAAACTCAAATTGTAGTTGGGACTGGAACAACATAATGGATTTTACCCAGTTTCAGAGTTTTGTGCACATAATATCCATTAATTCTCAGAATAACTATGTAAGGATATTCTTTAAACAACTCTCCAATTACTTAAGGCTTTGTGTATGCTTTAGCTTATACGTATTGTTTTAGTCTTCAAAAACAAGGAAAAGTAAAATATTGTTCATGTTATTACTATATTTACTATATACTTGATAGGCAACAAAATTTTATAAGTTTACATGGTATTTCCTGAGGCTGAGATTCAGAAGTTTTTTATTATTTGCCTCTTTCTTCCTTTCCAGTTGCAAACAAAAGATGTATGATTGATTCTTTGTCACAAATAAAAGAATGATTTATTTTTATCCCAAAATGTTACCTGCTTTCATATGACTAGTCTTGCTAAATGAATAAGATAGTCTAATGATAATGTTTTGAGTATGTATATATATGTATAACACATATGTATTTACTATATAGCCACATGGAATACAAATTCATTGTAGCTAAGGAAGTATAGAAAACTAAAAGTTTAGGAAAGGGAACTCAGAAATTAATAGGAGGCACTTACCACAAGTGATTTTAGGTTACTTGATAAACTATTTAAAGGCTGAGAATACTTAGTAGTTATCAAAATCTACATCCTACTACATATACCAATTCATAATGTATGTTTTTGATATATTAATATAATGCAATTTTATGATGACTTCCAATATATATTTCAAATACATCTTTGAAAAAAAGGAATATGGCAACTTGACAATATTCTACGGAAGCAATCACCTGGTGAACTATCATAATGCTATGTCATTGATGCCACAGTGATAAAGATCCACTTTTATGAGTAAAGTGATTGGTTTTTCCAATAAGCCTTGAGATATCTACATTACATACTTTCCCTTATAACTCCCTGCTCATAGTTTTAGACAGTAGAACATTTTTAATCTTCACTGGCAACAGAAGAGAAGAGAGTTAGAAGCTTCTCCTGCAGTGTTAAGAGATCATGTAAGTCTATGAGCATATCATCATCAAAATCAGCATGAAATTGAAGAGCTGGAAAGAATCATCAACTATTATTTATGAAGACAGCTTAGTGGAGCAGTGCTATTTCTCAGCTGCTGCCCTGGAAATCTAGACAAGAATGGCAACCCTAACTGAAAATATAGATGATAAAGAAACTTTCCATAATAGTTACGATGGTTAATTTTATGTGTCAACTTGACTAAACTATAGTACACAGTTTTTGGTCAAACATCAACATAGGTGTTGCTGTGAAGGTTTTTTTTTTAGGTGTGATTAACACTTAAATCCTTAGACTGCATAGATTACCTTCCATAATTTGAATAGAACACTTCAAATCAGTTGAAGATCTTAAGGGAAAAGACAAAGGCCCCTTGAGGAAATAAAAATTCTGTCTCTAGACTGCCTTGAGACTGCACAGTGCAACATCAACTCTTGTCTGGGATGCCAGCCTGCTGGCCTGCCCTGCAAATTTTAGGCTAGCCTGTCATCACAATTGTGTGAGGAAATTCCTTCAAATAAATCTCTCTCTCTTTCTTTGTATTTGTATATATAAACACACTCATACATATAATGTATATATAATACATAGCATAGTATGTAATCAATATAAGTAATGTAAATATAAATGAATAATTTATTTTATATATGTGTATATATGATATATACATATACATCCTATTTGTTTTCTAGAGAACCCTGATACTAATACAATAGTTCTTAGTTTTGAACGGTCTGTTGAACAAATAACAAAAGTTGTGGATTTGCTATGTTTATTTGTTCTTATACCCAAGAATACTGGATTTATACCTTCCAAATATATTCTTGGTATATTTGTATAGTAAAATACACATAATTGTAGTTTCTTATAAAAGCTATAATAGTGCGCACCATTTAATTTCTTCTTTAGAAAACGTGTGTTTTCTTTTTCACCTAAGTGAGGTAGATCCACACTATGATGAACCCTAGGAACTCATGGTCTTGTATAATCCCTTTTCCTTGAGTGTAACTATGATCTATGGCTTATATCTAGTGAATAGAATATGGCTAACTTGATAGGATACCATTCCATTGATGACCATGTTATATGGTATAAGTGATGTGACAGTCAACAACCATGATTATATGTCCTTACATATGACTTTGTCTTAGCAGACGATAGGCAGACATTCTCATACTTGTCTCAAAGAAGTAAGCTACCATGTTGTGAGAGGGCTTGTGAGATGGCTGCATGGCATGAAACTAAGAGTAGCCTCTTGGAGCTAAGAGCAGAACCCAAATAATAGCAGCTAGCAAGAGAGTGAGACCTTAGTTCTGCAACCACAGAGAACCAAATCCTGCCAACAACAACAACATGAGCTTGGAAGAGGACCCCAAGCTCTGGGAAAGAATGAATCCTAACAACACGTATAATCTCCTCCTCTTCAAACTTTTAGCATAGAAGCTAATTAATCAGGACCCAGACTCCTGAGTCACGGAACTATAATATAATAAATGCATGCTGTTAAAACCCTAGATGAATACTAATTTGTTATGAAGCAATAGAAAACTAATACAGTAGATAATCACTCTGTAATATAACAACAATGTAACATAATATCTTTATACACCAATAAAATAATTCTTGAATGATGGATAAAAGAAGCACACTTTTAAAAAGACATATATTTTATAATTTCTCCACTCACAGGAATATAAAAATATGTTTAACTCATGTTTCTTAATTTTAATGTAATTTAATTCAATGAAGTTTATTAAACACCTACTATGTATTAAAACTACATTAGGTACAGGAGATACAGTTTTAACCAACAGAATCACTGTTCTCTGGATCTTATAGGGGATAAAACATATTAAATAAATGTGATCCCTATACCCTAATCAAGCCAAATAGTTACAAATGTGGTATTTACCTTTTTCTCAGGAATTGTCACTTAATTCTGAAAATTAAAATCTTTAAGTCTAAACTTGCCCAAGAAATAAGAAATGAGAATCTATTAAGATCTATTTTATGGAATATTTCTTTCACATTTCCTAATTTAGTATTACATGCAAAGATACTTGAAAGATTCAATTAAAAGATTCAATTTAAAATAGACTTTAAACATTTAGAATTTGAAATTTTATTTGATCATGTCTTTACAACTTTTCTCATGGTTGGGTTCTTTCTCTTATTATTTCTGAAGGGGAGGAGGCTACAGGCAATAAGTAGCATCTTCTTCCATGTTCAAAATATAAACCATTCAAGAAATAAGGCAAATAAGTTGTCATGGAATTAATACACATGACTTTCAGCACTGACAAAGAACAGGTTAAGCAGTTTCACCTATTTTTGCAGGCAATTATCTTGAATGCATAATTAAGCAAACTTTACCAATCTAATTGCAAGCAACACTGGACCATGACAGGATTTCTCACCTGCAAGACCAATCCCTGTGAGATGATGATACAGAGGAGATGGAAGTACATACTCATGTGGAAATGCATTAAGAATTCAGACTTCATTTTTGACGATGGCTAACAGCTTTTAAGTTCCACTCCTTCCTCTTCTATTCTTGTTCTAAATCTAAGAAAACCTATGACAAAGCCCAGAAGCTTTATCCTTTGGCACTGGTAAGACCAGGCCTGCCCTGGCTTGTGTGTGTACACAGAAAGTCTCACCCAAGCCCACCCCTGAATACAACAGAAACCAAAGCCACTCACCCAGCCTGGCTCCCTCAGGCAATTTAAGGAATTACTCAGGAGGTTGCCCTGATCTCCACAGAAAGCCTCATCATGTCAGTAACAAGTTTTTTCCTACGTTGTTGGTGTATGTGTGTGTGATTTTATACATCTCAACATTCAAACCAGATTTTATATAGGGGTCCATCCCATCTCTCTGGGCTGCCACAACAGGTGACATTCCCTCAAAAGAAAAAGGAAAGATAGAGAGGTGAGGTTTGGGTATATAAGCCCAGTTTTTTCTTTTAACTCACATGTCACGTGTTATGGTTCTTTTTAATTCACACGTATTGTCAATTTTTTCTCTCTAGGCAGTGGCAGCACTGAGTGAATTGGTAAAGAAAAATAAAAGTTTTGAAGACTGGATGGAAAACTCTACATGGAAGAACATTTAAGGAATAGGGAAGAAGAATAGGGAAGGAATAGGGAAGAAGTATTTCCTCTATCCCCAAACATTAATTTCTCTTTCTGTGATGGTTAATATTGTGTGTCAACTCGATCTGATTGACAGATTCAAAGTATTGTTCCTGGGTGTGTCTGTGAGGGTATTGCCAAAGAAGGTTAATATTTGAGTCAGCGGACTGGGAAAGCAGACCCATCCTCAATCTGGGTGGGCACAATCTAATCTGCTGTCAGAATGGCTAGAATAAAGCAGGCAGGAGAAGATGGAAAAGTTGACTTGCTGAGTCTTCCAGCTGTCATCTTTCTCCCATGCTGGATGCTTCCTTCCCTTGAATATTGGACTCCAAGCTCTTCAGCTTTTGAATTCCTGGATTTAAACCAGTGGCTTGCCTGCAGCTCTCGGGCCTTTGGTCACAGACTGAAGGCTGCACTTTGGCTTTCCTACTTTTGAGGTTTTGGGACTGGGACTGGCTTCCTTGCTCCTCAGCTTGCAAATGGCCTATTCTGGGAATTCGCCCTGTGAGGGTGTGAGTCAATACTCCTTAACAAACTCCCCTTCATATATACACGTATCTCCTATTAGTTCTGTCCCTGAAGAAAACCCTGACTAATACACTTGCTCTTCCTATTTGAATGCTATTTTATGCCCCTGTAGTCCAGCCACACACATACAACTTCTCTTGGAATTTGAGATTTCCATTCTCATATCCTTAGCTTTCCACATTCTTGACTATTCCTACCTCTTCTCTTCTCAATAAATCTTTCTGTATGAATCTTTATAGATCAAAGAATTTAGCCAGGAAACTACATAATCCATCCATTTAAATTAAAGTATTTTTTCTCTAGAACAAATAGAGTGTGATTTATCCTGTATTTGTGTATTTCAGCCTTATTCTTGAAGATCATGCTCAAGTCCATGCAGGAGACTCCTATGTTAAGGAATTTATGCACTCTGCTTAATCAGTGGAAAGACGTTTCACTGTTTCTCTGATCAAAACTTACCAAAACGGATTATTCTGCCCAGGAAAATATAATTTCTAAGCTCCAAGGTATATTTGAAGAGATAAATCAAAAACAACTGGTTTCTAAAGTTACTCTTGAAATGAGTATCGTAGCTATTTGTTAGTAGTTTGGCAGAGCAAGAAATAAGATACCGAATAAAGTGTGAAAAATAGTTTTCAAGCTCTCATATCCCAGATTTAACACTTTCTGTTAAATATACCCAAAGGAAGTTTACATGAAATTCTAATGTATTTCAAGTAGCATTTTTAGACTATTAGGCTTGGTAAAACTTAAATATAACACTTTAATATATTTATATATATCCTTTACAGGCAAATGCATGAAGCTTTTTTTAACGTTGTTATTTTTTTGTGATAATAATGTCAGCTAGTTCAGAAAAAATGTATGATAAGTTCTTTGTTTGCTTTTGAGTCACAAATATTGATCCTGAAATAAGCAAAATTAGTCATTTATTTCTGTTGTGTAAGTAATATATTGTCCCTGCTCCATAAAACATGAACTCTCATATGGTTATTTCAATTTTTCTCCTCAAAGATGTGTGATGCTTTTATATTCTCCTTATTTTCCCATGGCTGCATTTATAAAAAAAAATTACTTCAGCTAGTTCTCAAATAGGTGACTAATTATTGTCCTGACTGACAATGCTTACCTAGCAGCTAACATATTTAAAGCCCAGCACAATTGACTGAGATTTTATAAACTACCACATAACTGAATATTAGGCATCCACGGTCCTTTTATGGTATTTCATAAACTTATGCCTGTTGCAAATAATCTCTTTTGCAAGCTTATTTGCTTCATTTGCTTGTCCATAAAATGTTGCATTTTGCTTGGATTTTTCTTTTATGAAAGAAAGCCTAGTGTCCTCCAGAGATTTTGTTTCCAATCAAGGTTTCAACCAGCACCAACATGCAGGTAAACTGCAACAATTTAACTCTAGCTGAGTCTGATACACATACAAACATGCAAAAGTCTCCTTGCAGAACAGGTAAATGACATATATTACTTTTTTTGATAGGTATGACTTTTAACTTTGTCACACAAAAAAGAAATTGGTCTAAAACAATTTTTATTCACAAGGTCATGGTGGTTTTGTGTTGGGAAGGCACTTTGTCCAGGTCCTTTGTCTATGGGGAACAGGCTTTACTTGAAGCATTTATTTGTGTGTGCTGGTTGGCAATTCTGGATTTAAGGCTTCTAGAGCTCCCTTTACGGCATGTATGGGAGGATAAAGAAATCTAAGGAATTCACTACAATTTTATTCTGCAAGTAAGTATGAATAACCCTAGGCAATGCACTTTCTTCTTTCTATCTTTCAGAGTAGTTTTGCTTGTTGCATTATGTTCAGGGTTTCTTTGTGTGTATACTTTTTTTCAGTTATAAAATAAGTACATAGGAAGAATAGGTTTACTTTATCTTTGGTACTATATTTTTCACCTATTGGAATATAAATTTTTCTTTTACCCGCAACACTTTTTCCCCCATTCTATTGATGGACATGTAGTCCCTTCCGCATACTTTCCTTTCTCCCTGTATCTTCTCAAGTCTTTCTTTAAGCTTTTAGAGGGTATATCTTTCATAGATCCTTTCAACCATCATGGGCTATCAGTCATTTTACCTTCCCATGAAGCCATGTGAAAGCGGACCCTTCTGCTTGTCCTAATTTTGATGACAAATGAAAAGAATCACACTGTGATAGTTCTATCAATCCAGAGAAATCATGCTAAGTATGGAAAATTTCTACCCCTTAAATCTGTGCCTGTGTAGGAGGTATAAGAGTTATTCACAATGTTAAAGGGGGTCACTTGAATTTCTTATTTTTTTAATTATACTTTAAGTTCTGGGGTACATGTGCAGAGCGTGCAGGTGTGTTACATGGGTATACACATGCCATGGTGGTGGTTTGCTGCATCCATCTCCCCATCATATACATTAGGTATTTCTCCTAATACTATCCCTCACAAGTTTCTGTATGACACTTATAGTCAGTTGAACAGTATCCTGCAAAACCTATCTTTTCATAGAACCTATGAATATGCTTTTATGTAGAAATAAGGTCTACTCAGAAGGCTGAGGTAGGAGGATTGCTTGAGCCTAGGAGGCAGAATTTGCAGTGAGCTGAGATCTGGCACCAATGCACTCTAGCCTGGATGACAGAATGAGACCCCATCCCCAAAGGAAAAAAAAAAAGAAAGAAAGAAAATAAAAAAGGTCTTTGTAGATGAAGTTAGGTTAAAGTGACATCATAGTTGGTTAAAGTTGACCCTAAGTTCAGTATGACTGCTGTCCTTATGAGAGATAAATTTGAATAGAGAGATACAAAGAGAATGTGCTAACGAATGAAAAAAGAAAACATTTAGTTAGCCTCTATCCTATGTCCAGGAAACTGAGTCTTGTGTTTACAAATTAATCATAAAAAGCAGAAATATAAGGCATAACATAGTACATTGATTGTAGCAGACTATTTTTTCTTGTTTTTTAAGACTAGGGACATGCTTAATTTTTATTGGGTAATATGTCTTTAATCTGGGTTGGTTGAGTCAAATTCTACAGCTCTTTTCTAATTACTTCTTTGCTTGAAATTGTTTTCATCTGTGTTTACTCCCCTGATTATAATATATCTTCCCATTGTTTATTTCTGAGAAGCCAAAAGGGGAAGCATATGATAGAATTTAGCACCTGAGTTCATTGAGCTCAACAAGTTATTGGAATGAAAAGATATCGAAGAGACAGAATAAACACCCAAATGGCTTATGTCTGAGTCTGTAGGTGATCTTACCTTCTTTCCCACATCTCTCACATTTATCAGTTTATGCATCAAGACTTTGCCTTAATAACAGAACATATTCCAGAGCATGCACAGTAGCTTTCTATGGTTTGAACATAGATAGCTCTTTTATCTTCCTGCTGTGCCAGTCTTTGGCCCAAGGATATGATTAGAACAAAGGCTGAATATCAGAATCAACTGTCCAATGCAAACTAAGGAGAAAGCTAAGTGCAAGGTTTATTGTTGCAGCTTTAGTAGGTTTGGTACCTAACTGAAGGCAAATAGCAATTTCTAAGCTGTAGGTGAATTGAATTGGGGTGTGGCTATGAGATTTGCTTGGGGATGGTAAACAGGCCACTCCAGAGAATTGAAAAATTATGATTGATCCATAGGATTGTGTATGGAGCATCATGTAGGTGAAGTTACATTTCAAAAATATATATATTTATGATTATGCTATACATAACTTTCTTATGAGTCTACTTATATAAAAAGTTTTCTGTTTGGTACAACATGTATGTGAAGAATATTAGGGATACAGAGCCTTTGTCAGACTGGTAGCATGGGCCAGAACTCATCCATTCAACTTTAGTTAGGCATGGATATGAATATAAAATCTCAGAACACTCTATAAGAGTGCTAGCTTTAGGGAATACCAGCTGTGTTCAGAGTTCAGTGAATTGTTTTCTCTTGATTGAGTATCCGTTGTTCACTCTGAATTTGTTTTAACACATCAAGAGAATAAGGCTCACATGCTGTAAAGAAACCCAGGCAGCTTTCAGAGAAAATCCCATTTGTTAAACATTAGGAAATAACGGAGTCTACTGAATCCTTTTTAACAGAGGGTGGTGAGATTTATACAATCCAAACGGTGATGATCCCACAGTACCCAAAACTTTGCCATGTCCCCTGTGGTCTTACTTGTCAAACAGAGAGCAAAATCAAACTACTGACAAACTGAATCCTCAAGGCTCTCAAGAAAAATGGACACAGCTGCCAAAAATGTTCTAACATACGTTATTCCAACCCCACAAAAGACATAGCAGATTTAGACCTCTATTCAAACTTATCAATGGAATAAAATATTGATAGAAGAGGGAACCCAGAAAGAAATTCAATTGACAAATATGTATGCACAGATCGTCTCCATGCAAGTAATGGGATTTCTGTCAGGCTCCTCTTAAATTACTCCCATTTTTCCTGCTGGGGTTCTAAATCATTTGAGGCATAGATCACATGGATGGCATATGGAGACCAAATAACTCCTCTCTTACTAATAGAGGCCAGGCTGGAGTACATGACTCTGTATGCTAACCACATGGGTTTTCTAATAATGAACTGCAGTATTAATCACACTTCTCCATCTGGACCTGAAAGTGCTGACCTTGGGGCAGGCTTCTCCATACAGGAGGAGGCACGTTATCCTTTTGGAGAAGTGAAGAAGATCTGACTCCTTGAAACATCTTGCACACCCACCACTGGCCCCACTCTGAGAGAAAGGAGTTGGAGCTCGGCAAAGCATGCCTAGTTATTTTTCCCATATTTATCAGTCATGCAATGTCTACACACATCCCCTAGGGAGGAATGAATAAATGAACAAAGAAGTTAGAGTAACAGTCTATAGAGTTTCAGAAACATGGAGCAACATCAAAACTGAAGGTTTACCCTTAATAAATTGTTCTTTCATTTCTCTATCTCTGTCCATCTGTTTGCTACCTATTTATACTTTTGATTTTATCTTTTGTAGGAGGTACACTCCAAAGAACTCTATTCTAATTTACCAATTACCGTATCTAGAGGTTAAAACACTATTGGGTTTTATATACTAATGCTGTAGTTTGAATGCCTCCTCCAAAAACTATTTTTAAATTTAATTGTCATTATAACTTGTTGGGAGGTAGGGCCTTTAGGATGTGATTAGATCATGAGGGTTCTGCATTCATGAATGGATTAATGCCTTTTTCATGGGTATCACTTAGTTGTCTCAGGAAGGGGCTCCAAACAAAAGAATGAGTTTGAACCCCATTTTTCTCTTTGTCTACTGTGCTCACATGTCTTTCTGCCTTCTACCATGGAATAATGCAGCAAGAAGACCCTTACCCGATGGCCAAGCAGTTGCTGGCACCATGACTTTGGACTTCCCCGTCTCTAGAACCGTGAAACAAATAAATCTTTCCTGTTTTTGCTTTTTAAATTGTCCTGTCAGTGGTATTCAGTTAAAGCAGCAGAAAATGAGTTAAATAATTAGTGACTGATTTTTTTTTCATTTCAAGTATTTCTAATTGATTACTTTTTATATCCACCTACATTGATGTATTTCCTGCCTTTGTTTGCTTGTTCTTTTTGCTTTTCTTTGTAAATGTTCTTCTTTTTTGTCCATTTTTCCCTATACTATTGTAAAATCATTTTTAAAGCTACTGTTTTATTTTCTCTTTCATTTGGAGTGAAGTCATCCACTTAATGTTTACCTAATTTCATCAAAGCTTTATTTTTCCTCATGGGCTTTGGTATTTCTGTATGCAGGGTTGTCTCAAGGAGAAGATTTATTTAGTTTTGTTCTATTCTTTTTGTGTTCATTCCTGTAATAATTCTGTGTTTTCCTCCTTTGATCCACATGGACCCTAGTCCATATCCGGCTCTCATTTCGGTAGCTCAAGCTGCTATCCCCATTGTGTTACTGAAAATGTTGTAAATATCGTCTCTGAGCCATTGGCCCATGCTATAGCCTAAAATGAAGTCAATTTTTCTCTACCTTTTGAAGTGTATGGTTTTACATAAGCTATAACTAGAGACAAGGATCAATTTGAGCTATTTCTAACTTCCTTTCACAGCATGAGAATCCCAATATAGTCTCTAGATTAAAAATTAAGATTGCCTCTGACATCTCCTTTTCTTGAGGCTGGTTTAAGTTAAGTTCCCTTGAAGACACATCTTCTGGGCTCCACCAACTACTGCTAGCCAAGAGCTCTTGGCAATGATAGCCCCACTCACTGCCTCAGTTTTCTCCTCCCACTCTTGTACCTTAGAGATTGAGGGCCTGTGGTCTGGGGTCCTTCTATCCCACTGCGTGTTTTGAGAATATGGGGGTTGGGAGAATGAGAATGTTGGCAAAAGTTATTTTACATGCCTGGTAACCTTTTTTTGAAAAGCCTGAATAATTTTTTTGTTTGCTCAGTTAGTTTGTATTTGCCTATAGCATGGAGAACCCAAATCTAGAGGGTACCTACGTTGGTCATATCTTTTGCCAAGAATGCTCTCAGGTACTTGTACCTATTATCGCATACCAAAAGTCCATTTTTCCAGTGCCCTGATAGAAAGAATCATAGACCCAACTGGCCTGGAGCTATCTCGCCATCTTCTTAGCTATTTCACTCCATGTGAAATATTTCACTTCTGTTTTACTCCTTGATTGTTCACATGAAACCAGGTGAACCATTGTGTCTTTTTCTATAGTTAGAGAAGACTTTGAGAAAATTATGTGGGAGTCACTTCATTTTTTTTTCCTTAGGCACAATAAACCAATTACCCTACTGACAGCTCCAGGAACTCTCTTGTATCTATAAGTCTGCACTGATTGACAGGCAACACACACACATTCTCTCTCTGTCTCTCTGCCTCCTTGTCTCTGTCTCTGTGTCTCTCTGTCTCTCTCTCTCTCTTTCTGTCTCTCACTTCCCATATATAACTCAAAATCTCCCAAGATCTTCGTCACCATACTAACTCAGCTTCATGACTGAATCAGGTTCAACTATGTCTTTGGTCTTCAGCATGCCCCTGCGGAGTAAAAAGCCAATGTCCCCTTTTTTGACCCCCTCTAAGCTCTTCAAAAGTTTCTGTTGATGTCTTTTAACCAATTTAGCTATTTTGGCGAAGGTCAGTGTGGAGAGCTCTTACAGTCCCCAAGAGGCTGACATACCAAGATTCTGACAGTTTCTTTTCTTTCTTTCAAAAGTAATTTTTATAAATGAACTGGAAGGTTAATGTAAGTGATAGTTGATAATAGGAGAGCTAGCTACGCTGTTTCTCAGTATGGATGAAGGTAGGGTCTAGTTTCCATCATTGGCAAGTATTTTAGAATATGGAATACCAAACAGCATCTTATCTTCACTTGAGACACAACTCAGCAATTTCGAACAATTAGAAAATTCTACTCAATACCCTGTTTCCTGTATCTAAACACATACTAAAACATGAGATAACTAGTAGGAGGAAACATGTCTTTACCTTTGAAGTATCTGCCCATTGTCAAATGCCAAACAACACTTAATGAAAGTATCTGAAACATGTTGGTTGAATGAATGTTAGCAATGTAAGCAGAGCATTAGATGTTTTAGTATTAATTTGATTGTCTTGAATTATCTCGCTTGAAGCTGATTATCTTCCAAGTATAGGCAAAATAATTATTTCAGTCAGTACCACTGTGGATCAGGACATAATGATGCCATGAGGTTTTGTTCTGAGTAGCCATGCCCGATCACAAAGATGATGTCATGGGATTCCAGCTCTACCTCAAGGTGCCTTTATTCTATCCAAAAGGATGGTGAGAAAATAACCACCTAGCCTATTCTGCAAGCCATAAAAATTTCTTATATTTTATGTAAAAGCAAAACACTCAGGATATGGCTAAGTGATAAAAAGTGTTTCAGAATATAGCAGTCATGCCTGTAGTCCCAGTTGCTTGGGAAGCTGAGGCAGGAGAATTGCTTGAACCTGGGAGGTGGAGATTGCAGTGAGCCAAGATCATGCCACTGCACTCCAACCTGGGCGACAGAGCAAGACTCCATCTCCAAAAACTAAAGGAAAAATAACTACTGGGAACTAGGCTTAATAACTGGTTGATGACATGACCTGTTCAACAAAACCCCATGACACAAGTTCACGTATGTAACAAACCTACACGTGCACCCCGAACTTAAAAATAAAAGTTTTAAAAAATCAATAAAAATAAATCTCCAAATATAAGTCAACTGATTAAAAAAATCACTGATTTATATCTACAAATTCTTGATACACATTTTAGACACTAGGGGCAAATATATTTTGAGAGTATGCTTTCTCAAAAGAAGAAATAAAAACATTTCAATAAGCTAGATCTATATCCTCACATAAGCATATCTGTGATATTTATCTGTTGCTAAGTAACAAATTACCACACAATTAAGCAGATAGATCAAAAAACATTTATGATCTTACATTTTTTGTGGATTAGGGATCCAGGTGCAACTTGGGCGTGTGCCTGTAGCTTCTGTTCTCAGTAGTTTGTAGTCAAGTTGTCAGATGAACCCTGTATTAGCCTGTATCAGTCAGGGTTCTCCAGATAAAACCAACAGGGCATGTGTGTCTGTGTTGGTGCGGGTTGTATGAGAAGAGAGAGACAGAGAGAGGCACAAACAGGTTTATTTTAAGGAATTGTTAATGTGAGGTTTAGGGAGTTCAAATTCTGATGGGCTAGACAGGCAGGCTGGAGATTCAGAGAAGAGTTCAGTTTGAGTCCAAAGGGATTCTGCTGGCAAGATTACTTCTTGCTTGGGAAGGTCAGTTTTTGTTCTATTAAGGTCTTCTACAGATTGAATAAAACACATTCATATTCAAATCTGCTTTATTTGAAGTCCGTTGACTAAAATGTTAATATCATTCAAAAAAGAAAAAGAACAAACAAACACACCATCATAGAAATATTCAGAATAATATTTGACCACATATCTAGGTACCATGGCCCAGACATTTGACACATGAAATTAACCATCAAAGGTCTGCAGTTCTCTCAAGGCTTGACTGGCAAAGGCTTTATTACAAAGTTCACCCTCGTGCGTTTTGGCAAGCCACGTTGCCGTTAGCCAGAGACACAACTTCTCAGCACATAAGGCCTCTATAGGTCTGTTCACAACATGGCAGCTTATTTCTCCAGATAGAAGGAGCTGAGGGAAAAAACAAGAAAAGACATCCATAATGAAAGCCACAGTCTTTTCACAACCTAGTTTCAGGATTGACATCCCATCTCTAGTTTTTTTTTTTTTTTTTTTTTGAGATAGAGCCTCACTCTGCTGCTAGGCTGCAGTGTCCCTAAGGTGCGGTCTCTGCTCACTCCAACCTCCGCCTCCCGGGTTCAAGCAATTCCCCTGCCTTAGCCTCCTGAGTAGCTGGTGGGACTTCAGGTGAGCACTATGCCAGGCTAATTTTTGTATTTTAGTAGAGATGGGGTTTTGCCATGTTGGTCAGGCTGGTCTCAAACTCCTGACCTCGTGATCTGCCTACCTCAGCCTCACAAAATGCTGGGATTACAGGCTTGAGCCACTGCACCCAGCCATATCTTCTTTAATATTCTAATTTTTGGAAGTAAATCGGAAAACCTAGTACACATTTCATGGGAGGGGACAAGGTAATTACCAGGAAGCAGGGATCACTGCGGGAGGCTGGGGGGTCACTGTAGAGTTGCCAGTATGTATATAAATTTGAGTATCATTAAGTATATATTTTCAGTGGCAAAAAATGTAACTCCATTCAGTACATATTTTTTCTGGCTTGTTTTCAAGATCAGAAGAATGAAAAAACTAGTTTTATCTTTGACATGTATCCCACTCCCTGTGTATCTTCACTCTCAGCATGATTGTTGGTAAGGTGCATGTAGCATCTAACTGAAGAGCCAGCAAGTTACAGCCCTAGGGCCACATTCAGCAGTAGCCTGTTTTTTGTAAGGCCATGTTAGAATGTTGCTTACATGTTTAAAAGGTTGTAAAACAAACGCAGTGAAGCAAGCAAACAAACAAAAAAAACACAGAAGAATTAATATGTGACAAAGATTAGATGTGGCTCACAAAGCTTATAATATATACTCTCTGGTACTATAGAAAAAAACTTTGCTAACATTGGAGTTTCTTTCAGAAAAATAATGAAATATATTTATATATACATATATATTATACACACATACACACATGTATAGACACATGTATATATAATAAAAATGAAATATAAAATTTGTACAAAGTGTAATTCACCAAATTTTACTTTGAAATTAATATGGAATGATAGGACAAGTAAACCATCAATTTTCTGTATTATAGTATTATTCCAAGTGATGTAAATTCACAAATAATCCAACATTCTATTTTTATCACTTTCAGGTTCCCCAACAGTGCATTTGATTTAATAAAAATTTTAAAAGATGGTAAACTATCTCCATTTGATTTTTGTATGTATGGAACAGCAAGGGGGGAAAAAAGGTGAATTCAGAGAAATCCCAGGAGAAATAACAACAGTTGATATTTGGGCTATAATAAGAGAAGACTGGATTCAGACATTTGTTTCTGCAGGTACTTCAGCTTTTTGACACATCCCGGTGGATGAATCCCTCCAAAATGAAGAAAAGACTCAAGTCAGTGAGTTTCTGGGAGTAGGTTTCAAGGAACCCCTGCATTTTATCCACAGGGTAGAGAAAGAAGAGAGGAAGTTAACAGTTTATTGATTGTTTAATATTTACTGAGTAGTTACAATCTTAGGGGAACTGTGATACTTTTGAACAAGCTCTGTATTTAATGAAAAGAGTTTGAAATCCTACAGCAAACTCTGACTCCTGCTTCAGGCCCTTGCAAGCTCTATCAAGCTTAAGAAACAAGTGGATCTGTTCAGCTTTCTGTCTCCTTTGTCTTACTTTGTCATTCCTGAGTATGTAAACTTATGGCTTCGGAGTAAACTGCAGAATTATCTTTCTTGTTTGTAGATTAATCTTTATAGTTAAAAATTACAACAGTTGCAAAAATCTCAATAGCAAAAGCAGCTAATATTTATTGAGTTCCCGTTATGATATTAGGCATAGTGCTGTTTGGTGGCACAGCTGGGTTCCACTGTCCCCATTCTTAAAAGCACCATAAAATACTGCTTCTTACAGCATGATGTACATTATGCATTAAAGCTAACTTCCTTAGAACTGAAAATTGTTCTCTAGAAACCATTTCTGCTTTGGAGTAAGAATCAGGACTTAACGTTTTTAGATTCTTATTTTATTATCACTGTTTCTCTTTGTTGCTATGATTTTGTTTCCTTCCATTTCTTTCATTCCCTAATAGTTCCTTCTGGTCTTCTGGTTGAATAGTTGCTGAATTGCATAGTTACTAAACAATTCTTATATTCCTGTATTTTTTAAATTAAATTTATTTTTATCTTGGATTTTTAAATGGCACAATAATATTCCTTGTCCAAAGAAAATACTCTGTATTTTCGCATACAAAGCTAAATTATCTGCCTTTATTAGTTAGTTAAGGAAAACTAACAGTGCATGTATTTACTTAACATTCCACTGAAATTACATTAATAATTTATTTTTTTAAACTTTATTATTATACTTTCTGGGAATTATACTTTTACATATCTATTATTTATTGAACTTACATTTAATTTATTGAACATATATTTAGCTCTTTAACAATTTTTTTTATTGTTCCTTTTTATGATTATTTTTCAATGGGTAAAGAATTTCAATGGTTAAGTAGCTTATATTGTAAGGAATGCAAGTCTATTCTAACTGCTACACTACATCAATGATAATACTATTTTAATGACTTTATATTTATTTTTAGTTTTACATTTTATATTATACTACACTAAGGCGAATAACTCATTGCTGATAATAGAAATGAATGGGAAATGGTTACTAAATCGATTTTGTTCCCAAAAATAAAAATAAAAAATAAAATAAAAATACTAAGGACAGAAAAATCTTAGTTACTTAATCACAGTGACCTGACTAAAACTGGCAAGTTTTGGAAAAGAAATAGAGTCTCCTGAGTCTTATCCAGTGACCTTTCCCTGGAATTGAATTATTCAGCTAGATTTATTCAGGAAAGAGTTTAAATATATGAATAAGGTCTATTTCTGCAACAGTGATGAGGTAAATATTGTTCGCAGTAATATGAAAAAAACTGTGCCTTCAGGAGGGACAGAATTCAATCTTTCTCAAACAATTTTGAGTTTCTTTGGGACCTATTAGATTCACCACTGTGTGCCAGATCTTTTTTTTTTTTTTTTTTTTCTTCAGGGACTGCTGAAAGCTGCTTGCAGTTAAAACTGAAGATACTTGAGTTGCTTGAAGGCAGTCTAGGCTGAACAAGAGTTTGACTAGCCTCAATAATTTCTCTTATCTTTACTTAGTAATGGCATTTTTTTTAAAGAAAAATTATAGCCTTGGGTATCCTAAAAATGATATAACTTATACACCATGATTTTTACAATACTTTCAAATTATATTTTATGATGCTATGAAGACATGAGAGCCATTTTCTCATATTGGAATAAGAAGAAAATATGGATAGGTATTTAAGTCAATGAATCATCAGGTACCTCGAGAGGCAAGAGGATCTTGTTTGATAAAAAAAATAAAATAAATAAGTAATTCTTATGTGTTCTATACTATAATTTGACTAAGATATTTTGTGCATTTGTATCAAACAGTTTAATTAAAGCATTTTGTGTATGCTAGATTTTGTGAAATTAGCAATAAATAAGAACCTTCCACTGCCAAGTACCAGTCATCAAGAAAAGGCAAACTAGTGACTTTCACAATAACAAGTACTAAACATGAGATCTATGTACAAGTTGTGATAAGTGCAGCAGAGAGAGGCACCTAAACAAGTCCAGAAAAAATAAATGAATCAGGGTGGCTTTATCTAACAAGTGATGCATTAAATTAAACTTAAATATGAGTCGTGAAAACAAGGGGAAGAAAATAACCCATGGGAATAGATACTACCAATACTCACTAAGACTTCTAATTTCTCTTTTCTTCCAAGAAAGTATCCCTTTGCTAAGGCCACAACCATGTGACTAGTTTGGCCAAGATGTTGTGGCCAATATGAGTGGAAGTGGTGTATTTTATTGTTGGACAGAAGCAACTAAGGGCCAGGTTGCAATGTTCCATGTTCGCTTCTCTTGCCACTCTGAAACCTGAAGACTCAGCATGAAATAAAACTTCTTAAGATAATAGAACCTCCATCTGCTTGAGTTTCTTTCAATATAATGAGAACACTCTTATCAATCTACTTTGGGCATGTAGCATAAGAAATAAAGTTTGTGACCATAAGCAATTGGCATTTTAGAGGCGTTTCTCAATGTGGTACAGCTTATCTCACCTTGGCAGATACATGCATGATTTTTATAAATGGAATTCAGAACAAGGAAGTAGAGTAACAATAAATAATGTTGAGATGTCAGCAGGGATTAAATCATAAAATATTTTATATGTTAATTTGGTGAATTTTGTTTTTTTCTTGTGACTAATCACATTACTGATATAAATGAATTGACATATTGTCAAACATAGAAGATGGCTTCACTATCCTGGTAATGTCAAGATTTTGGGCCAGTAATTCTCCTTGGTGAGAGACTGTGCTATGCATTGAAGGCGTTTAGCTACATCCCTGCCCTATACCCACTCAATAACAATTACATCCTCTTCCCCACTGTAAAAATCAAAAATGTCTCCATACATTGCCAAGTGTCTCCCAGAGGGTAAGCACCTCCAGTTAAAAAATTCTGGCATAGAAGTGGGAGAAAATGTATGCAAGGTAAGCAACAAAGCATGGCCATTATATTTATGAAAGAACACTTACCTTTTGTAAACTGGTGAGGGCATAAACTTAGATGAGTTTTAGAAAAACATCTTCGATTATTGCATCAAAGATGGATTGGAGGAGACCATTATTGATTGTAGAGGTACTCCCTTGAAAGAATATGAACATCATTTTGTTTCTGAGGAACTCAAAAGTTTCTATTTGTTTCATAAGTGCTATGGCTTTTATCTCATATCTGTGTGACAAAGACTTATTTATAAAAGCTATGAAGATTCATAGGCATAGGGATGATACAATGAACTATGGGGACTCCAGAAAAAGGGGTGGGAGGTGGGTGAGGGATAGAAGACTACATATTGGGTTCAGTGTATAATGCTCAGGTGATGGGTGCACTAAAATCTCACAAGTCACCACTAAAGAACTTACTCATGTAACCAAACACCACCTGTTCCCCCAAAACCTATAGAAATAAAAAATTAAAAATTTTTAGAAAAAGTTACTTGTTTTTAAATTTTTAAATAATTTAGTACTCTGTATTTAATGAACATTTTTCTAAATATGTTATGAATGATTATACCATAAAATAGGACTTTGATGTATGAATGATAAATGGAGACAATTGGATAATTGTCTAATCCAGTGACCAGAGCTAGTTGGAAGTACCTGCTAATTAAAGATATGCTGATAGCTGGGCATGGTGGATCAGGCCTGTAATCCCAGCACTTTAGGAGGCCCAGGCATGCAGATCATCTGAGGTCAGGAGTTCAAGACTAGTCTGACCAATGTGGAACCCCATCTCTGCTAAAAATAGAAAATTAGCTGGGCATGTTGTACATGCCTATAATTCCAGCTGCTAGGGAGGCTGAGGCAGGAAAATCTCTTGAACCGGGGAGGTAGATGTGCAGTGAGCCAAGAAGGCACCACTGGACTCCAGCCTGGGCAATAAGAGCAAAACTCCATCTCAAAAAACCAAACAAAACAAAACTAACAAACAAAAAACACAAGACAACAACAATAGCAACAACAAAAACATGCTGATGTATTTTACTCTGACCAAGAATGAAATTCAGAACTGTGGATCTGAGTATGAATGCTACCTCTGTGTTTACTGACTCCATGATTTGTGTAAAGATTTTACCCTATGCTTCAATTTTGTTATTTATATGATAGCGCTAAAAGCATACTGTCTTACATACTTTTTCTAGATGTTAAATCAAATAATGTTTTAATTTATAAAGTCAGGCCAAATTTAATGTAATACTGTTGTTCATGTGTAAGTCTCCTTAAAAATAGTCATATTTTATTTCTTTAATATTTGAATGAAATTAAATTTACAAGTTTTCTTATTTGCATCTTATGCTTCACAGGTGTTTGCTTTTATATCATCAGCATATCTGGTTCTCTTAAAAATTCCTTCTTTTCTCTAATTTTTCTGGTTTGTTGCACAGTTTTTCTTCTTTAATAAAAATGGAGGAACATTGTATGTTTTCAAGGCACATATATTTGTATCAAATTGTTTCAGAAAATATAGGATGACCAGAGAGAGTAAATAATATAGGGGTTTATAGGCTAATCCTTTTATTTTTAAAAATGGTGTCCCTAGGTTTCAGAACAGAAAAAAATATTTTATTAGATTAGTTTTCATGTGGAAAAACTCCAAAGCATATACTAGTATATTTATTAAAAATATTCATTGAGTATATATATATGTAAATAGATATATGCCTATCTATACAAGTACACATATATCTATATGTAGGGAAATAGATGCTGCAGACACCAAGTAGACATTCAGAAACAGACCCTTTCCCTCGCTGAAATTAAGATCCAGTGGGTGAGATGGCTAGCAAAATAATTTTCAACGAATTGTGATAAGCATTTTAATAGTTGAAATCTAGAATGGTATGGGGAGAAAACGCGTAGAGCAGACACTTACATGAGTGACTATAGTGTTATAGGGGTTGAGAGAAAGATACTAAAAATGTTCCAGATAACAGCAGCATAACAAAGGCTGAACCAAAGGAATGAATGGTTCTCTGGGAAATTGAAAGTAGCTCACTACATCTACGGTGTGGAGTCTAAGAACAAGATTCACAATAGATTAGAAGGCAGATCATGGGGACTTTGCAATCCATACTAAGGCACTTGGATTGCATCCCAAGGGAATTGAAAAGTATCAAGGGATTGAGCTATTACAGTGGAATAGTAAAGTCAGACAGAGGATTATTTTTGATGTATTGTGGGGAATGAATTGGAGAGTGCTGAGACCAAAGCAGGAAGCTTAATTATTGCATTGCTCTCATATACAAAACAGTTGCTAGTTTTTCACTAAGCTAATGGGAGATGGAACTGTGAAATACAAAAAAGCATGGAAGATTCGTATTGATTTGGTGGTTGATTTGATATGAAAGATGAGAGAGTAGGATCAGTGATATGTCCAAGGCTTTTTTATTGACCTGGATACATAGTGATGATGTAAAATGACTGAGAGCAGCAGAAAAATAAACACATGGTGAGAAAATAATCAAAGTGAATATTAGGGTTTTATTTGAATTTCATGCTGTGTTGTCATCTGCCTATTTCAGACTGAAGCTCGGGTAGAGAAATGACCCGAAGGCATAGATTAAAATGAGTATGTCAGAGATTGTAATGTTAATATGGGAGCTACCTGGGCAAATAAATAGAGTAGTAAAAAGAGATAGAAGAAAGCTGCAAACAGTAGAAATTTGGAAATTCAACGTGCAGCTGAAGAAGAATGCAAAATAAAGGCTGGCAGGTGGAAATAAAAAATGGCATACTGCTACATTTTGGTAGTTAAAGTAATGATTCATACATTGAAAAAAGGAAAAGGAAGATATAAAACCATAGAGAATATAATACAGTAATAATTTTAGTCATAAAAGAAATTACAGTACTCCTCAGGTAAGAATAAAGCAACTTCAAGAAATACTCCTAATAACTTCCTAATTAGAAATTATAATTTCCCTTTAAATTATATTTAGAAATTCAAGATAAAAGACTTTACGAATTTTTCTGTATTATACTTATACCATTTCAAACGTAAAATGTGTAATATCTTTCCATAGATCAAAGACATTGAATTAAGAGTCAGATTTTGAAGAAGTTCGGGAAAACTTGTTCTATCATGTTTTGGTTAGATGTTAATTGATTTTAAAATTTCCTCACTATCACAACATCTAGGAACACTGTACCATCATGTTTTCTGATGAAGAAACATTAAAGTGATTCTTTCTCCCATTCCTCTCTGTGTGGTTCTTTCAAGTGAATTAGTAGTGCTGAATATAGTGCACATATCTTCTTGATGCTAATGGCCCAGTAAATTGTAAATCGGCAATTTAAGCATAAAAAGTAAACTGTATCCTCAGAAACGCGGTGAAATGGGGTGGGAGAAAGGTAGCAAAACGTAAATATAGGCTGAAAAGTTTACTAATGATGTAAACTTCATTACTTAGCTGCTATTAGATAGATTGGATCGTTTAAAAATAGCATTTTCTGTTTAGCTTTAATAATAGTTCCTGTGTTCCTTATTTTATTGTATGCGTGGTGCAAGAGTGGCAATTTCACAGTGAGCAGCTGGACTGATGCTATTCATTAGCAATTGGACAAAGCATCATAGGAAAAAGTAATGTCCCATTTAAGTGTGAATTTCAAAACTTAAATTCTTCACTGAATGATTGTCTTATACCCAATATAAATTTTTAATTAATAAGATATAAATAAAAACATTTTAAATAACTTAAAAAACTTTAGGATAAACTTTTAAAAAGACAATTGTGTGAAATTCTGTATATTATCCATCATGACTAGAGGGTAAAAAAAATCCCTCTCATTAGCTAGATTTCCTACTTAGCCCAGCTGGGCCATTCCAAGTGATCTAGGGAGTTGAGGTGATCATGAGCCAATGATTATTCATTTGTATGAGCTGCCAGCATAACCTGCCAGTAATAGTTATCCACACTGAGCATCTGTGCATAGATACTGATAGGGGTAATTGTAATGGCAGCCAAAATGGCAAATCCCAGCATGCCCTTTGCTTGAACACAGTTATTTCAATGAAAGAACATTTTGAAATTTCCTGAACTGGCACAAATTCCCAGGAGAAGTTGACCTATATAGTCAAGGGCAAATTATTATTTTAAAGTCTGGCTCAAATCTACTCCAAATGGACTACCAATCTTATTAAGGAAAGTTGGATACAAAAACTAATGCAAATTTTAGGCATGTACACAGCAGGCAAACATCTATGCTATTATGCTGCATTTAGTCTTCTGGAATCATGCATGCTATTTTCTTTGTTAGAAACTGGAGAAGTTTCTCATACACATATGCACATATATGGTACATATGTATGGTCAAATGTGTATATATAAGTATATATGTTAATTGTACATTGATAAATGAACTTGGGTCTCTAGTACTGTGTAAAATAAGGTTTTTCTAACTACATATATTTGATTTATAAATTTTTTTGGTAGTCTTGATTTCTTCTACCTATCTATTCTCTATGAAGTAATGCCATTCATTAAATCATTAATCCAGTTAGTCTTTAAACAAATGTTTATTAAATAATTACATAATTATGATGTTTGACCAATGTCAAGAATGGTTGATAGCATCTCTTGAAGAACTTGCATCCATGAGATTCTGGTGACTCTGACTTCATGTGTCCCACAGTTTATTCTATCATTTTCAAAGAACATTTTTAAAAAAACATCTGGATTGCTTCTTCAAGACATATATTTCTAGGCTCTATTAGAATATATTCTCATTCAGTAATTCTAAAATGTCTGCTTTTTTAATAAGTGTTTCTGGGTGACAGTGACAGGGTAGTTTTCCTACCTTTGGGGAGACATTGAGCCCATTAATTAGTATGGTTTGTGTCCTCTCCAAAATTCATGTTGAAACTTAACCCTCACTTAGCTGGTATTAAGAGGTGAGGACTTTTGGAAAGTGATTAAGTCATGAGGGATCAGTCTTCATTCATTTGAGTGAGTGCCTGCAATAAGAAGAAGAGTAGGGCAGTCCTGGAAATGCTATTAGTGCCGTATGAAAGGGCTAGACAGGTCATATAGTTCTCTATTTATCTTAGTGCTCTTCCATCATGAGAAGACACAATGTTGAAAGTACCATCTTTAAAGCAAAGACTGAGGCCCTCACCAGGCACTAAACAGGCCTGTGTCTTTCTCTTGGACTTCCAACACTTAAGAGTTATGAGGAAATTGATTTCTAGTCTTTATAAAACACCTAGTCTCAGGTATTTGTATAGCAGCACAAGCAGACTAAGACGCTAAGTAAATTAGAACACCCAGACAAAAGTTATTGAAAGAGACGTAAAATAACAATGGGGAGAAAACATAATCTTGTGTTTGCATGAGTTCAGGCATTAGAGATTTCATGTAGCTTTTCCAGGACCGCCCCACTCTTCTCATTACAGGAACTCACTCGAACCTATTAAATATTTGTGGTTTTGAGTGAAAATATTAGTTCTGTATATGTTTTAATGTACACAATGGATTTATGCTGTAGCAGTTCATTTCTACTTTTTTCCTCAATAATAAAAATGAACATAATAAATTGCCTAACTGTTCAAAATATTTCTTTGTGTGTTCCTAGTATATTTTACTTATTCATTTCATTTATGTGTCCTTCAACATTGTTCTGCACAAACAATGCTATATAGAGCAAGTCCTCATATAAAGAGTTTGAGAGTTTCTTGCTGTTGGTTTGGAACAGCTGGTTCATAAGATGTTGTCTACTATATTTAACAATATTTTCACTAAGTGAATATGATTGATGCACAATATTATGTTTGAATTTCCCCCCAAAATTTCATGTGTTGGAAACTTGAATGCTACGGTAAAATAATTAAGAGATGGGGTCTTTGAGAAGTCATTAGGTCATGAGGGTGGAGCCATCATGAATGAATTAAGGCCATATTTTGTGAAAGTTGGCTCCTGATAAGAGAATAAGTTCAGCTCCAATTTTCTCTCTGTCTTCCAGGCCCATCCATTTCTTTTATAGAATGGTGCTTGTCAAATGCCAGCACCATGCTCTTGGACTTCCTGGCCTCCAGAAATATGAGACAAACTTTTATTCTTTATAAATTACTGTTCGTCTTGTTCTAGCAGCAGAAAAATGACTAAGATATAAGGTAAGTACAAATCCTTATCTTATACAATCTAGATTTAAGATCATTGTTAAAGAATGAGTAGACATTTATAGTGTTATGAAAGAGAGAAAGACTTCTGAAAAAAAGGGATTCCATATACAAAGGAGGGAAAAGTAAAAGGGCATGACTTGGATCTCCAACATGTAAACATGTATTGTATCTGAAACTGTGAAAGGTTGAAATTTTAAAAGATGCAGTTGGAGAAGTAGGAGGAAATTGAATTGTAAAGAGCCTCATCAAAAGAAGTATGTGATATGATAGATATGCAATTCTGCTTCACTAGAGTAACCATATATATATATATATATATATATATATATATAAATTTATATATATACACACATATATACACACACACGTGAGCGCGCGCGCGCACACACACACACACACATACATGTATCCCAATACATCATGTGGTAAATCTCAAATATACACATCAAAAGTTTTAATTAAAATAGTTTTATAAATGAGTCGTGTAGAAAATAGGGATCGCTGAAAGAATTTCTAGCAGAGGCTAGAACAATTTGATTTTTATTTTAGATATCTTCCTGAATAGAGAAGTTAGGCTGGATGGAGGAAAGAAATAACTGTCAATAACTAAACTGTTGACTATGTATACATGTAATGGCAAAAAACACAACTGACATTTATTGACCTTTACTGACCTATACTGAACACACTTACTATTTCAATTAATCCTTCCTCTAGCCCAGAGTGAGTTATTACTTTACAAATGAGAAAACAAATTCAGAGAAATGAAGTAATTACATCCAGGGCATACCAGGTGTTGTGGGACTTGTACATTTTATACAGTAAAGTTTGTTTAATAAAGACAAAAAATTAAATATGATAAATACGAAATTAGTTTTAAAATCAATGTATTTTTGATAAGAAAATTAAACAAAATAAAGTATAAATTTTATAAAACTAAAACCTACATATGTGTTCCCCAAATAAAAGCATACTGCTTAAATTAAATAATTTCTATACTTTATAATACTAAAGACAAACTTGTATACCCTTACAATCCCTTTCCAATATTTTGGGGAATACACAAGCTTTTATTTTTCCTTCAAGTTAGAATTTTAAAATATTTTCTATTGAGATAAGATAAAGGTAATTTTTCTTACTCTGGGAAAATTGTAACAAAGCAATTTGTTAAAAATTACTAATTGCATATTTTATTTTTGAATTTTAACAAATTTGTTTATGGTCAAATTGGAAACCTGTATCATTTTTTTTTCATTTGAGTTGTATGATTTTGAAGTGTAAAAATTCAAATTGTTATCATGTTATAACTCTTTGTACCTTTTAAAAATGATGCTGGGTGAGTCAGCTGTGGGGGATTGGAGGAGAATTCCTATAGTAATAAGCCTAGAAATAACATAAATTATGACTGAAATTTACTACGAACGACATAACCATATCCCACCAAATTCTAATTAAATAAATATATCTCCAATTCAATAATCCTCCCAGCTGTATGAAGAAACCTTCCTGCCACATGATACAAAGAAAAATAAGACAAAATTAAAATCTGGATTAAAAAAGACAACGGTTTAAACCAATTGTATTAAATTATCCTATTTTGAGAATTGTATATAAATATATTGTGACATGGAACACGTTGCTATGACCAGGACTCCAGAATTGATTATGCAATTGATTGTCCTTGAAGCATAAGCTTCACTAGCTTTATGGTAAATCTACTTCTGTTTGTAACTAATTCCCTCGGTATTCCTTCAGGTATTTTAAGTTATTCCATTGACCTAATTAAATCTATACCTAGGACTAATGAGATAGAATTAAATGCTTTTTCTCTCTTCCTAAATAACATATTTATTGTATTAGTAATCCTACTGGTAATATATTTTTTATCAATAAAAATTAAAATGAGAAAGAAAAATTGTAGCTGGATTCACTAGCCTTGATGTTCAGGTTGCTATTTCTACTAATCCTGAGGAAATAGGGAGGTTTTTCTGAAAATTTCTTTCTCCTTAAGATAGCTTCCATACTATTCTATACTTCTGTACTATTCTATGACTTTGAAGCTAAATCACTTTTTCTTTGAGTTTTATCTTGCTGTTATTTTTGAACATCCAAATGACTACGTCATAATCATTTAGAATTAATTCTTAATGAATTTCTTACATAGACAAGATCTTTGTTACTCAAATTGTGGTCCAAGCTTCCCAGCAACATGAACATCAACTGGGGACTTATTAGAGATACAAATTGTCACCCTGACTCCATTTAATTGTAATTTGCATTTTAGATACTGATATGGTTAGGATATTTGTCTCCTTCAAATCTCACATTAGAATATAATCCCCAGTGTGGAGTTGGGGCCTGGTGGGAGGTCTTTGGGTCTTAGAGGCAGGTCGTTCGTGAATGCTATTATCACAGTAATAAGTGAACTCTTTTTTGGAGTTCATGTGAGATCTGGTTGTTTAAAATAGTGTGGCATGTCCCTCTCTCTCTCTCTCTCTCTCTCTCTCTCTCCCTCTCTCTCTCTTTCTGTCTCTCTCTGTCTCTCTCTTGTTCCTGCTCTCACATTGTGATATGTCTGGCTCCCCATCGCATTTCAGGTGATTGTAAGCTTCCTAAGGCCCCCAACAGAAACAGATACTGGTGCCATGTTTCTTGTACAGCATGCAGAACCATAAGCCAAAATAAAGCTTTGTTTATAAATTACCCAGACTCAGGTATTACTTTATAGCAATGCAAAAATGGACTAACATGATACTAATTGTTACCACGGAGTTAAGCATTGCTCTAAAGATGGTACCTGAAGATCTGGAGGCAATTTTGGATCTGGTTAACAGGCAGAGTTTGTAAGAGCTTGGAAAGTTCAGAAGAAGACAGGAAGATGAGGGAAAATTTAGAAGTTCTTAGAGACTGGTTAGATAGAGAAATGGAATGTGAAGGCCAGACTGAAGAGGTCACAGAGGGAAATGAGAAACTTATTGGAAACTGGAGCAAAGGTCACCCTTGTTACACAGTAGCAAAAAAAAAAAAAAAAAATAGCTGCATTTTATCCATGCTCTAGAGATTTGTGGAAGGTTGAACTTAAGAGTGATGCATTAGGGTACCAATCTGGTGGAAGAAATTTCTAAGCAGCAACGTGTTTGAAATGTGGCCTCCTTCTAACAGCTTATAATCATTATGAGAATAAGTAAATGACTTAAAGTTGGAACTGGTGTCTAAAAGGGTGACAGAGCATACAAAATTGCAGCCTGGCCCTGTGATAAAGAAACAATCCAAGCAAGCTGTGGAGAAACCACTTGCTAGAGAGATTTGCATGACTACAAAGTAACTAAGCACTAATAGCTAAGACAATGGGAAAAAGACCTCACAGCCATTTCAGATATCTTCAACACTGTCACTTCCATCACAGGCCCAGAGGTCTGGGAGAAAAGAATGGTTTTAGGGTGTCAGCCCTGCCACCCCAGGAGGCTGCATGTCACATGCCTACTGTTCCAGAAGGTGAAAGCCATAAAGCTTGATGGTTTCCACATGGTGTTAAGCCTACAGGTACACAGAATACAAGAATAGAGGAGACTTGGCAACTTCCCCCTGAGTTTCAGAAGACGTATTGAAAAGGCTGTAGCAGAAGCTTGCTACAGAGGAAGATCCCCCACAGAAAAACTCTCTCAGGACAATGCTGAGAGAAATGTGGTGTTGGAGGCTGCATACAGAGTCCCCACAAGGGCACTGCCAAGTGGAGCTGTGGGAATGAGACTGCCACCCTCCAGACCCAAGAATGGTAGAATTACCAACAGCTTGCAATCTCAAAAAGCCACAGGCATTGGATTTCAACCCATCAGAACAGTAGCATTGGCTGCATCCAGAAAACCACAGAAGCAGAGTTGCCCAAGGCTTTGGGAGTCTGCTACTCACACCAGGTGTATTAGTCTGTTCTCATGTAGCTAATAAAGGCATACCTGAGACTGTAATTTATAAAGAAAAGAGGTTTAATTGACTCACAGTTTCACATGGTTTTGGAGGCCTCATAATCATGGCAGAAGGTGAATGAGGAACAAAGTCATGTCTTACACCGTGGAAAACAAGAGAGCTTATGCAGGGGAACTCCTCTTTATAAAACCATCAGATCTGGTGAGACTTATTCACTATCACAAGAATGGCATGGGAAAGACCCAACCCCGTGGTTCAGTTACCTCCCACCAGGTCCCTCCCACAACACCTGGGAATTATGGGAGCTATAATTCAAGATGAGATTTGGGTGGTTCTTAGCTAAACCATATCACCAGGATACAGGACTTGGAATCAAGGATAATGCTGGAGTTTTAGGTCTAATGTATGCCCTGCTGGGTTTTAGACTTGCTTCGAGACTGTTGCCCTTTGCTTTTGACTGATTTCTCCCTTTTGGAGCGGAAATATTTACCTAATGCCTGTACCACCATTGTCTCTTGGAAATAAATAACTTGTTTGATTTTACAAGCTTATAGGTGGAATGAACTTGACTTAAGTATCAGATGAGACTTAAGACTTTGGAATTTGAATTTCTGAGTGATGCTGGAGTGAGGTAAGGCTTTTTAGGACTACTGGGAAATAATTATTTTATTTTATAATGTGTGAGAAACATGATATTTTGTGGGGCAGGGGCAGAATGATACAGTTTGAATACTTGTCCTTTCCAAATCTCAGGTTGAAATGTCATCCCCAATGTTGGAGCTGGGGCCTGGTGAGAGGTGTTTGTGTCATGGAGGTGGATCCTTCATGAATGTCTTGTGCCATCTTTGTGGTAATGAGTGTATTCTTGCTCTGAGTTAATGTGAGATCTGGTTGTTTTAAGGAGTGTGGCGTCTCCCACTATCTCTTGCTCCCACTTTCACCATGTGGTATGATTGTCTTCCAGTCACCTTCTGCCATGGATTTAATTTTCCTGAGGCCTTCACCAGAAGTAGATACTGGTACCATGTTTCTTGTACAGCCTGCAGAACAACGAGCCAAAACAAACCTGTTTATAAGTTACCCAGCATCAAGTATTTCTTTATAGCAGCACAAAAATTGACTGACACAGATACCTAAGAAAGTCTAGTGAATAATAAATTGAGAAGTACTGGACATCGTAGGATTAATCTATGGTTACCTCCATGAACATTTTGGTTAACTTGACTATTTTCTCTTTCAGTTTTTATCTTTTCTTTTTTTTTTCTTGAGACAGGGTGTCACTCTCATGCCCAGGCTAAAGTGCAGTGGCACAATCACAGCTGAATGTAGCCTCAAATTCCTGGGCTCAGGAAATTTTTCTGCTTCAGGCTTCCTAGCAGCTGGGACCACAGTAGTGTGTCACCATGCTGGCTAATTTTTAGATTATGTGTAGAGATGGGAGCTCCCTATGTTCCCCAGGCTGAATTTTCTATCTTTCATAATTAAGAATACATTGAGACTTTGGACATGTGAAGTAACACTCTTAGTAGCAAATAGCCACACAAATTCCAAGCTTATTGCTCTGCTTCAACAATCTATTAAAATCTTCTGCCATTTGGCTATGACTTAACCTAAGATGTATCTTATTTTATTTAAAATTCCTTTATTTTTAGTATAAAAAATGTAGACAAAAGTAGAAAAAATTAATATAATATGTTCTATTCTATAATTACATATATTTATACATACATATGTATAATATTTTTGCCCTCTACTGACTGACCTGTTGTTGACCTTTAATAAATGAATATATCATATACGTGGGTTGTCTACATATTTAATCTTGCACACAAGTATTTTTCCATATCATTGTAAGCTCTTTTTAAGAAGTTGTAATTTAAAACCACCATCATAGTTTTGATATCTTTAGTTTTTCTCAAGATACAACTGTGCTATACAAATTTGCTCAGAACTTTTTGTATGTTTCAGATTATTTCTTTTGAATAAATTCCTGTAGATAGAATTGCACTGTAAGAAAAAAAATGGATATTTCAACTGTTCTGCTATAGATTTACCAATTTCTTTATTTGGTTTATGTTCTTTTCTATTCTACTCGTAGGATATTCTCAGGCTTTACCATTCACCTCAGGCCTTTATAACCTCTGTCATCTTTACCCACAGAGATGAAACGGGGATCCAATTTTCCAGCAAAATGTGGTTGCCCACTAAGCATAAAATCTCTAAAACATCAACTCTCCACTACTTTTATACTTAACTGTTCAAATATCTTTGCTTCTAGTCTCAGACGAGTGATTACTGGCCCTGCTCATGACCTGGACTCTTGATCCCATCATTTGATATCTTACCTGCAACTATGATTTATCAATTATGTACTTTTTCTACTTTTTTTTCAAAACACTAAATGAATAAACCATTCAATTTTGCCGAACCTGGCATGTACCTGTAGTCTGCATCATATCTATATTTTATACACAAGTATCACCAAAGAAATAGCTGCATTAATTTGATCCACTTTTCTTTTCCATTGAGGCCTCATTCTGCTTAAAATCAAACTGTTGCCCTCGTATCTACCCAGAAAATGTTGTCAGTATGGTTCCACTGGTATTCACTAATTGTCAAATGCAGTGATTTGGTTTCAGTCCCTTCCCTGGTTTTAGTATCTTGTTTCTACTGTCACTGTGATTCATTTTGCTACTATCTTCTATGGATGTTTTCTATGTAGAAATGACTGCTTCTTTCATTGTAACAGCACAATGAAAGAAGCAACAGCAACAGGCTGATTCCCAGATCTGACTGCAATATAGGATCCTTTACTCTATTTAGAATGTTTTATTTTCTCATTAGACTGAAAGAACCTTGAACATGAGGACTATGTTATTCCTCAGTTTTTCCACTACTTAGGCAAGTCCTGGACAGAGTGCAATGTGCTCAACCAAAGTTGAATTGGACTGGGCTCCTCTGAAGTGATCTGTGGTCTTTTGACCCCTTGGTCACATAAAGTCCCTCTAGCTTTTGGGATACTCTGAGTCCTGGAGCTTCTCTTACTACATAGATGATTTTATTTCTCTCTGTTATTTGTCTACTAGTTAATGCTAATAGCTACAGATGGATGCAGGATTATGAACAGCTAATGAGGAGTAATTCTAAGGAAATAAAAGAAAATTGAATACTTATTATAACGATTTCAGTAACCACTAGCTAGATTATACTATAATGTTGCTAGCCTATAAATAATAATGGTAGACAATAATTTATTTTTTCATATTCAGCATGACCCTGGTTTAATTTTGTTCCAAGTCATCTGGGCTTTTGGAGTCAAACTAAGGAAGCAACCTCTAGCTGGAACATTGTTTTCATGGCAGAAGAATAGGAGAACTTCATAAACCATATGCTTGCTATAAAGTTTCTGCTCATAAGTAACATCACATGGTCCAAAGCCAGTCGTATATTCAACTCTGATGTCAGAGAGAAGCTGCAAGCATTTTTTAAAAATAAAACGTACCACAATGGTTATCACTGTATCCTATAATATAAAGTACTAAAATTATTAAATGAGTCTGAAGAATGGTAGTTTAAAAATACAACACTGTTAATCCTAGAATCATGGTTCATAAGTCACTTTGTCAGTTCAATCTACAGGAACGGTTTCAAAAACAGGTGGAAATTTATGGTCTGAAGATAAAGAAGTTCACCAAGTATTATTTTCCAGATTGGAAACATATACTTCTGAATATCTGAAGAAGTTTGAGTTTAGTTTGTAATTAACATTCATTTTTATTAACTCTCTAATCCATGCTCATAGCCCCTTAATTATAATTTTATGAGTTTCATTGCTAATATTTACTGAACAAGAACAATGTTCTGGAGCTATGCATAAATTCTTCTACTGATATTTTTATTTTATATTCACAGCATCTTTTGAAGCTAAGCACTATTGTTATCTTTATTTGATAAAGAAGCAAACAGAGGCACAGTAATGGAAAGTAACTAGCCCAAGTTCAGGTAGTCTTTACATGAAGCGGTTAAGAAAGTTTTTAAAATATGAGACTGTTGATTTATAATACTGTTGTACCTCCTACTATGTGTAATCTTAGCACTTAAAAATACTTTCAACTTATATTTTAGATTCAGGGGGTACATGTGCAAGTTTGTTACATGGGTAAATTGTGGGATGCTAAGGTTTGGGGTAAAGATGATTGCATCACCCCAGGTGGTGAGCACAGTACCCGATAGGTAACTTCTCAGCCAACTCACCCCTCTTTTCCTTTCACCTCTTGCAGTCTCCTGTTCCCATTTTTATGTACATGGGTACTCAACATTTAACTCCCATTTATAAGTAAGAATATGTGATGCTGAGTTTTCTGTTAACATGTTAATTTGCTTAGAATAATGACTTCTGGCTGCATCCAATTTTCTTCAAGGAAATTATTTTACTCTTTTTTAAGGCTGCATATTATTCCACAATGTATGTGTATTATTATTTTTTTTCTTTATGCAATCTCCCATTGTTGTCTGGATAAATTCCATGTCTTTGCTATTGTGAATAGTGCTGCAATGAACATAATGAGTGCATGTGTCTTTTTGGTAGCACAATTTACTTTCTTTGGGTATATACCCAATAATGAGATTGCTGGGTTGAATGATAGTTCTAAGTTGTTTGAGAAATCTCCAAACTGCTTTCCAAGTGGTTGAATTAATTTATGGTCCTTGGAGCAGTGGATAAGCATTCTCTTTTTTTCTGAAATCTCACCAGCTTCTATTATTTTTTGACTTCTTAGTATTAGCCATTCTGACTGGCGTGAGACAATATCTCATTGTGTTTTTGATTTTCATTTCTCTGAAATGCAATGATGAGCATTTTTTTCATATATTAATTGGTCGTAGGTATGCCTTCTTTTGAGAAGTTTCTGTTCATGTCGTTTACCCATTTTTTAAAAATGACACTGATTTTTGCTTGTTAATTTGTTTAAGTTCTTTTAGATTCTGGATATGAGACCTTTGTTGGATGCAGAGTTTGTGAATATTTTCTCCCATTCTGTAAGTTTTCTGTTTACTCTGTTGGTAGTTTCTTTTGATATGCAGTATCTCTTCGGTTTAATTAGGTCTCACTTGAAAATTCTTTTGTTGCAATTGCTTTTGGGGACTTAGCCATAAATTCTTTGCCAAGATGGGTAAAGAATGTCAAGACAAAATAAATGCTGTCAAGAAGAATAATTTCTAGGTTTTCTTCTAAAATTTTTATAATACAGAATCTTAAAATTAAATATTTAATCTACTCTGGGTTAGTTTTTCAAATGGTGAAAGATAGTGATTCTGTTTTATTCTTCTGCCTATGGTTAGCCTGTTATCTAGCACAACTTATTGAGTAGGAAGACTTTTTCCCATTGTTTATTTTTGTCAACTTTATTGAATATCAGATAATTGTAGATGTGTGGCTTTATTCCTGGGTTCTGTATTCTGTTCCATTGGTCTATGTGTCTGTTTTTGTACCAGTGCCATGTTGTTTTGGTTTCTGTAGCTTTATACAATAGCTTTCAATCTGGTAATGTGATGGCTCCTATTTGGTTCCTTTTGCCTCATATTCCTTTGGCTATTCAAGATATTTTTAGGTTCCATATAGATTTAATAAATGTTTTCTAATTCAGTGAAAAATGACAATAGTAGTTTTATAGAACTACCATTGAATCTGTACATTGCTTTGGGCTGTATGGCCATTTTAATATTGATTCTTCCAATCCATGAACATGGAATGCCTTTCTATTTAATTCTGTTGTTTCTGACTTCCTCGAGCAGTGTTTTGTAGCTTTCACCAAGAAGTTAGAGAGATCTCAAATTAATAATTTAACATTGAACCGAGAAGAGCTAGAAAAAAAAAGAACAAACCAGTTCCAAATCTGAGAAGAAAATAACTAAAATCAGAGAACAGAACAAAATTGAAACATACAAATCCATATAAAATATTAATAAAATTATGAATTAATACTCTAAATGTGTAAACCAGATTGCTATACCACTAGCTATATTCACAAAGGAAATAAAAGAGAATATACAAATAAGCACAATCAGAAATAATAATTATGACATAAGAGCAAATCCCATAGAAATACAAAAGATCTGCAGAAACTACTGTGAACACTTCTATGTAGACAAATTAGAAAATCTAGAGGAAATAGAAATATTCCTAGAAGCACACAACCTTCCAAGATTGAACTAGAACAAAAGTGAAAATGTGAACAGAAAAATAACAAATTGTAATATTAAATTAGTCAGAAAAAATCTATCAACCAAAAGAAACCCTGAATCAGATGGACTCACAGCCGAATTCTACCAAACATATAAAGAAGAGAATTGGCACAAAGTTTACTGAAACTATTCCAAAACAATGAGGAAGAGATTTTCCCTAATAGATTCTATGAAGCCAGCATCATCCTGATGATTAAAAAACATCTGGCAAAGACACAATGAAAAAAAGAAAAAAACCACATCTACAAGCCAACAGATGCAACTACAAGCCCTGATGAACATAGATGCAAAATTTCTCAACAAAATACCAGTAAATCAAATCCAGCAGCACATCAAAATATTAATTCACTATGATTGAGCAGGTTTTATTCCTGGGATGCAAGTTTGGTTCAACATATGCAAATCAATAAATGTGATTCACCACATATACAAAAATTAAAAGCAAAACCATAGGATTATCTCAATAGATGCAAAAACACTATAGATAAAACCTGATATTTGTTCATAATAAAAAATCCTCAACAGACTAGGCATTGAAGGAAAATACTGTAACATAATGAGAGCAAACTATGACAGATTCACTGCTATTGAATGGGCAAAAGCTTGAAATAGTCACTCTGGGAAGTGGAACAAGGCAAGGATGCCCAAATTCACCACTCTTATTCAATCTAGCACTGAAAGTCCAAGCCACAGCAATGAAGCTAAAAGAAATAAAAAGCATCCAACTAACGCAAATAAGTAGTCAAACAATATCGCTTTGCTGATGAGACGATTATATACATAGAAAACCTTAAATACCCTGCCAAAGGCTTCTAGGCCTGATAAATCACTTCAGCAAATTTTCTGAAACAAATGAATACACAAAAATCAATAACATTTCTGTACATCAATTACATTCTAGCTGAGAACCAAATCAAGAGCAGATCTCATATACAATAGCCACACACAAAAATGAAATACCTAGGGACATAGCTAACCAAGGAGTTAGAAGATCTCTACAAGGAGAAGTAGCATTTTAAAAATATATATAAATGGAATTTGCTTGGGCTTTTCTTATTATATATGTAGTGTTACGTCACACAGTACCTTTTAAAATTAACACTATTTACCATGGATTATGCAAAAATTGATGTTTTTATCTTGATTCCTGTGATTAAAAAAAGTGTGTGTTGAAAACTTATTTATTCCTTCATATTGCTGTATAGCTACCCGTTTCTCCAAAATTAATAACTGTTCATTACACATTAGTACTATTTTTGAAAGTAATATGGTCAGTTTTTCATGGCAACTGCATAATCCTTCCTCTCATTTGTGGGATGTTGTTTGCTGCCTGTAGCAAAATATAGGTATAGCTGATGCATTTTATGAGACTCTCTTATTGCAATATAATTCTATTTCATAGATGATGAAATTCAGTGATTTCTATTATGTATGTGTATTTTTAATTTCATAAGAGGTTTTCTCAGGAGAAACGGTTATAATTTTTACCTCTTTGTTATAGTGAATTTTATGTGCTTTAAAAGTACACACAATTCATTAAAATATATACATTATTAAAATGTGCATTTTTCTTAAAATGCTATTCTCTTTATGAATTAGTTAACCCTTTCTAATTCCTCATTATGTTTGATTTCTCCAATTATCTCTGAGATCGTTCTTCAATTTGCTAAGAGTTAAGAGATTCTTTTAACTTTATGACTTTTAAATAATTAATGAGGGCTTTAAAATTTAATACTCTCTATATTAAGAAGGATGTTTTTACCTTTGAAAAACAGTTTACAATTTTGTCTTCTTTCTTTTATAGCAAGTTTTATATTTGAATCATTAATGTACCCATTTTAGGATAATGTATTCTAAAATGCTTTTAAATGTTAATATCATTCCATCTAACTCTAAATATTTTGGACAAGTGGAGATATATATATATAATTATCTCTCCTGAGTAGTACAAATATGTTTTTCATGTGCTACAAAGAAGCAGATTAACTTAGTGCTAAGAAGCATGGATTTGAAAATTGCCATCTACAAATTGTCTCATCTTGGCCAAGTTAAGCCTCAGTTACATCATTTGCAAAATACAGATAAAAACAACAACCTATTACATGAGTAATCTGTGAGACAATTCTAAAAAGTATCTGCCCAAGTCTGTGCATAAGATTTATTTTCTCGACATAGGTAAATTATTTTTACATATATAAGAATTCTATTTTACATAATGAAGGAAACAAATGTAAGGAAATTTAATTAGGTGATATTAATAGAAGAATGTAGGCACAAATACAATTGATTATGAAGACCTCTTTTAAGGCATTGATACTTTGGCTTGTGACTGGGATATTCAAAAGGGTAGTTTCACCTTCCACACACACAAATGTATCCAGGATTTCAAAACCATTATCTCATCTCACTGTTCTTTCTGTATCCCAGCACTGTTTGCTTTTGTGCTGACTTAATTCCTCAGCGAGCTTCTTCCACTTGATGCTAAAAAGGCACCAACACCTCCAGAGATACACGGTGCTTAGTTTTTGATAACTTTTCGTTTCCCACCCTTTCTTAGAATGCATGTTGTGTGCATGAATGTATGTAAAAAATTATCAATACTTATGTGGTACATCTTGACTAACTTTATTTCACAGCAAGATACCATCCAATCACATTAACAGTAGATTTTACACAAAATATCTCTTCAAGTACACATTCAGTCTGTATTACCTCAGCACTGTCTATGATAAGCAAACTTATCTAATATGCATTATCTACAAAATATTACCAACCTCTGTTCTCTTTTTTACTGTTTTCTACTAAGAATGATTAGAATTACCAACACCTTATCTCTGTCTTAAATTTATAGATTTGGGCCGGGCGCGGTGGCTCAAGCCTGTAATCCCAG
>NW_016107362.1:6584604-6593012 GCF_001604975.1 Cebus imitator
AAAAAAAAAAAAAAAAAAAAAAAAAAAAAAAAAAAAAAAAAAAAAATTTATAGATTTGTTTAACAAATTATAATATGCTTTAAAACATACACATTTGTTTCCCTTACCACTAACTATTTAGGTTGATTTCATTTTCAATGGGATATTTAGTACTGCATTTAAGTAGCATTCTCGTATTTGAATTATTTTTGTTGTTGTTACTATAAAATAAATCATGGGAGCATTTTTTTTAATTGCAAAAGTAACCATGAGTATAAGATGAAAAACATATCTATTTACCTTTCCAGAACTGGCAAGGGTTAACTTTCAACGATCATTTCACATGCATTCTTCCAGAACTTTTATGTAAATAATGGTAAAATTTCTTTCATAGTGTGAATAGGTGCCCTGAGCTTCAATTTCCTGCCTAACCTCCTGCATACATCAGAATTCTTCCCCTGTTACTGCCTGCTCAGCTTAGATATATAGACATTGTTCTTTACTGCTTTCAGTGAAGTAAGCCAAAGTAGCAGAATACTCGGAAAACAGATTCTTACCTACTAGAGTTAAAAAACAGTGATCGAATTTCTTAACCCCAGATTAAAGAATGTACAAGGCTGGACAGGCTGAAAGAGGAGAACTGCACAGAGTAAGAGTAGAAAATCAAGAGAAAAAAAAACAAGATCCATCACCAAGATTTGGGATTATGGAAAAGACAGGTCAGGATCTAATTTTCCTTTCTGCTGTCAGATGAGATCACCAATTGACAGAAGCCTTCACATTGCCTGTCAATCACCCAGCAGAGTCTGTACCCAAAGATACTTGACAGCCTTCCGCCTAACAATAATAATCATTGCACAGCCTTCTACCTAACAATAATAATCATCAGCTTATCTACAGGATAGGGCCTAGGTGACTAGAGGAGGAGTGGGTAAGCGATACAGAAGAAAACAAGGGCACCACGTTCATGCCCACTCCAACTTGATTTTTCTATCACTCCTTCCCTTGCTCAGTCAGCCATGGTGACAGCAGTCAGCAGCCTTCTTGTGGTTATGCAAATATCTCTCCCACTTGGTACTTGTTACTCTCTCGGGCTGGATCTCTTATTTATTTTTCATTTTGAAAACCAAAACGGAAGCAGCATCAGACTGAATTTCTTGCCTTAGATATTCACATTTTCTTTTTCTTTCTTTTTTTTTGAGAAGGAGTCTCACTCTCACCCAGGCTGGAGTGCAGTGGCTCAATCTCAGCTCACCACAACCTCTTCCTCCGCCTCCCAAGTAGCTGGGACTACAGATGCCCACTACCAATCCAGGCTAATTTTTTGCATTTTTAGTAGAGATGGGGTTTCACCATATTGGCCAGGCTGGTCTCAAACTCCTGACCTTGTGAGCTACTCGCCTGGGCCTCTCAAAGTGCTAGGAATACAGGCATGAGCCACTGCACCCGGCCTTCTTTATCTTTTTTAAGCTGCTATTGCTGTTTAGAAATAGAGGTAGAGATACAAAGGTGTGAAATGGAGGAAGATACATAAGTTAAAATGGCTTTATATAGGCTCCTTGTTAGTGTAGTCTTCCATAAGTTAACTAAGAAAGCAAATGGGGAGATTCTACATATTTTTATAAATCAACTCTAATTCTTTGTAATACAGTTAGACTTGTGATCTAAGCCTAAGAATAATGAAATAACAAAAGCTCAAAACAATCATTTTTCTATATACTTTAATGTACTTAAAGGCCTCCATAATACAGTACAATTTTCCAAATGTCTTATAGTAGATTATACCTACATCATGTTAAATTAGTAATATTTGTTTCAATCAGCACTATAAGACAACCAAAATATTGGCTATATCTCCTGGGAATTTTATAATTCTGTTTGAGTTTATTATATTTGATATCTAGAGCCTAAGGCATTTGGCAAAAGTACAATAGTTTTTCTTAACCTACATTTATTCTCTCATAGAAATTTCACCTAAATGCACATGATTGAAGAGTTATAAAAATGCAATTGGAAGTTTAGCATGCAATATCTTGTGATAATATTAATGTGTCCTAATTTACATTTCACTGTAAAAATAATTGTCTAATCAGTAGAGTTTGGAAATTTTTTTAATATCAATTAAGTGACCAGGCATGGAAAATATAAACAATCTATGTCACAAGAAATGATATTAATCTTCCTTCCTTGTAATGGCTTCTGTAAAATAGAAAGGTCATTTTTACAATCTTTCTGCATATACCTTCTGTTAGAAATTTTAGCTAACTAAACTCTTCGTCATTAAAGTGATATTATGGTAATTTAGACAGCAATTTCCTCTAATTGATGATATATTTTACATTTTTTCTATGTAGGAATTTTCAGCTGTGGTGTTTCTTTTTCCTGTGATAAATTGTCTTATGTTTTTCATTCAATGTAAGTAGACCTGGTAAAAATTGAAGGACGACCTCATTATCAATAATTCATGCTCAGTCATGTTGCCTCGTATTTGATGACAGCATTGTGCTGTGTATTCTTTTTGACTTACTATCCCATAATGCTACTATTTGAATATGATATTTAGGATTATTAGAAAAGAATCAACAGATCATACCCAGATGTATAGTGATTTATTCCAATGGTACTATTAGGATTTTAAAGCTTTCAAAGACAATCACTAAAATTCTCAATCTGTGATGAAAAAATAGCTTGCCTAGAAAGAAAAGCATTTTCAAGGGTAACAAAATCATTTAATGTATTTTCTAGGTAATTATTCTTTGTTGAACCACAATGGCAATGTTGATTATTCTTTTCACTAGCATGATGGCAATAGAAGGTGCATGTAGGTGCAGAGAAAGGCATAATTTTGACTAATTTATTTTCTTGCCTCTTTGCAATTTTAATCACAGCAGACACATTTAATACCTATATTTTAGGGCTACATGTGGGAATTAATTGCATGGTACAGGCCACAGGTACATTTCCAAGTTTTCTGCTATAATGTCATTGATTACTTATTCATGGAGTTCCATGGACTAAAAACACTAGTTTTGATGTAGGATTTGCAGAATTATGCTAGCCTAGTTAGTGAATGAGGGAGGACTCTGAATGGCAGTTGGTAACTACAATTTAACCTCTTTTCTTTCTTCTGCCCTCCTTCTTTTTTTTTTTTTTTTTTTTTTTTTGAGAGGTGGGTTATTTTCTGATCCATTTTACTGCTTATTTTATTGCCACATCTTCATTTGGAATATGAGAATTGAAGCAAATAATATTTTCTTTTCATTTTTTATCAAGCCTTTCTGACAGCTTCTGTTATCACATTAAAATTCTTCTCACTTGAATTTTAGAAAGTTATTTAGCATATATTATCTAATTTCACAACTCCATTGATGTCTTTGGTGAGGGCATTATTCTTTTAAAGATGAAAGTTATGACAAACAAGGCAATCTCAAAATCTTGTTGAATCATTTTACCTCTTGCTGTAGTAAAGAGAGCTTTGTACATTTTGTTCACATTTAAATACATCCCAGTTTTGTTACTAGTGCTTCTATCAAAATATTTTAATACTCTATGGATAGAAATTCTAAATCCACTCAAAAAGACATTAGATAATAATACTCTTGGCCCTAGGGACCCTCATTGCCTTTCTCAGGGGAAAATATAAAATTCCTGATAGGATATTTCAGTTAGTTAGGGAGCTGTGCACCTGCAGTTCAGCCTTGCACTTTTTTTGTTTTATAGACAGTTGCACTTTGGAAAGCAGATGCTCTATGTCATGTTTTCCAAGGCATTCTTCCATGTTGGAAGACAGTCTAGAATTGTCTCCCTGAGACTAGACCAATAATTCTTCTCGATTCTAAGGTTAGAATTAGTAACGCTTGATTTGGTAGTTCCCAGTAATAAAGATAATATACTTATCTCCATTTGTCTTCTCCTACTTTATCTCTTCGTTGATTCAGAACTCAGGGGGGAAAAAGTGTGACTTTGTGTCTTGGGACTTTTTTGTCTCCATAATTTTTTCAAGGCCACCACAAAACAATATATGTATTGGTTAGATTATTTTTGAACTTGCTTTCAAAGTGTTGGTAAGAATATTAAAAGGAATCTTATAATTAAAGTATCTTTAAAATACTAATGATTTTAAAAGTCTGAGTATTGTGTGACCCATAGAATACTATGTGAAATAAATGAGATTTACTATTACAATGCCATTTCCATGACATTGATTGGTGTATAGAATAGTAGCTACAAGTTAGAAGTAGCACCAAGGGAGAAGCAAATGTCTGAGCAGTAAGACAGAACAGTCTAGACCAGGTAGTATCTTAGGGGGCGGGTGCGGTGGCTCATGCCTCTAATCCCAACACTTTGGGAGGCCGAGACAGGCAGATCACTTGAGGTCAGGAGTTCAAGACAAGCCTGGCCAACATGGTGAAACCCTGTCTTTACTAAATAGCTTTAAAAAATAGCTGGGCATGATGCCACACAACTGTAGTTTTAGCTGCTAGGAGGCTGAGGCAGGAGAATCACTTGAACCCTGGAGGTTGAGGTTGTAGTGAGCCAAGGTTGTGCCACTGCACTCAAGCATGGGCAACAGAGTAAGACTCCACTTCAGAAAAAAAAAAAAAAAGTCAGTATCTTGGGACAAAGCCACCAGTAGGGCATGCAAGAACTTGGGCAAATATTTTCTGGGGCCTCAGTCTATACAAACAATTTGAAAAGAAACTGTATTTAAAATTTGTGAATCTGGCTGGGCACAGTGGCTGACACCTACAATCCCAGAACTTCTGGAGACCAAGGCAGGTAGATCACAAGTTCAACAAATAGAGATCATCCTGGCCAACAAGGTGAGACCCTGTCTCTACTAAGAATATAAAAATTAGCTGGGCGTGGTCACATGCGCCTGTAGTCCCAGCTACTCAGAAGGCTGATGCAGGAGAATAGCTTGAACCCAGGAGGTGGAGGTGGATGTTGCAGTGAGCTGAGATCATGCCACTGCACTCCAGCCTGTACAGAGCGAGACTCCGTTTCAAAAAAACAAACAAAAAATCATGAATCTATGTGAATTATAGTAATTTGCCAATGAGGATTTTGAATAATGGGTAGAAAGGAGATTTTTTTTTTATTCCAATCAGGTTAAGTGCCTCCTTAGTCAACTCTTTCTTCTTCTGAGCCCAGGAACCAATTCTTTCTATTTGTTAATGACAATTTCACAATTCCTGGCTAATTTCATTTCTCCCAATACAAGAAAAGACGGCAACAGTATTAATGATATGTAGGTGGATCTTTGGAACTAGCTTTTATTGAAATGAAATAGATCTTCTTATCTCTAGTTTATTTCTTGCTGGCTGTATCATTACTCATATGATGATGCATCAAGATCCACCATACCAGCATGACTACTGACTTGCAGTGACTCTTGCAAGGGCTGTTGTTGTGCATTACTGGTGAAGAACACAAATGGAAATCTTGCCTCGAGTATAAGGAAAAATGGGAACAATAGTTTGTTTTTCCTGGGAATGTTAAATTAACCATTCATAATGTCTTATTATAAATACAGAACACAACATGTTCCATATCACCTTTTGAACTCTTTAGGCAATAAACATTGCATTCTAGAATGTGATCTCTTTTGATGCTGGTCATTTCCCTGCCTTCCACACAATGCTTTCATTTGTTCAAGGAATATCCTTCCCTCATCTGGCATGTCTCAATACCAACCAAGAAAAGCATGAAATCTCCACATAGATCAAAGTCAGGAGACGACATCCATAGTAAGGGTCCATGGGCGTTGAGGAGCAAAGCCACAGAAGTGATAGGAATAAGTTCTTTCAGAGGCTACCTGACCTAAAGCATAGAGCCTGAAAATTTGATAAGTTGCATGCTGGTGGTGGAGACCCACAGGATCAAAGATGCTGTCTGCTTTCATGACCTTTGGTGTAAGCCCTGTAGAGTGGAGGATCACCAATGACACAACACAGATGGGCAAGAGGAAAGAGCTTCATTTAAGCCCAAGGTGACTGAGGCACTACCGATTAGAGAGCTGTCCTCATGCTATATCTAAAATGACTGAACATGACTTCAAATTAGAATGTCAGCACCATCCTGGTGTTCCAATTTCAAGTGATCCTGTGCAAGAAATAAATTACTACATAGTGAAAGATATCTGCTTTTCAGTCCAGGATGTTGGAACCAGAACTCCATTGCTGTGAATCTTAAAGCTCTTCAGATATATAGACAACCCTAAAAAAAAAAAAAAATTAGTGGGACAAAGGAAGGAAAGGTTTTAAAAGCACGCTAAAGAAAAGAATCAGGACTGGCATCCATACAAAGATGACACCATTGACTATGGCATGCTCCAGGTCCCAGTAAGAGACAACCTTCAAAGAAGTCACTCCAAAGCTCCAAAATGGAGAAGGGAAACCCAGGATCCACATGTCTAGCTTGATTTTAGAGTAGCATTGGTTTAGGCTTGAATCCTAAGTCTATGGTTTATGAAATGAGTGAACTTTACCAGTTATTAAATGTTCCAAAGACCATTTTTTCCCATTTACAGCAGAAATAATAACCACCCAGAAAATTTGCTGCAAGAAAGAAATGAGAATTAAGTGAAATTGTGACAGTAGACCTTCCTTAAATAATAATATGGTGATCCAAATAATAATATGGATCAAAATAACGGCAAAATAAAGAAAAAAAAGGATAGAAATTAAAAAATAATAAAAATAATGACAAAACAAAATTATATTATTTGGTGGACTTACAGATAAGATTTGAGGAACCCCTAAGCCAGAAAAAGAAAAAATTCCATGAGTTAGATTGGAGGACCTCATTCAGGGCTTTTTTGTGAAAAAGCCTGTTGGATAGCTGGAATTGTTTCTCATCTGTTGGTATCTAAGAGATGCTACAGTTTGAAAAACTACAGGATGCAGAAAGTACAGTACTCTAGCTGTTATAGTCATTTACTTGGTTGTATTTTTTGCCATTAGATCAAGGAGTAATATTCTCTGTTTTGGAGAACTACAGCTTGCCTAGCTGCATTTTTACAAATTGAAGGTTCACATTTTGGCCTCCGGATAGCACACTAGTTGCTTATAAAAAGTAGGGCACTAGTTAATTACAGGAGATAAAATTGCATAGTGTTTTCAAAGAAACATTATGACAATGTCACCAAAATGTAAAGTATATTTTTCAAGTAGAGTGTAATGCAACAGTACGTGTGCAATTATGTCCTTTAGGTATTTTTATTGTGCTCCCTGGGAGGCCAATTGCTAGCAGTCTTACAGTGAATGGATGCAGCCATTACCTATATGAAGGCTTTATCTGCTATTTGTCTTTCTTTTGTGTGGGTGTGTGTATAAATATATATGCGTGTGTATAATATATACATGTGGATATATATGCTTATACACATATATATTAGTGTGTGTATATATATACACACACACATACATATATGTATGTGTGTGTGTACACACATTAATAGCTACATGGAAATAGCACTGCAAATGTTGTTTTTGAATAACAACAAAAACATCACTTGGCCTTATTTCTCACTGCCTGAGGAGTCAGATAATCTATAATAAAATATTGTCAGAGTGCATTAAATAGGTCCCTACTGTGTCTGTAAAGTATAGGGAAAAATGTTGGCAAATGTGTAGTTTATTCATTTACACCTAAGTGACTATTTTATTTATTAATCACTTTATATATTTGTTATTTTTGAATTTATTTATTTAGAACTGTCCAGGCAATGCATGGCAATTTATTATCTCAACTTTTTAGCTACCTCAGGTACCTAAATCAGGAGAACATTGCAGATGAAATTGCCATCTCTGCTTAAAGATGTACAATATAACACTAGATGTTTTCATTTTATAAAATTCCTTTCATTATGCTTGAAATTTTGCAAAGATATTTGATTTCTTAGTATAGATAAGTTCATATAGAGACTATAGGAAAATAAATTTAAAACATACACATATTTTTGGCTACCTTCCATAAAGAAGTACACACTCTGGTAACACATGACTTGATCACCTTTCAGGATTGGAGCCAATGGTTACAGAGGCTGCATTCTTTGTATATTTCATATTATATTATGAGTATCCTTAATTTTAGGTGATGTACATCCCTATATGTCACTAGGAATTGCTATGAGTGCTCATAATCTAGCCTATACTTCTGACCATATGAAGCCTGGTCTACCTAGTTCTGCTCCTTTGCTAATTTAAGAAAATGTAACAATATCCAAAGAGAGGAATATTTAGGCTTTCATTCTTTCAACTTATCATTCATTCATTTAATGACTACATTTTATTTATTTTTATTTTTTTTTTTGAGACGGAGTTTCGCCCTTGTTACCCAGGCTGGAGTGCAATGGCGCGATCTCGGCTCACTGCAACCTCCACCTCCTGAGTTCAGGCAATTCTCCTGCCTCAGCCTCCTGAGTA
>NW_016107362.1:6593037-6769755 GCF_001604975.1 Cebus imitator
CCACCATGCCCAGCTAATTTTTTTTTGTATTTTTAGTAGAGACGGGGTTTCACCATGTTGACCAGGATGGTCTCGATCTCTTGACCTCGTGATCCTCCCGCCTCGGCCTCCCAAAGTGCTGGGATTACAGGCTTGAGCCACCGCGCCCGGATAATGACTACATTTTAAATGTCTACTATACATTATTGCAACAAGATGCTTACAACTCAGAGCAGCCATTCTTATCAAAGATATGGGTATACATTTATGTTTCAGGGATTTGTGAAAACAAAACTACATTAATAGTATGTGTTCAGTAATAACAAATGTTAAAAATGAGATTATGAAGGTAAAGAATGTCACTTTCCTGGTATGTGAATGTAACGAGATAATTGAGAACACCTTTTCAAACTTATACATAGAGCGATGTCTCTTTAAAAAAATACTACAAGAAGTTTTACATGCAAGGAAGCAGAAGCTTGGTAAAGGTCATTTATTTTTCCTCTAATTTATTTGATTTTATTACTAACTTTAAAACACACTGTATCTTTCATCCACTTAGTGGTTTCTTGACCACTCCCTTCTCCTTTCACATTCAGTTTCTGTGTATGTTTCGGTGTCTGACCATCTTTCTCTTGCCTCCACAACTCTTTAATACCTACTGATCTTCCATGTCAACACAATTTCACATAAGCAGTAATTTTTAAATATGTCCTTAAAGGAAGTGTAGGTTTGAAATCAGGATGGCTTTGTAGAAGAAAGTTTCAGATAGGCACAAAGATATGCCCGACTTGAAGCATTTACTGATCCATCCCAGCTAGAGTGTAAATCTTGTATTATGAAAGAAAATAAAATAGAATAGGTAAGCTATTACCATGCCATACAAAATGAGTTTGATCATTTTTTTTTTATTATTTTTTGAGATGTACTCTCGCTCTGTTGCCCAGGCTAGAGGGCAGTGGTGCGATCTTGGCTCACTGCAACCTCTGCATCCTGGGTTCAAGCAATTCTTTGCCTCAGCCTCCCAAGTAGCCGGAATTACAGGTGCCTGCCACCATGCCTGGCTAATTTTTGTATTTTTAGTGGAGACGGGGTTTCACCATCTTGGCCAGGCTGGTCTTGAACTCCTGACCTAGTGATCCACCCACCTCGGCCTCCCAAAGTGCTGGGACTACAGATGTGAGCCACCACGCCCAGCAAGTTTGATAATTTTTTAAGCGTAATTCACATTAGATTTAAAAAAAGCAGATGATTTTTATAATAATCCCAATTCTATATGTGAGCTCTCCTATAGTCAAAATCTCTTATTTCCAAAATTTTAATTCCAAAATATGCCAAAAATATGTCATGACTTTAGCATTTTTACTTTTTGTCTTTGTCATTTATTGAGCTCTAAAATATTATTTATGGAATCTACGTTTCCTCCCCACTCAATAATCGCTTTTAATAAGCAATGTGATTTTCAGTGCCTTTACCTAATAAAGATAACGAGCAAAAATAAAATGAAAATGACAACAGCTGATGTAATGGCAAACCATCCAAATGCTTGATTTTCTTGACTTAAACCTGCTGCTGTTATAAAAGCAACTATTAGCATGTTGACAGATGGTGCCAGAAGCCATTGTCTCTTTCAGTCTCTTTCTTCGTCCTTCCTCTTCTATTTCCCAGATAACCTCTCTATTTGAGACAAAATCATCGTGCTTGGAAGTGTTAATTTTTTTTGAGCATTATGTTAGTAACATTGAAACTCATCATCACAATTGAATATTTTATTGGATTAAAAATAACCAAAAAAGTGGTCTTTCAACATTGACTATTTTTCTTTTGTTGCAATATACAATGAATTCTCTTTTCTCACTAGTAACTAGGGTTTAGCATCCATTAGGGTAACTAAGGATAAAAGAATAAATGTATTTTTGTGGTTCCTTCACAAGTGCTATTTTTTCTCTCTGGGGCCTTAATGGAAAAGGAAAGTTGGTACTCTCTGTGCAATAAAATACTATATATGGGTCTTTTCCCAGAAAAATATTCCCTTTTCCACAAAAGAATAATAATAACAATAAAATGTCCTTAAACTTATATTTAAGAGCTTAGTAAATTCTATTTACATTGACTCATTCATTAATGTTTCGGTTCAGTGTTCCCAATGCCTCTGCAGTTTTTATATTTCTGCCTTTATTTTTCTAGGTTAAGAAAATAGTTATAAAAATATTTTATCTGTTTACGCAATAATATATTGTCAAAAATTTATTTTTCATAAGTATATGATGCAAAATTGATGTGCATGATGATTCTATCTACATATGTATTAGATATCAACTACAGCTGTGCCAAATAACACAAATTTGGTAGCTTTACATAACACAAATGTGTTTTCTTAAAGTTTTGGAGTTCATATATACAAAATGAGTTTTACTAGTCTAAATTCAAGGTGTTAGCAGGGCTATGTTTCTTTTGGAGTTCTAGGAAAGAATTGATTTCCTTGCTTTTCCAGTTTATAGAGGCTGCCTGCATTCCTTGACTCACAGATACCTTCCATCTTCAAAGGCAGTAACAGCCGGTTGAGTCTTCTATATACTGCATCACTGCGATACTTACTCTTCTGTATCCCTCTTGCACATTTACAGGATTCCTGTGATTACATTTAAAGCACTCAGAAAAGCCAGTAAAATCTCCTGATCTTGAAGTCTCCTGGTTAATGACCTTTCAAAGTCATCTGTGACCCTAATTCTAGCTTGCAATGTAACATAGTATATTTGCACGTTCTGGGAATTGAGACATAGAATGTTTTTCGTGGCAGGTATTCTGCATACCACTAGGGGTAAGAGAAGAAAACTTGAATACACACACACACACATGCACACACACACACACACACACACACACACACACAAATATTCTGTGCAAATTTATAAAGGCATCCTATTAGAAGGTCTGCAGTAGCAATGTCTAGATAATACAGACAGTCACAAACTTATTTATGTACATGAAGCTGTGTACTTTACAATTCTGGGTTTCTTTATATCCTTTCTACCTTCTGATCTTCATAATAATACTATAAGTTGGCTGGGTAGATAGCCTATTTTACTGATAAGGAATCATTCATAAATTGCTAAATGTTTCATAAAGATTACTCTTTCTGCAATAGTCTTTCTACTCCCAAATTATGTCTCTCCAATTCTTAGTCACTAAAGACACATATCCCTCAAAAATATCTCCACTGATTTCTGCTAATTTATTATTTAATCTTATTCATCATCATTATGTCCATTACATATTAGCCAGCCATGCAGGATGTACTTAAGTGTTGCACTGAAGAAGTTGAGGGAAAATTTTCCTCACACATGGATACTTTTCTTCTTCTTAGTGAATAGTCAAGCCAGTTAATATCCATGCAGTTTATATATATTTAGGAATGCACCTGAAGTTTAATAACATTTTCCTAAAACATCCTAGAGGTAAATTAATTAACTTCTTCTTTTTTTGTTTTAACTTTTTTCTTTTTTAGCGATGGGGTTTCACCATGTTGGCCAGGCTAGTCTCGAACTCCTGACCTTGTGATCCGCCCACCTCTGCCTCCCAAAGTGCTGGGATTACAGGCATGAGCCACCGCACCCGGCCTTAATTTACTTCTTTTATAATTAAAAATTACATTGTTTACTTGAAAGCCGATTATGCACAATCTTTTTTAACTCTTTCAAACTATCTGATAATGAGCACAGGAGTAGACAAAAACCTTTTATTGGGCCCAAGAGGTGTGAGAACTGGGTCTGGATTTTCAATAGAGAGATGATAAGAGGCATGGGCTATGAGATGAGGCAGGCCAGAGCTGCCAGACCGGCCCTGCAGTCTTAGGAATAGTTGCTAAATCATATTTTGAAACTTAGATTTCTTCTTGGTAAGAGGAAGAATAGTACTATCTTGTGCAGATAATCCTTATGAAAATAGTTACCCAGAAACTGTTTGCTCATCTGTTGTAGTTTTGCCTTGGTTAATTAATTTTCTTCCCTACCACTTTCCCCCCAAACTTGCGAAACTCTCCATTTTCAGCTACTCCTGTGTTAAGGTAGTTCTCTTGTAATTTATATATATATATATATATATATATATATATATATATATGATATATGATGAAATAAATAAAAGTTCCAAACATTATATTTTGGTAATTATGGAGGCCCAATTAAAGTAATAGTTATTTTCATTCACTCCGCATTGTGGGGAACAATTTAATTAGAGTAAAAGTGAGCACTAAACAACTTGAAAAGAAGATATTTCTGGGCCAGTGTATTTTTCTGTCCACAAATATAAATGGAACTAGAAATCAATTAGACCCCTGCCAACCCTGTGGCTTTGTGGGTACTATCAGAGTTTCACCCAAGTGCCCCGGATCCATTACTATTTTGGGGCTCATGTGCTCCCAGCATTTATTCCCAGCACCCGTGCCCCCTCCTAAAGAAACTGCTTTTCCTCTTGTCTCTACTATTTTACATATACCTATCTCAGGGCTAGCCCAAGGAAACTCAACTTATCCTACCAATGCTGCTTCAGAGTCCTCAGCAGTTTTATATTGCTGGCCATGCAGGCCGAATTCATGGCTCTTTATAATTTGGCATTTTATGCTTAAATAATATTGTAATCTCATGCAGATCTCCAAGCATGCCAAGTTTTCTGTCTGTCTTTATGCTGCCTCGTCTTTCTGTGATGCCTTTTATTTTATTTTTTGCCCTAATACCACTGCATTTTTCAAGAGTGAACTTAGCCTTTGAAAGCCTCCCTGCTAATTTCTAAACTTTAAGCTGACACCTCCCTTAGGTGTTCTTTCTTGATGTCTCCATGGTAACTGCTCATAGCACTGATTATAGTGTGGCAAGCTCCATGGTGCCCCCTAGGGGCAGCACAGAATAGTATTTCTGACAACAGGGTCTCAAGTCAGACTGTTTAAATTCCAATTCAGTCGCTAACAGCAATGTAAGTTAGGTAAGGTGCTTAATCGTTTTATATCACTATGATTGTATTTTTTAGGTGAAGCTTATGATAGTGAGGGAAGGTGTTCTCTTCCCGGGTCCACAAGGGGCGTAGTTTTAAGGGCAAGAACTTTCCAGCGCCATGTCCCTGCTCCCATCTCTCTCCATCTGGGAGACTTAAAGGTCTCATTTTTAATTTTCGTGGGCACGGGAAGAATCAAAAGTCAATCACTCCAGCGGAATTTCTAAGGAACTCCTTTCATTGTCCAGATGTCTAGGAGAAGGTGGGGGTTTCTCCCAGGTTAAAAGTCCCCTTTGGACTCCATGTTTGGATCCCCTTCCATGCTTGTGGAAGCCATCTTTCTCTCTCCTGGATTTTTCCTTCTGAAGTCCCCTTCCACACTCTCTGGCGGAAGCCTGTCTTCCTCTACTAAACTTCATCTCTCTCTCTATTCCCTTCCACTCAATGTGGAAGATGCTTTCCTCTCCTGGATTCCATCTGTCTGGATTCTCTCGCTCAGTGTGAAAGTTAACTATTTCTTTCTCTCTCTTTCTCCTGTTTCTCTTTCTCTGCTTAAGTAAATTACTTTCTACAAACACTTTTGAGTCCGGCATTTCCTGCACACTGCGCAGTGGTCTCCGCTCCCATTCTTGGGGGAGTGATAGACCAAGAACCTGGAGAAACGTCCTCTCAGGGGAACTGAGGGCTCCCCTGAACCCCGAAATTCGGAAACAATATATTGTTTCCAATTAGTAGAGTTGTGGTATGCATTAAATTGAATAATCTACTCCAGTATGCTTAGAACACTACTAAACATTTAACATGTAATAGCGTGTAATAAGTATAATAAAAATAGGGAAAGGCACAACAGCGTTGAGTGCTTAGGAAAATGAAAGAAGTGATTTTTTAACTGAGAAACTGGAAAATTGGAAGGCTGTGGGTGAGGCAAATTTTGGGAGTAGGGGTAAGTTCAAGAATACAGGTTTGGCTATGTTTGAGAATGGAGGTATGAGACTGGCATACAGAGGAAAGATCTATGCTAGAGATAAAATTGGGAAGTGAAAGCAAGCCAATAGTATTTAAATTCATGAATTCTCCAAGACCTAAATCCTGCAGCGGAAGGTGAGGAAGAAGACAAAGAACCAGCAAATGAGGCTGAGAAAGAGCAGCTATTGTGGCCTGTAGATAAAAGGTCTACCTCTAAGTGTATAATTTCATCTTATTCTCTACCAGAGGCAGCACAGCCTTACTCCAAGCTTTATATTTTCCCCTCGATACCCTACTAATGGAAGCAGAGTAAAATTCACTTTGTAAATCTTTTTTTTTCCACCCCCCAGTGCTTGGCACAATGCCCGAAACACACTAGACATTTAAATATATAAAATGGTATCATGTTGAAAGTATCTCAAGTGTGACAGCATAGACCACTGATGCTCAACTTTGCTTTCCATGTTGAGAATCATGCTTTACTTTAGAAACAAGTAAGGAAAAATTCCATTTGTTTTCATGTTCTTCTTTTAGTTTTAACTGGGTCTAAAGCATAGTATGTCTGTCAATCCTCTTCAAGCACCTACAATATCTACTAGCAAGAAAGGGTCAGTACAGAACACAGCAGCAAATAAGAAAAATAAATGTGTTCTTTTTTGCCCTATTTAGACATATGTATCTTTCTGCAAAAGTTTTATGCTGAGAAAATGTTCTTCAACGAATTTCTCCAATTGGAAAGAGTTCAGAAACGCTTCTTTTCTTTAGTCCTGGTGTTTACAATGGGAAAAGTGCGAGAAATAGTATGTTAAAGTATTTCTTGACAGAAGCATTTCAAAGCACCAAATGCTATGACCATGCAATCGTGCCATAGTTTTTTACATCATTTATGGTAAACACTTTATTAAGTAGAGTTTTACTGGAGTGAAATAGATACTGTGCTGGAACTGGAGTTCTAAGACTTGAATCGAAATTCCTATTACATGAAACACCACTTAGGTGACCCTAGGTGAAGTATTAAGATTCTCCAAACTTCAAGTAAGGCAGGATAGGTTAGGAGATAACACCATGAGCTCTGTCATTAAAGCTGGGTTTGATACTTGTCTTTGTCACTGTGTGATGTATGTGACACAGTATTCTCATCTATTAGTGCAACTATGTAAAAGTTATTTTACTTTTCTTTCCTTTGATTTTCTCATCTATCAAATTAGGATAATAATAACACCTAATTTAGAGGACGATTGGGAGTACAGTATTAAGTACATTAATACATGCAAATAGCACAGTGTCAGCCACTAATAAAGTACTCATTAAATATTAACTCTTAATGACAAGTATATGAATGAACATCCGAGAGTAATCCATATAAATGTATAAATCAAGAAAGACCATTTGGTATAAATAGAAATCCTGCATGAGTAAAACAGCTTAGAAGGACATATCAAAGGGTTGCTTTAACAGAAGTGTAGAAGACTATAATGCTTGAATTTGAAATTTCTGGATTTAATACATTTTTTCCATTACAAAATATACTCTGTATCTATAGCTATAAAAATATATATGCAAATATAAAAACAATTCAGGAGAAAGGTAACACTTAACATGAAATTACTAGAGCAGCAATGCATTTAGTGCATCAAATAACTGAAAGGAAGTGTTGTTTTATTAGAGTGTCTTTAAAAGCCATTAGACTATTTAAAAACAGTTCATTTCTTTAAGTGTACAGAGACTGTGGAAAGTCTGGGCAAAGCCTCTTCAACCACTTTTCTAATGCCACTTTTATTCCTAAGTAGATTATTTTTCTGAATAATACTAGGGTCTTAAAAGCCATCTATTACATCCTCTTAGTTGACAAGATTAAGGATTTTCCTTAAGATAGAAAGAAGATTATTCCAAAATATTGGAAATATACTTCAAAATGAAAGAATTATTGCTGTCAAAATCTCTGTGTGGATTGCATCTTGGTATGACATGCTTTATTGGATATTTCCTGAGGTTGAATACTTCTTTTATGTCCAGGAGAATGTTAAAAATAAGCTCCTATTTTAAAGAAGAAGAAAAAAAAACTGCCTACTATCAAGTTTGAAGAACAGCAACTGAAAAGCATGTTGAAGTCAAAATGACAAATGACTGGGGGGAGGGGAAGAATCTAGAAATGGTTGTAGGAGAATGAGCTGCCATAACGAAGGGCCTTAAAAGTGGGTGAACATTAAATCAGGTCATGAAGGAGAAGTGTTGCCCAATTTTCTCTGGTTCTCCATCCAAGTGCTGGAGTATAATGAGTAGAGTATGGCTAAAACAATACATATTGCAAATGAGATGACACAATTATGGTATGATGGGCCCATATAAGTTATTAATTCTGTATCAATAAACGTGAATTGGACGTCAGAAAGCAAACGTTCAAATTCTAAGAGAAATCCTTTGTCCTTTGTTTTTGGGTGTTCTCGTCAAATGCTATGATGTTTAAGGCAAGACTCACACTTAAGATAAAAACTCGTAAACACTAAGGATACCCAAACAGCAGCCCTGTTTGAAAGACTGGATGAAAATGGCTAAGGATCAACCACTGGCAAGGGAGTGAAGCTTGGCAAGGATAAAATGGTAAGGATAACACCTGCAACTTTGTTAGCTTGTGGGTATCTGCGAACCATAACAATACTATGGAATAGAATGGAGCTAAAAATAATGCCTCCAAATTGGTTAGAATTGGCTAGGTACCCAGCGTGGACTGGTTTAGAAGGAAGAATGTATCAGAATTTAGAGTAAGAGAAAGAATTTGGAGCAAGGTGCCTAACACAAACTGAAATTTTTTGTCTGAGTCAGTGCTGTCACCAGAATATTTGTATCTTTCTATGCAACATATTGCAACTATACTCTCATCTTTTGCAACATATATAAATTAGACCACAAAGAAAACACATATTATAGAATAGATAGTTACTAGACTATTCTGAGTAGCTGCTTAATAAAGGCTTCCTCCTCTTTCAGCGGTGATGGAATGCATAACGATCTTGCATTGGGTCAGACACTGTTGTCAGGAAAGGAAAGTGACTTTTATGACCCCTACAACTCTGAAATGTTATAATGTACTGATACTCTGCATGGATAACACTCTCTTCTTTACTTGCTATGGTCAGAATATGTTTTCTCTTTGCCAGAATGAAATCTGCAATCATAATCATATGGGTAGTTACAGCCAAGGCGTCCCCAGAGATTCCGGCCATCACAGGAACAGCTGCCCTTCTGACTATGTACAGAAGCTGGGCAAAGCTCTCACAGTTCTGCTTAGATCATTTTATCTTATTTTGTATTGGCTCAGGTGCATCACAAGTCAAAGGGTAAGGCACAAATCCCTATGGACTGGAGTAGATGGGGAGTGATTTTTTCCACCTGACAGAATAATGCTGGCTCTGCTTGCCCCCTTTATGGAAAATTGGGTGATAGGAAGACAGCTAAACTAAAGCAAGACTTGTTTACATAGTCACTAGGTAAGGTGTTACAAGTCCCCAGTGTGACAGGGAGAAAGTGTATTTCACTAGGCAGAAGTTGAGAGTCGGTCGAAGTCTATCTGAGTGTGAATCCCAGCTCCATGGCATGTAGTTATTTAATGTTCGGCAAATCATTTAGACTCTCTACAATTCGGTTTTCCCCTCTGAAAGGGGAAAGTAATTATAATAGTTGCTTTATGGAGTTATTATGAGGCAAAAAGGGTAAATAATTCATAGGCATGCTAGGCACAGTGCCTGAGGCAGAACACACACTCAACTAATGCAGCCTTTTATTATTGTGACTCATCTGGGTGTCGTTATTCCTTCCCTTGATAATTTGGAGTAGAATATATTTTGAATGTGGTAGAGAACGCTGGGGGACAAGCCTGAAGAAAACTTGCATTAGTGCAGGTCTAAGCATCTTAGTTCCAACTGCCTTGTCCCTCCAATAAATTTTAGAAGTCTTATTCCTGATTAGAAATATTTCTCCAATAGATTATAAAACCTTTGAAAAGAGAAGGACATTCACGTACATTTATGCTTCACATAGTAGACAATTGATCAATAATTGTTGAATCAGGGATTTCTAGTGAGTGCCATAAACTTGCAGCACTTTCCTGTGTAATTGAGAGTAATTGTGTTTAAACAATATAAATGATATCAACTGTTAAGAAAAAAATTTACCATTGCGTATTCTAATAGCTTCAAGCAAAAATATTTTCACACAATATTGAAAAATAGATGTTTGAACTAGAGTAAAGCACTTAGTAAACAAAGTGGTAGATAAATGCTAAAAATATGCAAAATTTACAAAGGAGTGTTTTGAGTAGTCTCTCATCTATGGACAATACACATCATTATGCATTACAACTTATCGGTGCTTTTCATTAAATACCCTGCTTCTCTGAAAAATGACAAAATTACAAGGTTAAACTCCCAGTGTGGAGTAGATCTGGTGATGTGTGCTAATTAACTATTTTTTAATCATTGCACTCAAAAAAAAAGGAAGAGGAAGAATGTCTTTCCTGGTTTTCAATTAGTATATTTTGCTCCTTGCCATTTGTTCTCAGTTGTCTGTTTTGACTAACCCTTGCATTTCTATTGCTGAACTTTTTTTTCTCTCTTAATGCTGGTTTAAATTAACCTTTTCTCTTCTGTTGTTAGCAATACAACAAACAGTTTGATGTTGGGAAACTAAATAACCACATTTATAAAAAAGCAAGTTATTCATAGCTAGTCCAAGCAAATCACAAATGATTGTGCAATGGAAATGCATTTTATTTGCTATAGCATTTTCATTAGTTTGAGCATTGAATCAAATTGAAAATCAAAAAATAAAACTATCTCATACAAGCAAATATCATTTTTATTGTTGTGACTATTGCCCTTTTTCCTGTCATGTCTTCTGGCTAATATAAAATCATGAGCTGTTATACATAAATGGAGATTTGTGAAATTGCAAAGCTTGTTAACAGTAACTATTTTCTTAGTTTGAGATCAACCAACATACACTTTCATTTCCTTGACTATATTTTTGACATATTCCTGTCATTCGGTAGAAGAACAGTTGGATGGTAAAGTCTCAGAAAGCATCATATTTTGTGTTTTACATTCTTTTTGACATAATGAACATTCCTCCTCTTTTGCTGAAATCAGTCCTGGAAAAGATCAAATGCAGCAAAGTCTTTAACAGTTTAAAATGGCCTCTGTCATTATCTTGTCAGTTACAGGAGATCTAGACCTTGAATGTGCAGGGCTATGGAAATCTTTCAAGACAAATTTTCTAGAAGCACCGCTGGGGAAAACTGTTTATGAAATCTAAGAATTCTAATCATTAGAAAATATATGGGTAACAAAACTGTTAGTTAATGATGGCCAGAAAGCAGTGTGTCATGGTTTTCCAAGGATGGTCATTCAAGGAGAGTTTTGGCAGCTCAATCTTTTATCATGTTTTATTTCTATCATCCTCAGCTTTTTCTTCATGTCAACCTATAGTTTTAATAACTCGTTTGTAAGGCACTTATCTCCATTATATATGGATTTACCTTTTTTTTTTTTTTTNTTTTTTTTTTTTTTTTGAGACTATCCCATCTACATTACCTTTGCTATAATTGGTGGAGGAAAAAAAAAATACAGGATTTTGAGATAGAGTGAGGGTAAGTCCTGAGCCTTGATAGCATTTACCTGTCATGTATGTAATCTTAGGCAACTTCTTCAACCTCTTCAAAACCCAGGTCCTCTTTCTCAGTGGCACACTCTACATGCTTAATAAATGGTGCTATTTCTAGTTTTTAAGTCTGATCAAAACTCAGAGTTCTATGTTATTACCCTGCTTTTGAAAATGTGCTGTATTACATATGGCACATTTATACATACTTGCATTTCCTTCAATTAATCTAAGCTCAGATTACAGCTATCACTTCTCTAGTGATATCTCAGCAAGTGGATTTTTTAGTTTAATGAACCCGTTTCTACATTTCCACATCTGCAAAAATAAGTTTACACTTAAATGCCTGAGTGTTGTCTCAAAATCCAAACACCAATACACAATGTTTTATTTCCAAGTCAATATGCTTCTCAACTTCCACAGGTGTGTTAAGTAATACCATTATTGTTCTCTTCTTTACCAAAGTTCTTACGAGCAGAACTTCATATTTTTATTTTTCCTTTGTCTGTTATATTAAATGTATTGTTCTGTAACGCAAGACAGCCTGTTCTCCTTGTAGGCTATCCCCTGGATGACTACATTCACCTTTGCATTCAGTGCTACATTTGTCTGGGTTTTCATCACTGTGGGTCTAATTTAGGGAAATAACTTTGTAATCACTCATCTTCATCTCATTGACTATATTCTGCATTCAAACAGAGGGCTGTTCTTCCAATTTACCATTTTCATTATTTAATTCTCTTGCTCAATATCTACTAATAATAATTGTGTCAATTTTTAACTTGTGAGAATAATCAGTAGGTAAGATGTTAATGTGTTCATTCAGGAAATTCCTTTTAAAGATACTAGGTGCCAGGGGCTGAGGACAGAGGATGAACAAGATATGTTTTCTGTTTTAAAGAGCTCATAGTATTTTGGAAAAGACCACTAATTGTGAAAACGGAAATGGAAAACATATCAAAAGATAATGTACCATGTACTAAGGGAGCACTTAGTGTCTGAGAATGAACTGGTCATTGCTAACCAAAGATAGCTCTTACTTTTAAATAACATTTATTTAATGTTTTGTTTATATTGTTGCATGAACTAAAATCAAACGCCAGAATTATGTGCTTTACCATATTTTATTTCAAGCTATAATTTATTGAATGTTTACTATCAACTAGGTATTGTCTTTTCAAGCCTTAAATAATTTAATATTCATAATAACCTTATGAAATATTGATGCCCTTTTACAGAAAAGAGATGAAGGCCATAACAACTAAAGTAGCTGTTACATTTAACCAAGTAATAGATATCAGAAATTAAATTGAAATGTAGGTCTACGTAATTACAAAGTTTACTCTCAAACCTAACAAGTTTGCTCACCTACCATGCTTTTCTGTTCTTCTGCTTCTGTCTAAACAGTATCAATTTCACCCTCTCCAGGAATTCTGAATTTCTTAAGTGGCATTGATTTCCTCAGTCTCTAACTACTTCAGTCATATTATTTGACAGATTTGAGGGAGATTGGTGGGCACAGAACTAGTAACTTACTCTATTTTGGAAAAGGTTAAAAGCAGGAATGAGCCTGAAGCAACTCCGAAAACAGAGGAGGTAGAAAGAAAGAGTTGGAGCAATTCACAGCGAAACACATAGGCAAGTGTCTACTGTGGGTTGGCTGTAGGCTTCACAGAGTGTACCTGAGGCTAGAATCATCAGAAAAGGGCACCTTCCCCAAAAGATTCACAAAAGAGTGAGGCATTTCCAACATAAAGAATCTGTGTAAAGATTATTAAGATCCAAGGACTGAAATGGAGGTCAGAGGTCAGATGTCTAGAGAAAGGAAAGTCAGGTAACTAATTCCTCCAAGAATAAACACTAAATAAACACAACACACACATACAACACACATACACACACACACACACACACACACACACACCCCACAGGAGAAAAAAGAGGCAATATTTTAAATTCTGTCACATTTGAGAGCAATCCACAGCTGGAATAGTATTGAAAATGCATCCACTATATAAATACTGTTCTGGATTCTTAACTCCTCATTTGCCTACACCTCTAAAATATACAAAGAACAGCCTTGCAGAAGAAAGAAAGAGCAGCTAATGAGCAGGGAGAATGCAATATGAGAAAGAAAAATCAAGAATGAAAAGAGTTTTTCCCTCTGGAGGCATTTAGACCAGAGTTAGGCTCAAGAGAGGGAAGAAAACATTAATAATGAGGGACAGTTTGAGACTTGGACTGACCTGGACGTTTTAATGCCGGAATAATCAGACTATTAGTTCATACTTAATGGTGGCCATTAAAGCTGAGATTTGATGAAGATTTCATCCAAGGTTAGGAACTGCCGATTCAGAAGAATTAGTTTATTTGATAAGATAATTCAGCAGATACCAGTATTGGTGGCTTGTGTCAAGCTTCAAAAAGTTTAAGATTTTATTTTCTAAAAGGCCCCTTTTTAATTTGTTTCAGAAAGCCTGATTTGTTTTCCTTAAATTGGAGGTCATCATGGACTGCGGATTGGCAGTGACTAAGGAAGCATGAAGATAAAGCTATGCTGATTGAGGTAGCATGTTCTTCCAGCATTAGTTGGGCCAAACTATGTGTATTTCCATAGATAAGCAGTGACTTTGCAAGAGAGAAAGCTGCTTTGGGATTGTCCAGTGTCCTGTCCAAAAGATTCAAAGAGAGAAGTGAAGAGACCCCAGCAACAAGAAATTGGTAGTGAATGCCAAATTACTGGGGACAGAAAAAGCAGACTAAATAGAGGTGTATCTACTCTGGACAAGAGAAGTATAAGAAACAGATGTCCAGAGATGGGACTTTCTGAAGAAACCAAGAGAAAGAGACTATTAACCAATGTCAGGCCAGGAGAGGATACAGCCAAGCAATCCATACCTTATCCCTTCCCTATCTATAGAGAGAAGATGTAACCAGGAAGAAAAGACAAAAAAGACTATGTATCTTTCTCAAATGCCAAGAGCTGGGAATTTCAGTCTTTCACAATGGGAAGAGAGTGTGTTTGCTGGGAGATTTCTTGTAATTAAATGAGTATCAGTTACCATCTTCAACAAGATAATATAATTTCTGAATGGGGACCTGGTTTGCATCATAACGGAAGAATAGTATTGCCTACTTTTAAGAGTTTGGGAAGCTCTTCGAAGTTTCCATTCAATGGCATGGGGGTTACGTTCATGAATAAATTTCAAAGCATCAGTGAAACTGTAAATACATATGAAAATAAATAGAATTGTATTTTACTCCTGTTTTAGGATTTTTGTGTTTATACTGGAAAAGCAATAACCTGGCTTTATGTCACTTTTTTTTTTTTCTATTTTCAGTGCCCTGATTTTCTCTCCCTCTCCACTGACCTATGCGTGCTTTACTCATGATGATGCACCTTCAGTAGCTTTCTGAGTTTCCTTTACACTTGGCAAGAAATCCTCTTAGACAGAGACTTTTTCAATGTTACTCAAAGCCTCCCGTCAAAGGCTTCACAGCTGGCCACATGGCAAATGCCCCCATTTCTGCTATCATCAGTGAAAGCAGCTTATTTCCTTTGAGACTTTTCAGGCATGAACTAAGTACAGTTTTCTTTGTCCCCCTAATTTTGGAGCACACATATAGGTTTTCAGAATTATTCCTTTAAAAAAAATTGCTATTGGCCTTTTCCACACTCAGTGACCACTATTACAGACCATGGAGATGAATATTTGACTAAATGTGGTTGAATTTGGTACATGATCTGAAAGCACTTGTAATTCCCAGACTGTGGGACTTTTGTAAGAAAAAAAGTCATTACTGATACAAAGGACTTAAAGGCTCCTGTATATCTTTCTGAATTTATTTCTTACCACTGTCATCCTAGGTCTCTCAAGTTCTTTCTCACAGTCCCTCTAGACTCAGTTTTTCCTGGAAAACCTCAATCATGATTCTGTGACAGAGTTTGAGGTTTTAATCCTTTTATCTGTGGTGTTCTTCCCCTAGTTTCTTAATCAAGTGTCATACTTACATCCAGTAACTTTGAACAGGGATGACTCTCAGAATCTCTTCATTCTAAAGATGGAAGCCAGACTTGGTTGAAGTTACTGTGAGCTGCCCAATGTCACCATGAAGACTCCTGACTAAGGAGCCAGAGCTACAGGTCAGATGTGCTTAATTACGCTCTGGACTGCATTCAGAGGCAGCAGGTCAATACCTGAATAGGATTAGGAAGAACAGATGACAATGTGCATATACAATTTTGTACCGTGAAATTCATATGCATCCTTGAATACAAAAAGGCACATTTACCTTTATCACTTCCCTTGATTCTGACAGAATCTATAAATTAGTATCTACATTTAGCCGGAGAACTTGAGGCTAAATGTAGTTAGAGACTCCTTCAATGTCAAACAAAATATAAGTGGTGGAGATGGAACAGACTGTTTCACTTCAAATCTCATGTTCTTTCCACTTCTAGCTGGGCTGACATAGAATTCATGAATTTATTCTTGATAAAATAGCATATTTGTCCCAAATATTATACTTTGGGTTGAGAAACTAAAAATTGAAGAAAAACTATAAAATCCAGATAGAAGACCCCAAACTACCATTTTTAGACCCATGGTAATCTTTTTTGTTAGAAAAAGGTGTACATAGGCAAGGATATTGTAATCAGAATACCCTGTGGAATTGATGGACTCATTAAACTCCTCAAGCGGAGAGCAATATAAACTAACACAGTGGAAATAAGGTCAGTGAACACAAGGACTGAAACATCTTACAAAGAGAAATTGGTGTGCAGACTTGAAATCCTCATTTTCTACAGTTTGAGAAAATGTGTCTAGCTAATAGTTTAGATCACTGCTGTGTACCTGTGGTCATGCCATTCAGAAGTCGAGAGGACCACAACTGGGTAAGTCAGTAAAAGGCACAGATGTGTCAAGAGAATGGGTTAAGTGTTATTAAATGTACTCATTTTCCAAATACCAGTTGTTTTCTTCAGTTCTGGTACTCCTTATAAACTAAAACCCAACTTGCTACTCCTCACCCCCAGAAGTCCTGGCCACACACACATACACACACACACACACGCGCGCGCGCACGGTAAACTCTGTATAAGAATTATAAGTACATAAGCATGTATCTGTGGTGAAGGACTGATGTAATATGACAAATGTTTCCTGATTTGTAAAGTGTTGTGTTATGTTAGGAGTTTTAATTCACAAATGGTTCCACTCTTCTACAAAATGTATTAGGCAGCTATCAGGTGCCATATACTCTGATATCACTGGGAAAGGAGATGCTTCAAATGAGCTGCCTGCCCTTAAGGGGCCTACTGGGTGAAACAGAAGAAAATTGCAGAAGAGTTTTTCAAAACTTTAATAGTAATATGAACAATATGCTGTAGGAGCACAGATTTACCCCTAAGGAGTTGAGAGAATTGTCACTGACAGGCATTGTTTGAGATGATGGATGGCTAATGATAGGACCTGGATGGACTGGGAAGCAGGGAATAGCCGATAGCCATAACAAAGGCAAAGAATTGTGAAATATCATCATATTTGCAGAGATTAATGAATTCTGTGTGATTGTGGCATGGGCTGCAAAGATCGCCAATGAATCTGGAGAAGCAAATGGAAGCCAGACTGCAAAGTTCAACAGATCACACTGCAGAATTTGTGCTCTGCTAAAGGGAAACTTACTGAGATCTTCCAGAAAGCAAGCTATTTGATTATATTTGTTATTTTGTGGTAACTGGGGAAAATATGGAACATGTATAGAAATGGAAGATTAGTTACAAAGAGCTTATTTTAAAAATCAACCCATATGAATTTTATTATTTGAGACAATCAAAGATCAACTCCCCAAATGATCTCTTAAGCCTTCTTCAACTGTGCATCTATTTTATTGAATTAAGGCTCAAGTTTAGGGTTGACCTATGTTGCAATGTTAATATTGACAGGTATTGTAGCAGTAAAAAAACAAATTGATCTCTTTGAGTCTCAGGTATCTTACCTGAAAATCAAGGTTTTAGGCCAGATATTCTCTGAAGGTCTGCTTTTTCGAATATTTTATAAGTTACAGTTTTTTAGTGGAATTTAGCACATTATCACTAATTGTGGTTCAGGTTTATTTTAATACAATGTAGGAGAAACCGATTTTGTCTGTGGGCACATGAGTGGAGCACAGTGAGGGAAGATGAGGAACAATGCCTTGTCCTGTCTTAAATTTTGTGCAAGAAGCCAACAGAAAATGAAGAATACATTCTACTTTGGTAAATTCATATTCTTATTAAAGATAAATAAAGCTATGTGTTTTCACCCAAATAGTTGAACTGATCTCAAGCTGATTTTCCTGGACAGTGACTTTTCTTAGGATTGTCCAGTTATTCACGTTCACATAGAATGTCATCTTATGAATAAGAACGCTTCACTAGGATTCAGATTATATTCTAAACTTTGCCTTTGAGCAGATGGGTGTACGTTGTAGATGCAATTTTATGATTTTTATCTTATTACATTGTACTTCAGTTTGCTCATTTGCGAGACATGAATGGTGTCTGTCATACCTAACTTCAAGAGTGGGTTTCTTTGTGAAAATAACTTGAGAAAAGGCTGAAAGTCTTAAGTTTTATTACTGGTAAAATTTTCACAGCTCTGTACTTTTTCCCTGGGAAATGTCAAGGCATCAGGGAATCATAAAAGGTAATCTTAGGAAGTCAGAGTTACAAGGGAATAAGTTAAGTAATTAGTTCCTACAAAGACATTCAGAATTCCTCACCTTTCTTCTACCAGCTTTCTTAAATAGGCAGGATTCTGTCACCTACTGTGACCAAAGAAATAAATGCGGAAGAGCTTATATGTCATCTCCATCCCAAAGCATATACTTGCTTAGGCGAGGCCCACCAGCATTTTCTTTCTCTGCTACATCATTCAAGAAAGTCTCATGTTCCAGATGATATGATGACAAAAGTTGCAGGCCATCTCCCACAGAGCAGCATGGAGAGTAGCCTTTTAGGGTTAGAAAGTGGCTTGGATCTTCAGAAATATTCGTGGAAGCTTTTAAAAAAGTACCAGGAATATTTTGATTTTTTTCCGCGTAATACCAACATCCCCTCAGCTTTGCCTATTCTAAGAGATATTGGGATCCTTTGAGAGCCCAGTTAGTTTGCCTAACTTTCTAAGTAAGAAACTGATTTCCAGAAGAAAATAAATAACTGTAAAGTCCCATGTCTACCTAGAAGTAAATTTATAACCTAAAGTAACATCTGTCTACTAATCTACTGGTTTTTGGCTGATGAAGAACTTAAAACTTCTTCAACACAGACCTCTTACAGTTTAAGATAAAAAGGGTTTTTCGTTATAAGGTATGTATCACATGTTTTATAAAACAGAAAATATATATTATGGTTCATGATTAATCTAACAGAACTCATTTAATTACAATTTCAAAGCAATCATTTTTCAGGGAAGACATTTCTGTTTGTATTCAACAATAAATTAAGCCAAATGAGTATCAAACTCCTGCCATTGGTCTCATTTACATAGTGCTTTAAATTAAATGAAAAAAATAAACTTAATGTTACATGTTGTTTCACAGGTACCAAGTTAAGTAGTGATTCAATATCAAAGCAGGAGGAAAAGATTCAATTGACTGTAATAAGCTGGAAAAATATATATATATATATCTACTAAAGTCAAAATTAATGCCTTAATAAAGTTCCAGAATTAATACAACATATTTTTACTTATTCTGAAGTCAATAGAAATGATCATTTTAAATTAATTAAATCCAATGTTGCTGTGCCATTTTAAACATTTTTTTTTTTTAAGAGGTGGAGTTCTGCTCTGTCACCAGGCTGGAGTGCAGTGGCACAATCTCAGCTCGTTGCAACCTCTGTCTTCCCTGGTTCAAGCCATTCTCCTGCCTCAGCCTCCTGAGTAGCTGGGATTACAGGCCCATGCCATCATACCAGGCTAATTTTTGTACTTTTAGTAGAGACAGGGTTTCACTCTGTTGGTCAGGCTGGTGAACTGACCTCGTGATCCACCCGCCTTGGCCTTTCAAAGTGCTGGGATTACAGGTGTGAGCCACCATGCTCAACCAAGTTTCTTTTTTAACATACTTTGAGAAAACTTGGTTTAACATACCAGCATTTTGGCTTATATCAAAATTGCCAACTTCAGAGTCAAAGTTGTTGAGATATTATTAGCATTTTCTAATAAACCTTGGCAGATATCTTGCTGGTAATAATATAATAAATCAGAATGAGAATTATAATATGGAATGTTTTACCTGAAATGTTCTATATGTATAAATGGAAGTGAATTCATTAAGAACCTTGCTATAACTTTTAACTTACTCTCTTTCAATAATACCCATTTTATTCTTTCTCAAAATATAAAGATCAGAAATCCTCTAGTATTTCTTGAGTAAGAAAAATTCTTTGTTCTTATCAAGTCTAAGACACCAATCATAACTGCTATTATTTTTAAATTTTACGTATTAACTTAAAATTTGTGGATTAAAATGTAGTGCTCATATAAGCAAAGTATATGTGCTCTGATTTATAGTTAGAAGAAGTACTCTACTAAATCCATCTATGTATCTACTTTTTATTGTCTTATCCAGATGTTAAAATTGAAGGAAAAAAATCTGTACATTTTTTATCTTGCTAAATCTAAAAATTTCAAAATTGTAATAGAAAAAAGTCAGTAACTCCATTTTCTCACTCTTTCTTTTTCTCTCCCTCTTGTTTTCTCTTTTTCATCTATTATGTATGTATACATGTATATTGTTTTCATATCATTTTTAATATCTGCTGTGTGCTGCCCTGTTGTTCTTAGATATGATTAGCTTTCCATCTGAAAATATAATGTCCAATAATTTCTCTAGGATTCTTCACTTTGACACCTGAACTCTTGGAAAAGTATGCTATATAATCAGACTCTGTGCTAAATAACATATAAAAGAAAGATGTCTTTTGTAAGAAATTCCAAGGCCACCAAGGCTGAAGTGCATGGTGTATAAAGTACTCTTCTTTCCTCAGAAGACCAACACAGAAAAATCAACTTTGGGTGAACTATTTAAGTCTAAATCTTATTCAAGCATAATTCTCACAGGGACGATCATTGAGATTCCTTGTATAAGTTTCTGCAAGCAATATATTAAGGCCAACTAGTTACTAAAGTTGTAGATTTCTTTAACTTGGCAGAAAAATACCAGAGGTAAAATTTCTGTTTAAAAAATATCCTGAAGCAGGGGTTATGTTGTCTTAAACTATTTCTCTGTCCCCGTGGATCTCCATATAATGATAACTCATTTACATAGTTCTCTGGTAATGAAGCTACATTACAGCAGTCACCTGACTTAAAAAAAAAAAAAAGAATAAAAGAAAGAAAAGAAACCAGCACAATTCTTTAGACATTAAATAGCCTGGGCCTTGAGCAGGTTAAGGGGGTATGAGGTATGGTATTTTTTTTTTTTTCTCCTTGATACAACTCCTGAAATATGATACAAAGTCAATATACTTGCAAATCTAAGTAGGTCACAAAAAGCTTCCAGATGTTTAGGAAAGAGGGAAGCTTAATTTCCACAGCTCAAGCAGTTGGAAAGCCTCCTAAAAAGACACAGTTCACCTGAAGACGGGAAGTGTGCAGAATTGAGAGTCCTCATCTGTCTTCTCATCTTTAATACTCAAAACCATTATTACTTCAAAGATGTACATAAACATTACTCACAGCAACTTGCACCATATCTCTATGTTAATATTTATATTATTTGTAACTCACATAGTTATATCAAACCATAAGGCATTAGGATATAATCACCCTATTGTTGACAGTGAAAATTAATCATATTTGATAATTTTGGCAACAATAAATTATTTACAATATACAATTCTGTGTAGAGTAAAACATAATGCATTTAGAATTAGATTTTTCTTTGAATTTTAAATTTTCCTCTGGGAGAACTTGAAAATAGTTTACTTAAATTCCCCATGCTCTGTTTCTACCTTGGGAAAATCAGTATAATAAAAGTTACCTAGGTTTTCTTTTTTGTAAAAGTATTTGTGGAAACATTCTGCATAAATTTTCACTATTATTAGTAACATGTTCTGTATGTATTGTAACAGTCAATATATACAATATAAATAATAAGTGGCCTCCTTTTTGCACTTAATGCAAGCTTGTGAATCTGGGCCGTGGTTGAACTCTTTTTCTGCTGTGTCAGGCAGAATTTCCAATAATGTGCAGCAGTAGCCTCAGTCTTGAATAATTGCCCCCTTTGGAGTGTATCTGAAACTAAATACAATGGAATTTGATTCCTATGATTATATTGTATAATATCATTGAACTCAAGATAGGAAGATCATCTAGGTGGCCTGACGTGGTCTCATGAATGCCAATCAGTGGGTATGAAATTTCGGTTTCGCAAGATGAATAAGTTCTAGAGATTTGCTGCAACACATTATCCCTGTAGTTAATAATACTGTGTTATATGCTTGAAAATGTTAAGAGAGCAGATCTTATGTTAAACGTTCTTATCACCATTAAACAAATTACTTTTTAAAAGCAGAGAATGTTCTCTGGTTGATGCTAACAGGGGAATGGTAAATGTAACCTAAAAGTACTAATATTAAAACACTGGTAAGTAATGAATTCCTCTAAATTCCCCTTACTAAGACTCCTCTTCATTGTAAAATGGCAAAATTCTTCACCAGACAAAATTACCTAAGTCTCACTCATTTGACCAAATCAAAGACCATCACATAAAAATTAAAGAGTGAGTTAAAAGCTGTGTTTGTGTTCTCATGTGTTGCACACATCCTAAAAAAATACTTCTGAGATCGATATTTAGAAAGGTGCACTGATTTTTCAAGTACTCCTCCTAGTTGTGATTTAGGCTTGATAGAGCTTGATTATATGCATAATACCGGTCTTTTTTCCACTACGGACTCTTATCTTAGTTATTTTAAGCCCTTATTTTCACTTTCAATTAAACTGAGAGACTGCAGGGTGTATCTTTTATGTCCAATCGTATAACTTCGCTTTGTAACCTCGAGCTAACACTTTTTTGTTGTTATTGGGGGTGGCAAGGGGTAAATCCCTCTACAACAAAGGCATCTGGAAATCCTGGTAATGATGTAAAATGGTCACCGGTAGTTTTTATAAATCTTTATAATTCTCTTCTGAACAATGCAGAGAAATAACTTTCTACTTCAGGAGACATAAATTTTAGGTGAAGTTCAGAAAATCCTCATATATCAAATATAAGACTGGCCAGGAGCCTGAACATTTTTTTTTTGGTTTGGGCTTTTCTTCTTCTAAAATATGACATTATATCAGTTTACCAATGATACAAGGGTATTTCAGAGAAGTTAAATTATACTTTTCACTGCTGCTGTATTGTATGATGTAGACAGTAGAAAGTAGAGGATAGAAAGTACATATTGTGATTACTTTTTAAGAAATCATTTGCTACAACACAGAGAAAATCCATAAGCCTGTGCTATTGTGGCAGTATTTAAACCAACGTGATGAACATCTGTGTATCTATCTTGTGCAAAATTTGGTGCTAAGTACAAAGAGTGAGATAAAGATGAATAAAAATAGACCCTTGTTCCAACAAGTTCATTGGCATTGGGGTAAAATAAATCAGCACGACGACTCAATTACATTACATCAAGAGATAAATGCCCTGCAAGAGGGGGAAAAGGGCAATAGGTTCAGAGTTAATTTGGAACAATTCTTGCTACAGTGGCCAGGAAAGGACTCAAGCGAAAAGGAAAATTTAGTATAGAGCCATGAAGGTTGGGAAAATAATAAATGGAGAAGGATGAAAGTACCCATGAACAAGCTAACTTCTTGACCACTATCTCCATTTACTTAGCAAAGTATTAGATTCTTCAGGCTAATATGTCACTTAAGGAGAAAGACTTTTCAATGACAGAAATCATTATAATGAGATCATGTTTTCTGGTTTCTGAATAGCCTGGCTTAATATACATCCTATCTTGTATTTATTTTTCATGAGAAGGTGGTATTTCTCCTCTATTTCCAGAATAAGTGGTCTGTGAAACTCCTAACAATGAGACAGTGATAATATTGAACATGTAGTGTGTATTTACTACACACCAGCCTCTCTTTGAGCTAAGCATTCTGCATGAATTCTGTCTTCATGTATTTAAACAACACCTGAGCTTTGAGAATTTCAAGACTTTAACAATGTTGATGCTACAGTTAGGAATCAAACCCAGTATTTCTGATAAGAACATATGACGTGCTCTCATTACTTTGGTAAAGTTTTTAAATTTGAATATGTGTGGGCCTCTCTGAAAAAAAAAACAAGTAAACTTAAGAGATACAAAAAAGTTTAAAATAATCCAGCCCAGTGGTTTTCTAACTGCTGTAGGGAGCAGGAACAAGAGAGATGCAGGGGTAAGAGCCCGGATTGAATCATGTTTCATGACATAGATTTACCCATATTGTTTCCACATGAAAGACACATCCATTCTTTCCCATGGTTCTCCCAAATCTCATCCCAGTATGCATCTGATCAAAGTCCAAAATCTCATCATTTAAGTTAGTTTCTGGCGCAGATCATGTTCTTGAGTGTAATTACTCAAGTAAGTTTCCCAGGACAAGGTTTCTTTCTATTTTCAGACATCTGTAGAGCCTTAACACTATATAATGGCGGGGAAGGCATAGGATATGAGTTATAAAACATACACCTTAATAAATGAGAAATAGGAAGAAAAATAAGTTTCTGAAATCCAGTTTAAAGAATGTTGAAAATTCCTTATTAGATTTCCAGGCTTAAGAACAATTCTCCATCACTCTCCACTCCACCCTCTGTTCTCTTGGTTCTATCCTTTGAGTCGTCTTTCCTTTTACAAAAGTTGGCGTGTGTTTGTATCTGAGCAGCTGATCAGTGTGCCTTCTGCCAGTGGAATTCTGGGGGCTCTGCAACCTCCTTTGATTTTGTACTTTTTGTGTATCATTCAGGCAAACCTCCTGAAATCATTTTCTCAAATACCTTATGAATCTCTTGTGGATTTCAATGAAGTTTAATTTATTAGGTAAAAGTTGCAGCCACAGTTCTTTTTGAGATAATCTCTCCCTACTTCTTATTTAGATTGCTGAAGGACAAGGCTTTCAGTCTTGAGGCTGATTGAGAGATTCAGAGAAACCTGTTAGGTATATTATCAATTTATTTATGGATCATTTGTGTGACTAAATACTCTGACCTTTGGATCTTTGTGAGGCCATAGTAAAAGATTTTGTAGTTGTACCTTTAGGACTTCATGCCATACTTTTGGAAGACATTTGTGAACTTTAGCATTCATTGCCTTCTGAAAAGAATTTGTATTTTCAAAACCATCAAGATCTGGATTTTTTTAAAACTATTTTTTTCCAAGTTATTCTCTTAGACTATCTATGTCCTTTCGTATTTTATTATATCTAGCAAGAAAAATAGAATCAAGTGGCACTGTCCATATTTTGCTTGAAAATATCCTCAGCTAGATAAAGAAACTCATCTTCACAACTTTTGCTATTCACATAACTGCAGGAGGCAGTTTTTCTAAGCTTTCTGTCACTGTATTACAAGGATTCCTCAACTGATTTTTGAACCCTCAAGAGCAGTGTCCTAAAGTCCATATTTACACTGACAGGTTCAAGGCAACTTAGAGTTTGTCTATAATATTTCTCAAAATTTTTCCAGAATAATGCCCGTTGCTCAATTCTAATGCCACCATTACAATTTTAGATATTTTTTACAGCAGGACTAAAATGTGTTTTAGTTTTAGATTCCTGGATAACAAATTACAGCAAATATAGTAGTATAAAAAGCATGCATTTCTTATCTCACTGTTTCTATGAGTCAAGAAACTGGCCATGTCTTCAGTCTTTTGATTTAAATTTCACAAACTGGCAATTATTAAAGTGTCAGCTAGGGTCAGGATTTCATCTGAATGCTAGACTAGAAAAGGATCTGCTTCCCCACTCATGTGGTTATTGGCAGCATTGTACTGTACGTCACCGTAGTATTCACAGTAAACACATTGCAGATTCCCTTAGTTTATTGCGCATTCTGTTCAAGGTTTGAGAAACTACTCTATCTAAAACAACACTTCCCATTAGTTTTTAACATTTTATCCTGCTTTGTTTTTTTCATTCATAGCACTCATCACTCATTTCTATCATATTCTAGATCAACTTATTGAATTATTTATCATATATTTACCTATCAGAAAGTAAATTCTGTTAGGGCAGGGCTTTATTGCTGCTTTGGTGGTGTTAGTTCCTTGCTTTTGGCCTTAGCATCTAAGAGAATTGTTTGGCTGTGTCTCCACCCAAATCTCGTGTTTAATTGAGATCCCCTGTTTTGAAAGCAGGGCCTGGTGGGAGGTGACTGGATCATGGGGGTGGTTTCTAGCGGCTCAGCCTCATCCCCAGTGCTGTCTCATGGTAGAGTTCTCATGAAACCTGATTGTTTGACAGTGTGTAGCACCCCATCACCTTTCATGAAATCTCTTCTGCTGGTCATATGAAGACGTGCCTGCTTCCCCTTTGCCTTCTGCCATGACTGTAAATTTCCTGAGGCCTCCCCAGCCTCCTCAGGCTGCACTCTCCTCTTGTGCAGCCTGTGGAACTCTGAGTCAAGTAAACCTGTTCTCTTTTAAATTACCCATTCTCCAGCAGTTCCTAATACCAGCGTGAGAATTAATACACACATGCCATGGGCACAAAAATATTTATTGAATGCATAAATGAAAATCAGTTTCAAGATGTTGTGGAGCAGGTTCATTGTGTACTGGTTACCAAGATATCCAGCAAAACAGTACACTCACACTCACAAGCTACATGAAATGGATTTGTTACTTACCAATGGACCACAAGGGACAACAGAAACCTAAAATTCATTGTCAGCTTGTTCCCCAAGGTTATAAAAAGCATTCTGGGGCAAGTGAAGTCTCATCTGTGCATGCCTAACTTGCACTACAGCTGAGGGACCCCAGAAATCAGCCCACCCTGGCTTTTATGCCCTGAGGCAAGTAGCTTGCTGGACTAAAGCAGTCATCAATGACATCCCATTTATAGGTGATATCCAGCCAGTCCCCCACCATCTTAAAATGTAACATTCTCAGCGTATTACACAATTATTCTTGAGAATTGCAAGCAGGAAATGAGAAAGAAATGGGTCAGTCCAAGGTCGTTCGGAGAATTGGCCTGCAGATGTCTTGTGAGTGAATTATTATACAAAAACTATAATAAGAAAATACTTCAAAATTTAATAAAGCTGTATTAATATTAAGTAAATTTAGCCAGTTTTATTTGGAGGTAAATGTATAGACATAAATTCCATTATATTTTAAAGTAGAATATTACAAATATTTAATCAAAATTTTTAAATGAAGAAGAGACATAAATTATTATAAGTAAACCTATAAGTTGTGAAAAAATATATTTGGCCTTTCTAAAATATTTAATGTCTTAAAGTACATGCACTAACCTTGAACAAAAGAAATCAGCTATTATATACTCAGATTTGACTCAGAAACACAAATGGACAGAAGGAGTCTAGAAAGACAAAACAAAACACAGAAAATTTGCAGTGGCTATCAGCAGGTAAATAGAGTATGAGTTCATTTAAAATTCTTTACAGTTTTCTGTATTGTACAATTTTGTTATAAATTATCATACATCAAATTTTATTAATCATATAAAATACCTAAATATCTATGTTTCCTTCACATTGCACTTAATTTCTGTAGGGCACACATGTCATTTAAACAATGCACTGTGCTCATGTGTGTGTATGTGTATGTGTTTGTGGATGTATAATGGATGCAAAAATCCTGAGATGTGGTAGCAGATGTAACAATAATGTCTGTATTTAAGCAAGAGCTATTTTTCATGCTTTTGACAGAGTACAACATGCTTACCATTCTAAAATTTGAAATTTATTTCATGATATAGCAAAATATAAAATATTTGGTGTTAAAAAATACCTGCAGTAAACACTTTGAACCTATGGACCAATGATATAAATTGAAAATAAAATTTTTATTAGCCTTTTCTCTAGTCACTGGTCAACAATGTTAATGAGTTTCAGTGTTTTATAGAAGCAATGACAAAAATAATGCATTTAGTGTGCAGATTTCATTTGCGTTTCTTTATTAGAGACTTGTTTAATATTCTGGCTTACATTAAAGACGATTCATGACAAAATGGAGACTGAGTAGGATGACACAATTCCAGTCTGGGCTGGAATAAACTTTTGACAACCCATCTGGTTTTAAATGACTTCCTCTCTTAATAATGGCATTAGACTAGTTATACTATATATTTCCTTCCTGATCCTTTATTGTAAGCATTTATAGAAATATTTTTTCTTTCTGAATTAAATTTCATTTGACAATGATACTCAATGAGTCATGGAGTATACTTTAAAATAGATTTTTATTTGAAAGAGGAAAAACTTGAAACATTCTAGCACAGAACAATACTGGTTTCAATTACATTTCCATATGGAATTAGGTCACTAGTTTTAGTAAGACATTTCAACATTTTTGGACGTATCATCACCCTGGAATTAAACAGCAAAATTAAAACTCTCTGGAATGAATTTTTTATATGTAAGGATATTGAAACCATAGTAAGTACAAAGAATGGCAGAATTATTTTAAAGAAGTCAGAGTTTCTTTAAAGTTGAAATACTCACAACAGAATTAGTAATTTTTTCTAAGCATAGGTAAGAAAAGTGGATACGAGTAGAATTAGGTTGGAAAAAAAGCCAGCACCATTATCCAATAAGAGATTTTACTTCCTCAGCACCACTGTAAATTCTCAGAATAAGAGTGCAATAAAACTCCCAACTTCTTAACTTATATTTGTCATGTGCGAAATGACATACAGATATTAAGTTGTTTGTGTTTTAAAATAGAACCACAGCTTTACTCCATTCTAAGTCATCGATGTGACTTTGAGTAGTGAATTTCCATATTTAAGCTTATGTTTATTTTTCACAATTGCAAGTATAGTGTACAGGCTCATCTAAATAATATTTGATCATGATAATTTTTTAAAAATTGAAATCAGCATTAATAATAATGGTAAGTTATTTAATATCACATATTTAAAGAGGTATTTTAATTAATGTATTATTATCAAGTGACAGATATGAAATCAAAGTAGACATAATTTGAAAGCTGATGATTTGTTTAGACATAATCTAGACTATATTGACAGTTTCATTTATTGTTAACAAATTCTTACATAATATTTATTATATGCCAGCTACTGTTTTGAGTGGTTTGCAATAATAACTCATTTAATCTGCAAATTAACCCTAGGTGGGAGATGGTACTGTGGTCATCTGTATTGGATAGAAGCAGATGCCAAAGCCCAGAGACTTTAGGTGCCTTGCACTAGGTCTCAAAATGAATGGCACGGTCGACAGTCAAACCCAGGCAGTCTGATACTTCACTCTGTGCTCTTAACACCTATACCAGATACTTCTTTAACAGAAAAACAAAATGAAGCTCACGAAGGCTCTATGCCTTACTTAGAGCCTCATAGGTATTATCGAAAACAGCTTGAACAATGTTCTCTCAAATCACATTAATATGTAATGAGCTGGGGGAAAGGACACTAAAATAATTAAGGACAATCGAACATGTTCATGGTATAAAGTATCTCCTGTTTTCTGTTTACATTTTACTGCAGGTTCCGGGAGTTAGAAAAGAAATGTCCTTTTTTCTTAAATTCCCTTAGTTGCTTTACTCAGTATTTGCTCAATGATACGACTCTGTTAATATACAATGTTCCATGTTAACCTAAGCTGAACAAAGAAGGAACAATGAAGATTGGGCTGGCGGGGATGGGGAGGTTAGAAACAGTGAAACAAACTAAAGAACAAATGTGGGATTTTCATTTCATAAACATAGAAAAAACCGATGACAGTTTTGGAAGAGTTTCTCCATTAGGTATTTCCAAGACATCATCCCAACTAGTACTTATGCAAATCTGTCCCCCCCGTCAAAAAGATATTCTGCATTTGTGTTCTTCCATAATATAAACATCACAGATGAAGAATAACAAACACAAATGCCTCCCAAAGAGTCTATATTCATTGTACAGGTATTAAATTAGGAAATACAATATGGCTACAGCAAACTGCTGTGCCTCTGTCTCGTCCATAAAGGCAGTCAAAGACTTGACACCCAAGCCCAGCAAATTGTTTCCCTTTAGGAATATGGCCTAGTTGGTACAAGATGTCAGATTTTGACTTTTATGTACGTTTGTTTAATGTTAAAATGTCGATCCCTTTTTTGTGTGTGTGGGATAAAACAAGTGTATCCAGGCACCAGCTCTAGATGACTTTTTCAGGCAGTTTTCAACATCTGCCATAAATAATTACAGAGAAAGACTTGATTGTGTAAATTTATTGGTTGGAAAGTGACAAAATGTGTCTATGACGCTGTATTTAAAATCATCATGTTCTGTTTCGTAGTGAAGCCACTTAGAGTGTTGAATGCATGACAACTTTCAATACATTTTTCATAGTTGGAAAATAGGCACATATATTTTACTTCTATAGTTCTAAAAATAGATGAAATATGTTTTTGCTTGAAGTAATTGCACTATTGTGCATTCACATTTACCTAAATTAATATTTAAAGATGGAACCAGTTGAAAGTGATATTGAATTAAACTAAGGTATCATATTGCATTGTGTGCTGATGTTTTGTACTTGATCAGATATGTAAATGTCAGTCTATAAAGATAATAAGCTGTGCATACAAAATAGATAAAGTATAAGATGCTTAAGCCAATATAACATGTCTTTAGAATATAAAATGTGGCATAAAAAGATTGAGCTCAATTGCTTAATAAATAATGCAATAAAATGTAATAGCTTTTACAGCATGTTTGTGGGATGAAATTGGAAATGTCATAGAAACAACAATTCATATAAATGTGTCCTATACATTTGAAAACTCAAAAGCTTCACAGTTCAAGAACAAGTTAGTGTCTTAATAAGTAACAGAATTAATGTTGGTAATCGATGTTGAATAGCTTACTTACATTCAGTTCTTACATCTGGATGTTAATGTCATCCTGACTACATAACTTTGTGATGCTTAAATATTTCTGAAGTGAATCTATATAGAGTGCTGTGTAGAAGCCTCAAACACACTCTTCATGGAGTTATAAGTCTCAAATGTATGCTTTACATTTGAAGCAAAGCTCTACTGTTTTTGGAAGCTAAATCTTTTAACTCTTACCCCACATTTTGTCTTTTTCCCCACTCCAGAAAGGCGAAAAATAAGAGAAAGATATATTTGCAGTGGAAAAAAGATACCTTAGCAGTGGGAAAAAAATATTTCTAGGAATATATGGCTGGAAATGGAGGCTACTTAGAATTTTTCTGGCATTTAGGATCATGACTAAAATCCAACTGGTCTATTGCTGAAGCACAATGAACATCATTGTTCAGTATGTGAGTCTGAGCTAGAAATCTGACTGCTGTATACCAGGTCCTGCACTACAAGCCATTATCTTGTTCAGCCATTATAATGGGCTATTTTTAGTGACGAAAATCAGAGGCACAATATGTCATACAGATCCTGACTGAGAATCAGCACTCAGACATATCAAGGCTGTATTTCTTCATTTGTTCTAAGAATTGTGTAGTACATAGAATATCCATAGTACAGTATATGACCCTCAGTATGCTTTCCAAAAATTATGTCAAATCCTGAATGCCAATGCAACAAAGAACAGAAGGGAGCAGGGAGAGCCAGCTAAGAAGGCTTGTGGGATAATCTGAAAGAAGAGAAAAGATGTTTGAAATAAGAGGTGAAATTAGATTTATTTTGTATTTAGAGGGTGGTCAAACACAGGTTTAAATTTAGTTCAAGGCCAGACTTTATAAGACTGTAAAATAAATGTATATTATTATTATCTTCATTTCCTGTCCATATTAGGAATGCCAGTTACCTAATTGGTAGGTACAAAGAATATCTCTCAAATGGGGTTGAATTATTAAAAATAATCTCCTATTTTGTATTTTTGAAAGTTTCAACATGTTTACAGTAAGTAAGCAGATGGGTAGAAATTTTTTCACTTCCTTACAGCTGTTCCATGCCTTAATATTTTGTATTTATTTAAATTTGTGTATAAAGGATGTGAAGTACTGCCAACTATTCAGTGCTTTAAATTTGACCTCATGTCTCTTTGAAATCTAATCCTTTTCTGTTTATTACAATTTTCTTCATCCTTTTTTTAAGATTTAAAAGGCCAGAATATTTGAGATAATGAATCATTAGGAATGAATTTCTAGCATGTGTTATAAAAGAGTTATCTCTGGACAGGCAAGAATGTCTTCCCTTTTTGGAAGAATAGTTTTCTGCCTGAGCCATGCTCTATCAGGAAGAGACTTTGGATAAAACTGTTTCCTGGAGGCTCAGTGACAACCAGAGGTGTCCAGTGCATTCTGGATTTTGTCAGAAACCAAAACAACATGGGTAAGGCCAGATCTTCAGGAATTATAACACATTTCCCCAGTAGAAAGCAAAAATGTTTTTCCAAATTGTTGATCCTCCCTCTGAGGTACTTTGAAAATTTTTTAAATTTGATTTTATTTTCTGAAAATAAAGTTTGATTATTTACCAAACATCATAGCAGCAATTAAATGTTGTACATTATACCGTAGAGATATACTATTCAATTCTTAGAACAAATGAGGCCACCATAGCCTTGATGTTCAAACAGGTGATCAATAGAATATAGTTGTTAAAATAATGCTATAGCAAATAGAAAGGTATATAAAACGTAGTTCTTATCTTTAAGGAACTTCTGAAGAGGGAAAAATGAATGCTGTACTTGGAGAGAAATACCACATGGAATTCTTTGACAGCTTGGAGGGAAGAGAGGATACAATAGGATTTGGAAATTCTGAACAGTTTGGAGAAAAGGTAGTGTTTAAATTGCTTTGTGCTAAGAATCTTCATTCTGTGAAGGACAAAGGATCACTACTGGAGGTTGTTTTAGAAAGAATAAAATGGGGGTTCAGAGGTCTGAGGGATATAGTCCTGATATATTTTTCTCTTGGCAGAAGAGGTGAAATGACAGTGGCGACAGGACCGTCTACTGTGGTCTTAAGCTGTTAAACAGTAACACCAGGGTATGTTATTATACTCAGGAGGGATGTCTGAAAGTGTGTCATAAGAAGAAGCGTAAGGTCAGTGGCTACTGTGCTTTAGGGAAAATTTTATATGACAATTAAGCTAGAATTAGCTCTATTCTTGCCAAAAGCCACAACTCTTTGAGGCATTATTAAAGAAAGCTACCTGACTAATCAACCAAACTAATATTGTGGCCAAGATTCTGGTGTCTCAAGTGGGTTGAACCCAGTAATCAGCGGACTTACATAATGGGGTCTGCACGTGGCCTAAGCTGGCCAGTGTAGTTCTTATGTTGAAATTTCTCCAAATTGGAAGAAGACAGAATTAGGTTTGTTTTTGCTTGCTGGCTTCTGTAGCACTTTGCAATCATTTTGCCTTTTCCTTTGGTTTTCTGTTTGCTTTCTTCCTTTAAAAAATCTTCACACAGGAGCTAGGGAAAAAGATTGTTAATTTATTTTGTGGATTATTTCCTAATAGTCTACTGATTTTTTTTCTCTAATATCCTCTTCAATTTCTAACCCCGGACCTGAACAGTCCTAGACTTCCATGAGCAATATTAAACTAATGTAAAAGAAGAATGGAAAGTGAGAGCTAGAGAGGGATACAAGTAAATGGAAATATGGAAATCCGAACAGCCATGTGGTGGGCCTGTCACCAGTAAAGGTGTGAAGTCACTGAGTAAGCCCAAATGCCTTATTGGATTATCCAGTGCACCTCACAGCTGGCCTTGACCTCAGGTAACTAGAGTGTGACTGCATGCCTGTTTAATTCAGCCAATTATTTTTTAACGTCTATCATGTTTCAGGAATTATGCAGATGAATAATGTATGGTCTGTCCCCTCAAGTTGCCTATAGTGTAATTGAAGTCAGGCAGATTGACTAAAGCAGGCAATGCTAAGCAAGTGCAATGATAGAGCTATATATAGGGCAGTTCTGTCGCCTTTAGGGAAGGGCTCAGAAATGTTCCAAGAGAGGGTACTACCTCAGCTGGGATGAAATACCAGAGTGGCTCAACTAGATTTACCTCCATTGGAGTTAACGGTAGCAAGTTGGAATGTATCCCTTGATGTATCCTTGTGCATATATAATAAATATATATTCTGTATTTATATGTATACAAATATATATGTGAGTGTGCCAAATATACATGTACATGTATGGGTTTGATTATCTGTGTGTCTTTGTAATATATTATATGCATACATTTTACATTATTATTAGACTTTAATTGAAATGTTGATTTTAGGAAATAATGGAATAACCTTGTGTAACCTGGATCTTGTTTTGCCTAATTATCCCTGTGCACTAATTAATGTGACAGGGACAAGTCATAGGAGAATAATTTTATGGCTTCCCGCGAGCTTCCAAAGTCTTTTATAAGTTATATTTCACTTAACGTTATAGCCAAATGGGGCCAAGGGTTGACTCGAAACGTCCTATTAGATGGCATCCAATCTAGGCAGCACAGGAGTTTTGTTGTTGTTGTTTTTCCAAGGACTGTGTTGCCCTGTGGCCACCACCAGAGGGCTCAGCAGGAATTGTTCTTTGAACAACACTATACAGTAGTTCACATAAACAGCAGCTTTTTTGTTTGTTTCTTTGTTTGTTTGTAGAGAAACAAGAGAAGGAGAGAGAAAGAAACAGCTAACTCTCACACTGAGTGAGAGAATCCAGAAAGGTGGAATCCAGGAGAGGAAAGCATCTTCCACACTGAGTGGAAGGGAATAGAGAGAGATGGAGTTTAGGAGGGGAAGACAGGCTTCCATTGGAGAGTGTGGAAGGGGACCCCAGAGGAAAATCCAGGAGAGAGAAAACAGCTCCACGAACGGAGTGTTTGTGGAAGAGGAAAAAAAAAGAGAGAAAAGGGTCTTCTCCCTAGACCCTTCTCTGGCAAAAAAACAGTTTAAAGAGAGCAGCTTTAAACTGTTTTTTTTTTGCCAGAGAAGGGTCTAGGGAGAAGATGAGGTTTTAAATAGACATCATTAGGAGCAGTCACTAGGAAGTTACCGCTAAATAAAGCAAATGTCAGCTTCTGAAAGCCCGTGTGTTGACTGTTGCTGCTGCCCATATATGTGGAGAAGCGCATCAGCCAAGTTGAGACACTGCCCTCCCAGCAATGGAAGAAACAGCCATTCCGGAGGTACAGTTGGCCATTGCTTTTATCATCCTAAGGTACACCCTTGAAAGCCAATGGGAAGGCTGAATGTGCAATCTTTCATTATATTTTTTACTAAGGGTAAATGATTTCCCAATAGGAAAGACTGAAATAAGCAGAATTTTCAGGTGGAAAGATAAGGTTGCAGATAGAGAGAGTAGAGATAAGCCTGTTATTTGTTAGATTTGTGCCTACAATTGTCCGTCTGTAAAATAGGGACAGTGAATCTTACTTTATTGGGTTGTCTTGAGAGTATAATCAGAATGTATTTCTCAAGGACTGTATGGTAGTCAGAATTATGGTTCTTCAAAGATGTCCACTTTGTACTCCCCAGAATCCATGATTTTATTATTTTACATGGCAAAAGAGAATTTGCAAAAGGTTAAGAATGTTGAGATGGGGAGATTAGTTTGGATTATGTAAGTGGTCTCCATGTAATCACAAGAGTCATTATAAGAGGGAGTTAAGCAGGTCAAGATAGAGGAAAGAGAATATGACCAAAGGCAAAGGCTGCAATGATGCACTTTGAAGATAAAAGGGACCATGAGCCAAGGAGTGCAGGTCTGCATCCAAAAGCTACAAAAGACGGACAAAGTTTTTCCCTTGTTGTTTCCAGAAGGAAGGAAGCTTTGCCTGCACTTCTGTTTTGTAAAGCTCATTTTGGATTCTGAACTCCAAGATTGTAAGATAATTAGTATGTGGTAAGTTTTCGAAAGTGCTAATGGGAAACTAATACAGACTATTACAATGTCATAGAGGAACTTCCATAAATATTATATTATTACTAATTACTTGATATTTCACAAAATATAGTTTTAAAAATACTTAAGACTCCAAAACACAGTTAGTTTATTAGCTACTGTTTATGAGAGTACAAATACTGTGGACAGTGCTTTGTATATATAATTTGTATACCTCTCACTAGTATAATCAATGTCGCCAGCATTTTTCTCATTTGTAATTGGCAATATAATGTTTACTCTGAATACGAATTTATTTTATAAATCATGCAATCTAAAAAATATGTAAAATGGCCAGGTGCTGTGGTTCACGCCTGTAATCTCAACACTTTGGGAGGCTGAGGCAGGTGGATCACAAAGTCAAGAGATCGAGACTATTCTGGCCAACATGATGAAACTCCATCCCTACTAAAAATTTTAAAAATTAGCTGGGCATGGTGGCACGTACCTGCAGTTCCAGCTACTCGGAAGGCTGAGGCAGGAAAATCCCTTGAACCCAGGAGGCGGAAGTTGCAGTGAGCCGAGATTGCGCCACTGAACTCCAGCTTGGGTGACAGAGTGAGACTCCGTCTCAAAAAAAAAAAATATATATATATATATATGTGTGTGTGTGTGTGTGTGTGTGTGTGTGTACATGTGTGTATGCATATGTACGTATATATATAATTCATTCAGTTTAATGAATTATCTCTTGTACAACCAACATCAACATAAAACAATTTTAACTTCAATCAAGTTACCACTTATTTAGCTCCTATTCTGACAGATAATAGTGTAAATATTTGACATAGATCATTTCTATATTTCCTATTCTTTTAACACAGACTAGATATTATTCCTATATTTTTCCTATTTGTTATTTAGAATCACTATAAGCATCAAAATCTACTCTTTATTTAATTGGAGTTCCTTGTTTAGGTTGCAAAATGGAAACAATAGCTAGCTTGTCTGAAGCCTTTCTTCTCACTCCTGGAATTCTGCATTTAGTGGTTTTTGTTGTTGTTGTGGTTGTTTGTTTGTTTGTTTGTTTTCAAGTAGTTCTGAACTTCATTTAATGATAGCAGTGTATTTGCCTTCGGTGCTCCTAATTTATTCACGGTCATGTCATGGCTTCTTAAAAGCAAAGACCCTTTCTTTCTAAATATATTCAATTTATGAAACAAAGAATGATATACATTAGACACAATTAAGCAGGTCTATTTATATCGTACATATAGACAGTGTGTTTCAGAGCTCTTGACCATCTGGAGATTAACATATGGCATATATAATAATCATAACAATCCTGTAATTCATAAACCAGAGCATGGAGCCTCATTGTAGCCTGTTTCCTAATGACAACCTTTTCTTAAGAAATGGATTGAGATCATGTGATTTTTTTTCAAATTGCAAAGCTATTTCTATGAAAACTTTCTCAAAGATAAATTTATTAACTTGCAAACGTAATGAATTTCCAATTAACATGTCTCTTTAATTGTACAACTGTGCTGTCCTCCATCCTGCTAACCTCAGCTGTAAGCTCTATGAAGGCCAAGACAGTTATGTTCATGTTGATGTTTACAGTACTTAACGACATAATAGACTATGGAAGAACTCAATGTATACATGTAAAATAAATTTAATAAATCACATTATTGTAAGAAATATAATTGTAGAGAAGAGGATGAGCCATCATAAAAAAAAATAAGACAAAGGTTATTTCTATGGAAATAAATGTCACATTATTAGTTAGTCCACATTACTAATTATTGAATTTGCTTTCAATTCTAAGGGAGCTAATTATCTAGTGCTAGTCCCTGTCACTTATTCAGACATCTAAATAAACACATACAATTGTCGTGGTCTGTTGAGACACTTTACCATTCACCTCTTTATTCTAAGTTTATTCCCCTTTCTATTATTTTGCTTAAATTATTTCTTATGTGGATAAGCTTCTGTCTACTTATTTTTTTTTTTGTTTTAAAGTCAGTCCACATATGTATGATACTGTTATTCAGCTTCCACTTTTCTAGAATACCTTCCCCAATCCTATTGAACACATTGATCTATTTGTCCTTGATCTTATGTTTATGTGTAACCATGCCCTTTATAATTACATATCTTATTTCTTGGTTACCTGTTGCCTAGTTATTTACTGTAACTGCTTTTCATCAGCAAATTCTTAACTTAATAAGCCAAGTGCCTAAAAAATAAGAAAAATTGTTTTGTTCCGCTTTCTTATGAAATTCTGTTTAGTAACCGCATATGTTTAGTAAGCTCTGGAGTTTGTCTACTGTATTCATCTCTGTAATCATCAAAAGTATTACAAAGTAGAAATTCAGTAAATATTTGTGAAATCCTTGAAGTTGATTACCTTATTAAGTAGCATTTATTCAATATAATTTTTGAGAGGTTAGGTTAGGTCTGCTTTAGCAAATATAGAAATCTTCACAAGTGTACATGCTTTTCCATTTTAAGGAGAAATATGCTTCAGAATTACGCCTTGGCCCCATCTCTAGCAACAAGTCTATCTAGGTTTCAAGATCTACTGCTTGATTTGGCCCATGGGAAAAAAATTAAATAAAAGTGTGTTAAGAAACCAGACTGCTTGGCACTGGCAGGAAAGGATATGCATATGCATAGTAACAGACTAGAAAACAGTAGCTCAGGAACTGAGTGAAAATATATACTCTGGGAATTGCCTACTTATAAGCAAATTACTCTTTTAAAACCTATAATTGTTTTATTACTTGCAACCTAAAAGCAGAAAACCCTAAATCATTTTCTTAGAGATTATAAAGATGCTGTGTTTACTATAGAGGATTGGGCACACCCAAATGCAGTTTTCTTGAACAGAATGCAAAATTGCTGTTTAGTTGCTTTTAATTATAAACAGAGAACCTGGCTCCACTATGTATAATCTGAATCAAAATATCTTAGCAATGTGAATTTACCAAAAATCAACTCTCTAATAATGATCATGAAGCCTTAGAAACTTTTAGGGACTTGTCCCCTCATGAATATGTAAGTTCACATCTAATGAACCTTCATGATGCTAAAACTAAACCTCATTTATCATACCTGGCTCATATAGAAGGATTATATTTTTGCAATTTAAATTAAGGAAATAATCACAGGTTTTTTTTTTTTTTTTTTTTTTTTTTTTTTTTTTTTTTTTTTTTTTTTTTTTTTTTTTTTTTTTTTTTTTCCTGGTGAACTTGACAATAAGGAGGACATTTTATTATATGACTGATTTAATAGGTTTAATTTGTTTGAAATTATGAGGAAAATAATTTTACTCCTTATATAAGTGTAAGGCTAGAGAGTGCAAAGGAATTGATCTTGCTTTGTTCAGTTGTCTGTTCAACTCAATCAGATTATTAGAAGGTGGAATATCAGGAAACAAAAGCTATTGATTACTCTGCTAACATACATGCGTTTCAAAAAGAAAACATTAAGTAAGTCTCCTTGTTTTGTCAAAAATGGGTCTCTAAGATGAATTAGATATTTTCATTATTTCCTGTGGTAAACCTTAAAAACCTATAAAACAAACAAACTAGGAACTCCCCAGTGTAGAATCATAGTACTATTTGTATGTCTAGGTTTCTTCATTATTAGTTAGGTTTATTGTTTAATTGGTTGAGTGTTCCCTCCCCAAACTTTCCTACTTCACACTATCTATTAGTTTATGTTTTCCTTTTTAATATTCCAAAGTCTCTTTCAGATCCCCTGGGATTAAGAAATTATCTGTTTGATTGGTTTTTGCTATTTTTTATTACTGTTCTTGACACGGTTGTTATTGCTGTTTTGAACCTCATAGGAGCTGCTTTAGTGACAGGTCGATGACGTTATAAAAGTAGCTGAAATTATCAGCTAGGATGTGATCAAGAAAAGGTAACCATTCTAGATAACCTTTAAACATTTTTCATTATTGGTTTCTAATTTTTAGAACCAGGAAAACATGTCAGATGAACTATTTATTTGAAAACTTAAAATCATAAGTTTTAAACTTATTAAAAACTTTAAGGATTTGATAGTTGCAGCCTCTTTTGTTACAGACATGGAAATACTATATGGGCCTTAAAAAGCTAAGAAATTTATTACCAATGTATGCTTTAGAAATTAAAATCATGTTTCTCAGTCAAAATCTTTCCTTAAAACTTGCTTTGAAATGGCTATTGTTGCATGAGACACTTAGCAGAGATTATACTACATTTTCCACCCTCCTTGGTGGTATAAGAAACTTGGATATTTTGTAAATAGCTGATTAGCAACTTTTAAAATGATAATTACAGAAATAGGAAGAAACTTTTGTTAAAATCTTATATGCTTATTTATATGAAATCATCAGCACAGGCTAAGGCTAGTCTTTTCTTTTTGATCATTTAACAAGTGGAACACTTACATCTGATTCTTTCCCCTGTCTTTCCATTAGAAACAATAGAATTTTTACCAGTGAAAGGAAAGCCAAATTTTACCGAATAAAAGCAAAAATGTTTTATAAGTGAACCTCATTGTCTATCATACATTATTACAGTGAAATGATGTGGGCTTTCTTTTACTTGCTTCCTTCTGTTCACAACATCAGCCAAATGGATTGCTCTGATAATTAAGATGTTTTCATTATTTTAAAATACTTTAAATATATCCCTTTGTGGAGTTGGGGTGGGGTTGGAAATTAAGCATCAGGTGCATAGATTAAATTGTAGTCAAGAATCTTTTGAGATTATAGATTTAAAACACTTGATATCCTCTGCGGCAAAGATACGATGCATTCAATTCAGCCCTCGTGTTTTTAATATTTTTTTTAAGGCTTCTTTATTTTTTTATTTTATCTTTTTTTTCCATTTATTTATTATATTGCATTTTAGGTTTTGGGGTACATGTGAAGAACATGCAAGATTGTTGCATAGGTACACACGTGGCAGTGTGATAAAAGCTGATATTATATGATACTCTGCCATTCCTATTCCAGTTCATAGAGGATAGCTGGTGATATGTAGGACTGAAAAGGGAACTCTTAAATTAAAGGTGATACAGCAGCTTTTAGTGTAACCCTTCCCCATTTGCCCCAAGAATACTGGCTGGCGGCACTTGCGGCTGTGGCGTTTACCCCAAGATATCTTTGTCACAAAATAGCTCACTTTTATTATTATTTTCCTTCACCCTAGTATATCAACTTCATGAACAAAAGACATCATTCTATTTATAGCATTCTGATTTTAGTAGTGGTATTTTCATTTATAAAATTTACTAATTCTCCATTGCTGAAAACGTCAAATCCTAGAAAACATATCATTTCCACACATGATGCTAACATTGTTTTTGAACAGTTGTTGGCCCATGAAGTTTCGTTTGAAAAATCTGATTTTTCCAAAAGAGACAATTCTGATCTTATTTCTACTTAGAAATAACTCCAAGAATGGTTTTTGTATTTTATTTTCACACTGCAAATTAGTCAGATTTGCTTCAGCCTCAAAAAATGTGTCTATGTAGATTTAACTGAATGTTGGAAGGAAGTGGCACATTTTTTTTTTCTAAATGGAATAAAGCAGTATTATTTTGTTCATCTCAATCTCTGCGTCTATGTTCAGTCTTTCAGGATTTCTCAACTTTCTGTCCTCTATTCTTCTCAACATAAAAAAAATTATGTAGGCAAGGATATTTCTTCATGGGAATGTTTATGGAGGCAAGAATACTTTTCAATGGTTATATTCATACAACTTCTGATTAGTTGAAGCTGACAAGTATACATATACATATTATGTATATAAATCAGTAACACAAACATAGTGTTGGGGAGAGATAGCATGGGGAGAAATGCCAGATACAGGTGAAGGGGAGGAAGGCAGCAAATCACACTGCCACGTGTGTACCTATGCAACAATCTTGCATGTGCTTCACATGTACCCCAAAACCTAAAATGCAATTAAAAAAATAAAAATAAAATGTAGGTGAAGATAATCAGGGATTAATTAACAAGGTAAAGAGATGACTTTTAAAACTTATTAAATAGTACTCTAAGCAGTGTTTGGTTTAAATTGGTATCCAGAGTAATGACAGGTAAAGACAGCACTCTGTGTCTTAGTTCTGGAGCAGTTATAAATGAAAGGTAGTTTTCTGTATTGCATATATGGATTGAATTAGGTAGAGCAGTAACTCCTACTTGGAAAAAAGAAACAGCATTTTATTGTGTGAGAGGATATGCATCATCTTTTTTGTCTCAAGTCACATAATGCTAAAATATGGAAGAGGTAAAACAGGCCAGGCATGGTGGCTCACACCTGTAATCCCAGCACTTTGGGCAGCCTAGGCTGCCAGATCACGAGGTCAGGAGATCGAGACCATCCTGGCTAACATGGTGAAACTTCGTCTCTACTAAAAATACAAAAAATTAGCTGGGAGTGGTGACACATGCCTGTAGTCCCAGCTACTTGGGAGGCTAAGGCAAGAGAATCACTTGACTCGGGAGGTGGTGGTTGCAGTGAGCCAAGATCTCACCACTGCACTCCAACCTGGACAACAGAGCGAGGCTCCGTCAAAAAACAACAAAGAGGTAAAATAAAATGATAGATGCTCTATAATGGGAATGAAAGTGGAAATATAATATTATTCATTGCTATGAATAAAGAAAGTTTAGGCCAAACTCTTTGTGTGTAGAAAGATAATCTATGAAGAAGGAAGACAACTTTGGCTTCGTCATCAAGGACTCTGGGATTTTTATGGTTCAAGGGATATTAGTTGTTTCCACCATAAAATGTGAAAATGGTGATTTCAGAGAAGTGAATTCATAGTCATTTCTTTTCTATTTGGAAATATGCATACATTATTTTTTTTTCTAAAACTATTTTTTATTTTCCTTACCATTATTTTTCTTTCTCAAAAATCATCTAGCAATCGTTTACTTTTAGTTTTCTGTCTTCATATACGTTGTTTTTCCTGGTTTCATCATGACATCATAGGTTTTTAGCTTATATTAATTAATACACTTTGTTATATTTTTCAATGTATTGTTTATTTGTTTTTCTTTTTTTGGAAAGAAAAGTGGTTTCAAACAGAAAGAAAGCTGGGCACTGATTAAAGTGGTAAGGACAGATTTTAACCATTAATATACTATTGCCATAGAGAAAAGAGTACGATATGAATTCCACTCAACTTTGATTTTTACAAATGTGACTAGGCATTTTAAACAGAAAATTAGGGTGTAGATACAGGTGTAAGTGGGACTCAGTAGAGTCAGGGAAGTAAACAATTACCAAAAGGTGGAAGGAAATTTGATCCATATGAAATCCATCAGAGTTTGCTAACTGGCCCTATTGAATTTAGGCAAGACAGGGATCCTATCTTCAGGCATTGGCTGGAACAAACAGCAGATTCCTTTGGCAACCTGAGTTTTCTCTGGCAGACACTTTACAGAGGGCTATGATCGTTTTAGGAAAGTGGCCTTTACCTATTGAAATGAGGTTGTGTTTTATTAAGGTCTTTTTAGGCTAAGTTGAGGCCAACGGAGTAAAGGACTCAGAGGAGCCTGGATTAGAGCTAGGCCAAGGGGAGAGTTTCTGTCAGTGGTTTATGAAATATCTGTAGAAGTTTGTTAAGGATAGTGCCAAACTGCCATTGTCATGGTTAATTTTATGTGGCAACTTTTCTAGGCTGTGGTTCTCAGTTGTTTTGTCAAACACTAGTCTAGATGTTGCTGTGAATGATTCTGTACTGTGATTAACATTTACAATCAGTTGACTTCAAGTAGATTTAGTTAGCTCTTGAACAACTTTAGTGTCAGGGGTGCCACTCCTACCTCCAAACAGTAAAAAATCCAAGCATAGCTTTCGACTGCCCCAAAACTTAACTACTAATAACCCACTGTAGACCAGGAATCTTACTGAAAATACAAATGTTGATTAACATACATTTTATATGTTATATATATTATATAGTCCATTTTTACAATAAAGTAGGTTAGTTAAAAGGAAATATTAAGAAAATCATAAGGAAGAAAAACTATGTTTACTATTCATTGAGTGGAAGTGGATCTTCATTGAGTGGCAGGTCTTCATGATAGGTAGTCTGAAGAGAAGGAGAAAGAGCAAGAGTAAAGGTTGGCCTTATTTATTTATTTAGAAAAAGTCTCACTCTGTCACCAGGCTGGAGTGCAGTGGCACAACCTTGACTCACTGAAACCTCCGTCTCCAGAGTTCAAGCGATTCTCCTTCCTCAGCTTCCTGAGTAGCAGGAATTACAGTCATACACTACCATGCCCAGCTAATTTTTATATTTGTATGAGAGACAGGGTTTCACCATATTGGCCAGGATGGTCTCGATCTCTTGACTTCGTGATCTGCCCACCTTGGCCTCCCAAAGTGCTGGGATCACAGAAGTGAGCCACCGTGCCCAGTTGGCCTTATTTTCTTAAGAGTGGCAGAGGCGGAGGAAAACTCATATAGAAATGGACCACCACAGTTGAAACATTTATTGTTCAGGAATCAAGTCTGTGTGTCTGTATGTGTGTATGTATGTACACATTATAATATGTTGGTTCTATTTCTCTGGAGAATCCTTGACTGATGCACCCCATTTTAATTGACTCAAGATATTGGCCAAAATTCTAATACAAGTGGACTTCTGTTTTTGCAATCAGATGAATCACAAACAATAAAATTAGATAAGAAAGATCTTGTATAATACCTTACTGACAGCATATGAAGTGTTAAGGGTTACTGGGCATGCTCAGTTCTTCATGCAAATTTCAATTCAGCTTTCTGTGCTAAGGGAGTGAGGCCGTAGGGGAAACTAATGTTAAAAAAAAATTATCTGTTCTATGAAAACTGAAACTAATGCAAAGATATAAAAAAAGAAAAGGGGAAAACATACCAATGCAAAACTGACTTTCCTTGAATCCTTTCCAAATTTGATCTACTCATTACTCTCCCCAGGTTTCTGCCGCTGTCTACCTCCTTTTTCTACTCACCAGCATCACTAAAGCTTCAGAAATGTCCTCTTTCATTTTTCAATTTGTTGGTTATGTCAAGGTACTGTGTGGTTATTGCTTCTAAAGGATTTTGCAAAATGTTGCCCTCTTAGACAAATACGGCATGCATATTTTCATCTTAGTCTCTGAAACCAATCAAAATGAAGCACAAATAGGGTGGATAGTTTAGAGTCAGTAATGTGCGTTTACTATACCCCACAATAAATAAAACATTTTCTCTAAGTTTGTTTGCTCTTTCACTCCATATCCTAAATTTTTCTATTTTTGTCAGGTTCATTTTCTATAAACAAAATCCCACTATAGTATTCATACATCATTAGTTGACACCTTGCACAAAAAATAGGTAAAGATAAAATTTGAAACAAAAGCGTAAAGTCATTAAGCTATTTGAAGTATGAAGATATTTTGTTTTCCAAAGTCACCACAAAAAGTATTTTGTCCTGCCTCCCAAAAGAGCCAATTTTAAGCTCTTAATGTCTGTAATTTAAGGCAAATAGAAAAAATGGCATATGGTCATAAGTAAACATTAAGCAATGACATGTATTCATTTTTTGTCTATTATTTTAATGTTATATTAATTCTGTACCAGCAAATTCAGGATTATACAAGTGTATCAATTATTCCATAGTTGATGTTTTAATTTATCTATGTTTCCCCTCAAGGGGTAGAAGCTGTCTATATACTTTTTTCTTTTAAAATTACCAATTAGTGTCAACATTTGCAATTCACATAACGTCAACCCAGCTTGAGCAGAAATACTGAAAGAATAATGAGTTTTGCCTTCGAAGCATTTCAAAACCCTGAATTCATAAAGCAAATCTGAAAACACCCAAACAGGATATAAGAAAGCAACTTTGCATACAAGTGCACTCAAAGGCGTGAAGCTATCTATGTTGAGAATGAAAATTGACTTACTGTGGGCAGGTAAAAGTTTCTTTTAAAAAATACATATCCTATCACCTCCACTGTACTTAATTATTTTCCTAGTAATAAGCCTTACATGATATATTCTAATACCATAAGATTTGAAAAAAATGAAAAAGAGCAAGTTTTAGTGAATTTCATTAATTTCAAGGCGATATTAAACACTTAACAAAGCAGCAGATAAACATTTTATCTAATGACATTTAGGCATAGTATGTATGTTGTTATTATGAAAAATGAGTTTTCTAAATTGAAAGATCTTGGTATATTACAGTTGGTTTAGCATAAAGATAATTTTAGAATTCAGTTTTAAGAATCATAATCAAGGAGAATTTTGCTACCACAAATGCTTATTAAGTGTTCTATTGAAATAGAGAATGTTACATCTATAAAAATTTCTTGAAGTCATCACAAATTTCCAGGATAAGGTATCTGAAGCTCATTTATTTATTTATTTTTACTTATAAAATATTACATATGTATTTGAGACATGGTCTTGCTCTGTTACTAAGGCTGGAGTGTTGTGGTGCAATCATAGCTCACTGAAGCCTCAGACATCTGGGCTCAAGAGATCCTGCCTCAGACTCCTAAGCAGCTGAGACTATAGTCATGCACCATCATTCCAGGCTAATTTATTTTTATTTTTATTTTTTTATTTTGTAGAGTTGGGGTTTCACTATATTTCCCAAGCTGGTCTCAAACTCTTGACTTCAGCAATCCTCCCACCTTGGATTCCCAAAGTGGTTAGATTACTGGCATGAGTGCTCATTTTTAAACATACATATTTATCAGTTAGGGTTCTCCAGAAAAACAGAACCAATAGGATATATACAGGTGTAAAAGAGGAGATACGTTATGGGAACTGGCTTACACAGTTACGGAGGATGAGAAATCTCATGTTAATTTGTGTGCAAGCCAGGGAACCAGGAAAGCTAGCAGGGTAATTCATTCCAAGTCTTAAGTCCTAAGAACCAGGGGACTATAGGTGTAGGCCTTAGAGTCCAAAGGCCTGAGAACGAGGAGCTGGGATGTCTTAGGGCAGGAGAAGATGAATGCCTCAGCTCATGAAGATGGTGAATTCATCCTTCTTCTGCCTTGTTGTTTTATTTGGACCCTCAATAGATTGAATAATGCCTGCCTATGATGGTGAGGGTGAATTGTCTTTCTGAAGTCTATTGATTCAAAAGCACAAATCTTCTAGAATTAATCTCACAGACACACAAAGAAATGTTTTATCAACTTTCTAAGCATCCCTTAGCCAAATAAAGTAGACACATAAAATTAACCATCACATTAACATAAATGCAGAATTTTAGAAAACACAAGAATAGTACCCTTAAAATTTCATATGGTCTTACAGTTTCCCTGTTATGGTAGTATTACGTTTACTTTATCCGTTGTATGCTCTTTCTGTGTGTACCTATTTATATGTCTCTGTTTGTATACCATTGTTTTTCTGAATCACTGGCCGGTAAATTGCAGACATGATGGCCTTTTACCTCTACACATCATGTGAATTTTTTGAAACAGAGACATTCTGTTATATAATTATCGAAATTTAAAAATGTAACACTGATACAGTATTATCATTTAGGCTAAAGTTTATATTCAAGTTTTGTTAATTAACAAAATAATACGCTTTATAAGTAAAATTAAATCCAGGATTACATATCACATATATAATCTGATATTTTCAAGTTCAAAATAGTCATTTCATAGAATGTTTTTCAATTTGGCTTTATCTGATATTCCTTCATGACTAGATTCATGTTGTGCACATTTGGGAGAGGAACATAACAGAGTGATGTTATACCCTTCTTGGTGCCTTATATCAGCAGGCACAAAATATTTGTCAAAGTATTGAGGAAGTTAACTCTAATCCTTGATTAAATTGCTATCATTCAGGTTTCTTCACTGTAAGTTACTGTATTTCTTTGTTTTGTGTTTTTAAAACAGAATACCTGAAACTTGGTAATTTATAAAGAAATGTATTTATTTCTTAGAGTCATGAAGGCTTAGAAGTACAAGGTTAAAGGGCTGCATCTGCTAAGAGCCTCCTTGCTGTTGGGCACTTGCTGCAGAGTCCAGAGGGAGCACATGGCCTCACATGGCAAGGGTGCTGAATGTGCTATCTCGGGTCTGTCTTCCTCTTCTTGTAAAGCCACCAGTCCTACTCCCCTGATAAGAATTAATAGATTAACAAACTAATCCATTAATACATGAAAGGATTAATCCATTCATAAAAACATGATTAATTTCTCGTGGTCCAGTCACCTCTTAATGACCACACCTTTCAATATTACCCCACTAGGTTTGAATTTTCAACATACTAATTTAGGGGACACATTCAAACCACAGCAGTAGCCGTTTTACTTTTTTAAATTAATAAATATCTTTTGGAGAAATACATTAAAATTATGTAAATATCTTGTCATTCCTCAAAATTCCACTCATTAATTTTCACATCTATTTGCTAACTGATGTTTGACTCGATGTTTATTACTGTGGTTGACAAGATGAGATTCAGTTTCCAATTTCATCACTCTTTCTGTATTTGTTAGTTAGAAACCTCTCTGTCCAAAGGAAAAACTCTTTCTTTTAGTTCATTTATCTACCTGTTCATTTATTATTTATTAGTGTTTATCCTTGAATTATTTTGTTGAAAATATGATAATTCTTATTGTCATTATTTATTTTGAGTTTCAAATTGTCCCAGATCTCAGCAGGATAAGTCTTTCGAGCAGACTCTTCTGTCTTTTGACATGTATCCGTTGTTTCAACATTTTCTTATTTTCTCACACATAAGAATGTTCCAGGGTTAGCTTTTTCGGTTTCGGCTCTATTTCTTAATTCAGGCATTTCTTCACAATTTTCTTGTTGGAGAGAAGGTATTTAGAAATCAAGATCTGAGTTCCATGTGCCCATTGCTTCTGGATTGTTATTGCTTGTGAGTTGTCTTTGCTGATAGAACTCGGAAGTTGTACACACACATCTGTTTCTACTTCTATAGCTAATCACTCACATATACTAGAGGCTGGGAGTTCACAAAGATTACTCCAATTCCAATTCAGCATCACATGATTCATTCTGTCCTTTCCACTTCCATCACCGTCTTCTCTGACAGTGACAACACTGGTTCTCATTATCCACAATATATCTACTTACTTGCTTAGTCCTAAGATTTATAGACAAAAGTAGTTTCAGAATTGCTAACCCATGTCTCTGGAAAAAATATATGTCTACTAACTATAATTCAATTATTTACAGTAATTGATTTTTATTTTTTTAACCTGAGTTTACATTGTCCAATAATATATTCAAAGTCCATTTGGGCTAGTTATTTCTTTCTATCCACTCTTCAGTGAGGTTGTGCTATTCACTTAAAATATAGAGTGGTTTTTTCTTTTAGCATTTTTTCATTTTTATTCAATATCAGAAGTTTCTTCCAAGCTTTTTTTTATTTTAATTTTTCTCTCTTTGAGTATGTAAGATATTAGAATGTTTTCAAAGTTAGGATTTTATAAAAGGGATAAATTTGGAGATATGCCTCCAACACAGGTTATTTTGCATTTCTTTAGTCTTATCCATGCCTGCAGGTAACCAATCTTATTAATCTTCAGTTTATCCTTCTGATATTTCAATTGTTGTTCAATTTTAATATAGCTAATTTAAGTTTTTCTGATGCTCGATTTCACTCTGTTTTATCACTAAAACAGATGGTTTCAATTCATCAAAGGATTATATTATTATTATAGTGCAGAGCAAAACATATGTGTTTAGGAATGAACAGAATGGACCTGAGTTGAAATTATTATTTCCATCATCAATTGTTCAAGATTTTTAGCTTTTCTGGCATTCTTTTAAAAAAAGAGAACATTATCAATCTTACAAAGTTGCTTGAATTTGGAAAATAATCCACATAATTTGCCTAACACTCAACACTGAGTATTTGTAAGTTTCCTAATAATTTATAACTGCCATTACTTCCAGTACTAAGATAACCTCTCACAAACTAATGATTTGCTTTTTACGAACAGATAATATTTATTAGCAAATCAATATAAAAGTCTACTAATAAGTTGTTATTTAATTCTTAAAATGTTCCTAGTTTTTTTGATGAAAAATCTGAGGTTTAGACAATTGAGTGGAACATTTAAAAATACCATGTTCATGTAAGATTCAGGGAGGAACAGTGAATTTCTTTTAACCTATGGTGCCTTCCACTAAATATTGGTAACATTTCACTAGGAGATAAAATGGCTTTTTGTTCAATGTCTAGAACTAGACTACTCTAAAATAACTCCCTGGGTTCTTTTTGGTTAAGAAATTTGGAATCTGCATGGAAAAACAGTAAAAACGCACATACATTTGTCCCCTATTTGTACACCATAAATGCTATAATTTTCACTCAAAAATAAGATAAATTTCTTGGAGGGAGAATTCAAGTCTACTTGCAAAAAAAGAAAATAAATTAGAAAAATTTTCATATGTGGAAAATGATAGGGTCATTTTGAAAATATGTATTTTAACATTAAATTAAAATGTCCTTGCAATTGAGTGTACTCGTAGAATATAACATTACTAACAGGGTGTCTGAATGTTGTATTTCTTTTATGTAGTGTAGAATTTATATGTTAGTCACTGTAGTTGTCTCTAGAATGTAGAACCACTTGACTGAAACATCCTTGAAACTTCAGGAGATTTCATGCTTTACATTTTGAAGGACGTTTATAAGAGAGGTAAAGTCACTTGAATCCCACGTTGCATTTTTATTAGTAGAAGTATTCAGGTCAGCCACTGACAATTTTTCTCAATTAGGAAACGCAAAATAAAGCATGCAAGTAACATGACTTGAGGAATAGTACACTGTGCTCTGGTCATGCAAGCTCTAATGGCATTTTAAGTAGAAAAGTTGCAATCAAGTCCATTTTGGAGTAATTTTATAAGCTGGAGAAAGATCAATCAATCCATTCTGCAACAAGAAAATTCTAGACTTATAGTAAAAATAGTAGCAGTTTATAAAAGTGATGTAACACTACAAAAATCTGTGATTGGTCTAGAGAAAACACTTAAATATTGCTGAGAATACTTCTTCACTTAACATTCTAATATGTGGGTGTGAGTGTGCATGTGTTTATGAAACAATTTTCTGGATATTAAAGAGTAGAGTAATTAGCCTTCTTTGTATCCTTGCCCTAGATCTTCAGCCAGGAATAAGAATCTTGCTTAGTTTCAGTGGACAATTTGTCATTCTTTCCCTCTCGTGACATATATATACACACATATATATACACACACACACACATATATATACATACATATACACACATATATAAGTATGTGTATATATGTATTAGACACTGATTGAATATGAAGGAATCTGAAGAATCTGGAGTTTAGAGCATGTGGTCTCCAACGAGCATTGTATTTTGTACCAAGCAAGACCCTTTGTTTGTTTTCAGCATGATGAAAACCAAACAGATGACTCACGATACCCAGCTTTTTATACAGCAAGATTAGGACTTGAAACTGTCCACCAGTTACTGACTTTTCATGCAGATTCATGCAGATAATTGTAAAAATAATTCATGCAGATTCCTTCAATGTGAGTCTACATGACTTTCATGTCTTCTTCATTTATAGAACACAAGTAAATATTCATATTAGGAAGAAGTTTATAGCGAGAAAAAATATATTTAATAAATACTTATCATAAAAGGTCATTTTTATATTTTCCATTTTTCAGTGAATAATATAAGCAAGCAATGATTTGGCAGAATTGAAAAGCTTTCTGAAACCTATGGTTAGTGAAAAGCTAAATGCTGCTGCCCTGGGGCACATCTTCATAAAAACAATTAACAAGATTTTTTCCCCTAGAATTAGATTTTGCTATTTAATGAAAAATAATTCATGCAGATTGAATCGACCAAAATATAATCGTGTTTACTTAGCTATTACCCTTAAAAGTGCTTTTAGACCTTGAATAGAAAGAGTCTTGAGTCAGGAAAATTTGAATCCCAGGGGTACATTTTAGAAGTGTCACTCCGAAAATTGAGTTAAAATCATTTTGGTTCACAAAGTGCACTTTGATCATTAACTTGGAACCCTTTTCACAAGAATATCTAATTTTCAAAGCAATATTTGGGGACAAATGAAATATAAAGGAAATAACACTACTCATTTGCAGCGAATTGTTAGCATTTGGCACACACTAAAAACAGTCCTCATTGTGAATCTTTTATTTCCTTTTATTCCCCTCTGGGATTATTATATTAGCAGTTGCACTGTGCATGCAGGTTTTGTAAAATGATTGCCCCTAGTGACAAATTATTTTCCTGGTAATGAATTGATGGGGAGGATGCCTGCTGATTCTCAGTGGACACTGAGGAGTAGACAGGATACATTATTATTAAAAGGTCCATTTGTTCCAATCTCTACCTCTCTCTCTGTCACCATTTCCTCTCTCTTTCTTTCTCTCTGTCTGTCTCTCTCTCTCTCTGTCATCCTCTTCTCTCTCTGTCTCTCTCTCTCTCTGTGTCACCCTCTCATCTCTGTCTATCTGTCTCTCTCTCTCTCTCTGTTTCTGTGTGCCTGTGCCTGTGTGTGTGTGTGTGTGTGTGTGTGTGTGTGTGTGTGTGTGTTTCACTTTCCCTCATTCCTGATGGACAGTTACATTTCAGAGGACCCTTTGCAGGGTGACTGAGTGGAAAGAGAACAGTAAATATAGATTGCCATCCTAAATATATTTCCTGCAAGCTCTGCTATTCTAATAATACTGATTTTGCGATGGTTTTCTCATCTTTTAAATGGAAAATGGTAATTATTTCCCAAGGTTTTCATGAGACTCAGTTGAAATAACATATATGAATTTTTCAGCACAGATTTGTTTGAAAGCTTAGCTCCATTTTTTTTGCCTTAACATAGCAAAGAACCCTGAAAAATATATCACTAACATCCCTAGACCTCATTGAGTTTCAAAGACTTGCAAATTTATCATATGTGTATCTTGCTTTTTATCCTTGATTTTTTGTTGTTGTTGTTGCTGCATCTCTTTGCTTCCAAATCTGCAGGAACACAACCTGAGATCCTCATACTGCTTGTCTGACAAAAGTCAGTCTGCCTTAACCAAATTGTTCTGTAGCTAATTCAGTTAATTCAGTTTCCAGGGAAGCACTGTATTAAAAAATCAGGGAGTATCCGTAGGTTTCTTTTACTTATTTATATTTATGCAATTTTGCAAACTTTACCAAAAGAAAACTTTTGTTTTATCATTAAAGTACAATGACATCAGAAGTTGTCAGTGTCTTTTTAAAAATTCTGCAACTACTCATATTCTTTAGAATTTTAACATTTTTATAATGTTCTCTATTCTGTTTGCTCCCTGTCATCTAATCTCATCTATGCCAATGATCTTCAGTGATTCTTATCTCTTCATATGTGGCCACATTTGGCTATGATTAAAAAATTCTCTTTTCCCTTAGAGAGACACAAGAGTAGGACATTTAAAAATGTTGAAAAGGAATGGTGATCGAAAAATAAAATGCAAATAAAATCTATATTTATGCCTATCACAGGTTTTGAAACTTTTATGATTGCAGAACTGTTAGTGAAGATACAAGTTATAAGCTGATAAAGTGAAGTGAAAGTATTACATTGATGTGTCTTATTTTCTCACCTTATTTACAAAGTTACAGTTCACTTTTTAAGTCAGGGCTCCATGCCTGTGCTTTGCTCTCAGGATTCAGAATATTATTTTAGAAATTGCCTATAAATTGTTTTTACACTCCAAAGACAGACCTGTAAAATTGCATACACATACACACTAACTAATCATTGAACCGATTAAACACAATGATTGAGGAGATCCGAACTTGTGTGGTTAAAACGCTATTTGTAGTACAGACAAGATTCTTATTTTATTTGATCCTTGGTTTGGATAGAGTTCCACCTCTTCTTGATTTCAGTTTGAAAAACTGTAAATGAGTGAAGATTATTTATTAACCCATTTCTTATAAATGGATTGTTTATATACCTCATATATTTAAAACTACGCCAAATCATGGTCTCTAATTAGAAAATTCCTGCTTTAAAAATCAAGACATTCAGGCACAAGCCCCCACCTTCTTTATTTCTATAAATTAGCGCTCTTCAAAGTACCTGTCAGTTAGACGTAGAAGTCCTCCCAGAGGTGTCTCATACATATTCTCTTTTAGAGTGTTTTCGTGGCATATTTTACCTTCTTTTTTTTCTTCTCAGTTACCCAACTGTCATTTTGCAAAACCTCCTTGCAGTATCTGCTTTCCATTAGAGTGTCATTGTCCATGCCAAGGGTGGTAACAACAAATGTTTCTACAGCTCCCAGTTCTCAGGGTGCTCTGATGTTGCTGAGTTCATTTCAAAAGCTAGAGAATAGCCTATTTCCCAACTAGAAGAGTATATTTTGTCATGTGTATATTGAAACAGCTCTCCTTGTGAATAAAATATTACCTCATTCATAAAAAATGTTTCTTTCAATTTCATATCTGCTTTGTATTTACAGATGTTTAATCCCAGTTCAGTTGAAAACCATAAAACCTTCCCACTTTTACTCAGTTATTAGTTTAGCCAAACATCAATATTGTTGATGACAGCAACAATATTAGTCAATGACAATAATCATTAATTTGTAAAAAAAAAGACTGAGAAAACATTTTGGGACAGGAAAAAAATGGTATTTTTCTGTTAACAATTAGCGATATTTATTTTATTAAATTTAAAAATGCCATTATAAATAACCAAGCCCTATTTAATCAATACTGTTTATAAAAGGTATGAGTTTCTTAAAAATTATTATCTATTAATTTCATTTTTAATGCTCAAAACATTTCACATTAATAAGCTCTCTCCTTTAGAATCATTGCACTCCCTAGATACTTTTACAACCTAGATCTGAATTTTCATCTGGCTTTTCTTTGAAAATCACTGCTGACATTCAGATAATGAAACTTGTAGTAGTTGACGTGATTGGTTAATATTATGTTTTGTTTAAGATGGAGTCTTGCTCTGTCACCCAGGCTGGAGTGCATTGGTGGGATTTCTGCTCAATGCAACCTCTGCCTCCAGCATTCAAGCAAACCTCCCACCTCAGCTTCCAGAGTAGCTGGGACTACAGTCATCTGCCACCATGTCTGGCCAATTTTTGTAATTTTAGTAGAGACGAGACTTTACCATGTTGACCAGGCTGGTCTCAAACTCCTGACCTCAGGTGATCCGCCTACTTCGGCCTCCCTAAAGTGCTAGGATTACAGGTGTGAGCCGTCATACCCAGCCAATTTGCTAATTTTTACATTCACACTTATCTCTAGAATGCATTTTTTTCTCTCAATGACTGTTTACATTTTGGTTCAAGTCCTAAACTAATCTAAAAATAGAATTCTGCTGTGCTAACCCTTCCTTGTTTCAATCACTATTTTGGAATTCTGTAAGATTACTGTTAAACCAAGCTATTGGCGTGTTGGAATTTATGGGTTTTGGTGTTAAGATTCAGGAAATGTGGTCACTGAATAGGTTGCTGAAGCAATAGAAATTTTTGACCTTTAAAATGAGTTTGTTGAAGTCATCTTTGCTTTTGATATTAACTGTTGATTAAAAAAAGAATAATTCATGTTCTAGAATGGCACTCTCCACTATACCTGGTGTTGAGCGAATTGTGTCCATAGATTACTTTCTTTCACAAAGTACAGGCTTCCCGAATGATATTTCATGTATTATTTATTATTGTAGTCTTAGCTCAGCATTTATATAACTATGCCAAGCATATAGTATATATTTATCAACATGTAGGGTATTTATCTGTTCCCTGCTGCTCACGGTTCAGATTAGAAAATTGAGACCAAGAAGATGAATAAATGTGAATGATCATCAGAGGAGAATGAGGATTATAATTGAATTGAGTGTACAACCCAGATTCTCCAGGATATTTTGTGTTTATGCTGCTACCTGGAATAATATTTATTGTACCTATTTAACTCCCCAAATTGCCCAGTAATGTTTAATACATTTTATGGCCACCTAGTTATAACCTATATTTCTGAGTGAAAACTTGTGACTTTTTCCTGCTTTGCTATATTATCTTATTCCCAATGTTGAGTAGATTATTTAAACATTTATGTGACCAAAAATGCATCATAAATGAATAAGGAAGTTACATCCAGATTCAGGAATGCTATTGCTGTAGGCCATCAATAATGATTCAAGTATACTGTATACTGTTATCTGCGACAAGTATGCTTAAAATACCAGTTAGATTTTTTTAAACCTACAATCTGAATGGCTATAAGTGAATTATAATTTATTTATGATTCTAAATATATATTAAATAAAATAAAAAATAGCAAGTAAGTTAAAACTGTACAAAGAATAAGGATAAGAAAGTAGCCAGTTATACTAATAATTTACCTATGACAAGTTAGTATAGTGTCTAAACATATTCACTAGGATTAATCATCCCATTCATGATTGGGTAGCATGTATTCAGTCAATTATATGTTGGATTTTTATTTCATGCTATGTAATTTTAAATACAGACATAATTGAAGACTCTATCCCATGGACCTCAGTCTTTTAAAGGCAGAAAAAGAAGTCTTGTAGTTTTCAACATAGAGGTTATTTCCTAAGTCAACTCCTGTAGCACGCTATATACAACAAAGCACTTTATGTCTGCATGACTTCTATTTGCTTTTGAAAAAGCACTAATTCAGGTTATAAAAATTTTTCACCTCTCCTTAAAATTATATTCTATTTCATTTAAAATCACACAAGACTTTTACATTATAAAAAATTAGAAAAGGCAGATAAATAACACATTTTTTAAAAGTTATCAGAGAGAAGCAATCATTGAAGTTATTATTTTATTAGTGAATCCTTTCAGATATCTCCCTATGCTTACATGATATATAATGGTAATGGATCAAAACCCTCAATGAACACTACCTTAATTCAAATCTCAGCTCTACCACTTACTAGCTATGTGACACTGAGCACATGGCATGGCCTCCCAGAGGATCAATTTCCTAAGCAATGCAATGGAAATCACAACTGTATGATTATGATTATGTGTACATGTATACTTCATGTGGCTTTTGTGAACTAATACATATAAAACTTAAATGAACATTTTGTATATTGACTGACCATTCTATTAAGACATATTTTATATAATTTTGTATGTGGAAATTACATGTAAGAGTTTATTATATACTTAAGAGATATATATTAATTGCTGTATCATATTTCTTTTGTATGAATATTCTGTATTTTATTGATCAGTATTGTTGAAACCATTTTAAAAGTTTATTTTTCCTTAAATAATAAAATGTATGTACACTGTAACAAAAAGTTTTAAAACGTAAAGTATAAAAACTCACAAAGTATATGTATGAGGAAGCTGATACAATTTCAGATAGTAGGTTTCTACTAATCTATACTATAACAAAAGTACATTTTGTAACTGTATCTCACCAAGATCCTATTGCAGTGGACGATATTGCAGATCCCCTTATCACTCTATACTCTTGATCTATCATCAAAACCAGTCATTTGCAAGCCAATCCCATTCCCCATGCTGCTGTCATTTTCTTTTACTTACCTATTTAGTTTTGCGGCCTGCCAAATCTAAAGTATTGGTAGAACTATTATTTTATTTATCTACATTCTCTGTGCCTGTACCCAAGCAATTGGACATTCAGCAAATATCACAAAACCAGGCTAAGTACTTTTTTAAAATTTACTCTAAAACATAGACCTAAAATAATCTCTCAGCATCACCTGAATATTTTATTGTTTGCCTGGTAATTTCACTTTCTCTCTCTTCAAGCTGATGGCCATCTTCATTGGTCCTGAAAACTCTTAACATTTCCTTCCCCTAACTCACTTGAAGGCAATGGAATTGTATTAATCTTCACTCTGGTGGGGAAAAGGACATAGAAAACACCTCATCTTCTCATCAGTGAATATACACAGAAAACTGAATAACTGAATTATCCATTGTCCCTTCTGTTAAAATGAAAGAAATTTCCTTAATTTCAAAGACCACATTTTATCTTGTGCTTTGGATGCTAGACCATTCTTTTTTTCAATGACTCTGTTTCAGGTCGGCTTTACTCATCATTGTTAGTGGTTTTCATTCAACTCGATCATTCCCGTGGCCTAAACATGTCCTTATTTATTTAATTTTACCTTTATTTTAAAAAATCAACATTTTAACCATCCATATTCCCTGTAGATACCAACCCATTCCTCTAAGCCATTTCTCAAAGTAAGAAAAATGTATTAAATAAAGGATAGGCTCTGTTCACTGTTGTAATATTCTACAATCTGCTTTCTGTTCCCACCAATAAACTAAAACTTTTGTCTCCTCTCCTTAAGATCCCCTTTCAGGATCATTCCACGTGCCAATCACTTGCCTTTTTTGAAACACATTTTCCACTAAATTTCTGTAAATGCTTGTTCTCCTGCTTTATCCTTTACCCAATGGACACTTCTCATTCTCTGTTCCTACCTTTTCTCTATTGGGACTTAAATGGTTTGTTTGTTTTTTTTTTTTAATTTATTTTATTGCATTTTAGGTTTTGGCGTACATGTGAAGAACATGCAAGATTGTCACGTAGGTACACACATGGCAGTGTGATTTGCTGCCTTCCTCCCCATCATCCATATTTGGCATTTCTCCCCATGCTATCTCTCCCCAACTCTCCACCCCCAACTGTCTCTCCCCTATTTCCCCACAACAAACCCCAGTGCGTAGTGCTCCCCTCCCTGTGTCCATGTGTTCTCATTGTTCAACACCCACCTATGAGTGAGAACATGTGGTGTTTAATCTTCTGCTCTTGTGTCAGTTTGCTGAGAATGATGGTTTGCAAGATCATCCATGTCCCTACAAAGGACACGAACTCATCGTTTTTGATGGCTGCATAATATTCGATGGTGTATATGTGCCACATTTTCCCTGTCCAGTCTATCATTGATGGGCATTTGGGTTGGTTCCAGGTCTTTGCTACTTTAAACAGTGCTGCAATGAACATTCGTGTGCATGTGTCCTTATAGTAGAATGATTTATAATCCTTTGGATATATACCCAGTAATGGGATTGCTGGGTCAAATGGAATTTCTATTTCTAGGTCTTTGAGGAATCGCCACACTGTCTTCCAAAATGGGTGAACTAATTTACACCCCACCAACAGTGTAAAAGTGTTCCTTTTTCTCCACATCCTCTCCAGCATCTGTTGTCTCTAGATTTTTTAATGATTGCCATTCTAACAGCATGATACTGGTACCAAAACAGAGATATAGACCAATGGAACAGAACAGAGGCCTCGGAGGCAACATGACATATCTACTACCATCTGATCTTTGACAAACCAGACAAAAACAAGCAATAGGGAAAGGGTTCCCTGTTTAATAGATAGTGTTGGGAAAACTGGCTAGCCATGTGCAGAAAGCAGAAACTGGACCCCTTCCTCACACCTTACACTAAAATTAACTCCAGATGCTTTAAAGACTTAAACATAAGACCTAACACCATAAAAACCCTAGAAGAAAATTTAGGCAAAACCATTCAGGACATAGGCGTAGGCAAGGACTTCATGACCAAAAACACCGAAAGTATTGGCAACAAAAGCCAAAATAGACAAATGGGACCTAATCAAACTCCACAGCTTCTGCACGGCAAAAGAAACAGTCATTAGAGTGAATCGGCAACCAACAGAATGGGAAAAATTTTTGCAGTTTATCCATCTGACAAAGGGCTGATATCCAGAATTTACAAAGAACTAAAACAGTTTTACGGGAAAAAAACAAGCCCATTCAAAAGTGGGCAAAGGATATGAACAGATACTTTACAAAAGAAGACATACATGAGGCCAAAAAACATATGAAAAAATGTTCATCATCACTGGTCATCAGAGAAATGCAAGTCAAAACTATATTGGGACTTAAATGTTAAAAAGCTTTAAGACTCAACCCTGGCCTTCATTTATACAATTGAAATGCTGGTAACTTGAAAATTCTCTCTCCAGGTCTAACCTTTTCTATAAGACCAGGTGTTGTAAGAAAAACGGAGCCCTTGTCACACGACTAGGAATCTTTCGGCTCACCGACACTTTGAAGGGTGAGGGAAGATGGAATTTATTGGGTATAAAGGGAAAAACTCAGCCAAGTGAGTGGGGTTCTTGTTAACAGGCCCTCACCTCATAGATTGAATCCTAGGTTACCACACAGGAACAGGAGAGGCCAGTCTCCTTCCCCCTGCAAACAGCATGAACTCCCCAAGGCTCCACTTTCTCCTCCCAGTGAGCAGGCTGATCAGAGATTCTCTGGACCTGCAGTCCTGTTTTTCAGCCTTCAGATTGTTTTAGGATTGAAGGCAAGGTTTCAAGAGGGACCCCTGGCTGCCTCCTGTCTCTAGTACTAGCTTTGCATACATAATGGCATAATGACCTATTTGATATTTACTATGAGATTTAATATATCCTAAGTAGAAGTTATTACTTATGATAATCACAACTTGTTTTTCTCACATTATTGTCACAGCTTTTCACATAAAGTAAACAAAAAGCAAACAACAAAAAATTGCATAACAAAACAAAAATCCCTTTAGATATTATCCTCAGCCATACCTTGTTTTTAATCTGAGCTTTCAAGCCAGCAGTAAAATCCCTCTTGTCTCTAAAACCTAGTTCACTTCAGTTTACTTCTTTTATCTTCTTTGCTACTTTCTTTGTCTTAACAATGATTATATCTCACCTATACTACTAGCAATTTCATAAAGGACTTCTCTGCCCACTTTCTTCTGTCCTAGCCTATATTCTTTAGATAGTATCTAGAGTGCTATTTAAAAACATGATTCAAAAAGTGTTTAGAAATTAACATGAGAGAACATCTTGAGACACAAAAAGCCATAACTCTAAGGAAAAATAGCAAAAAAGATAGGTTAAATTAAGACCTTCTAATACTGAAAAGTTGTCATAAAAAAAGAAAAAGATAGGTCTCATTGTGGGGAATATCTTTACCATTTATGCATCATGTGAAGGACTCACAAATGGAGCTTTAAGAGACTCAATAAAAATATAAGAAAATTCAGACTACCCATTTAAAAATGGAAACACTATAAAAGAGTTTATCTATATGATCAAATGACATATAAATAGATGTTCATTATAATTATTAGAAAAATAAAATTTAAAGATGAATGAAGTATAACTATCACATAGTCAAAAATAAAAGGATTGATAATATCAAGTATTATCAAGGATAGGGAGCAACTGAAACTCCCATATGCTACAACTGGAAGTATAAATTTCATAACTGATTAGCAAAACCTTATAGCAAAGTACAAATATGACCCAGTAATCCACTATTGATAGACATTTTGAGTGTACCAAAAGACATTAAAAGAATGTTATAGCAGTAATAGTCATAGAAACTCCAACATGGAAACAACAAAATTGTCCAATTAAAATTAAAACATTATCATAATGAAACAGTATATAGCCATGAAAAAAAACCTATAGCTATACCAATCACACAGTTGAATTACAAATGTGTAAAATTGATGATAGTAACAAATCAGAGTTAGTTGAATACAAACTGAAAGAACTATGTAAAAAAGATTTTCTGAGGAAGTAGAAAAGTGGAAAATGTAAAAATATTTTTTTTTCCTCTCCATTGTTTTTAATCTATTCTGCCTATTTGGCATAGTACATAACGGAGGTTATAAACTATGATATAAATTAATTCATTACTGCATATTAATTAATATATGCACTTATCTCCACCAGTGTTATAGTGAAAATTTCATATCAGATTATCACAATGAGCAACCTGGATATTTAGTTTCACTGATAGTCTAAATTGTCAAATTCATTTTGAAATATTCTATTGTATTGCATAATTTTGAGAGGTTGTATCTATCTGAGAAGGCTCTAAAAATGGCCATATTTCCCTATTTTTTTTTGTAAGAAAACAAGATGTATATTAAGAAAGTTAAATCAAGCATATACAACAGAAGAAGTCAGATTGAAATAATTACATTCAAAGATATAGGGTATTGTACCTTATTGCGAATATTTATTTTTGTATAGCAAAATAAAATAAAATTTCACCTTAAAATATGATGGCTTCCAGCACAAAGAATCATTTCATTGACATATCCCACAATACTGAAGTTGACTTCACAAATCTATGTGACTATTCTTCAACATCACCATTTCAGTTGCAGTCAGATAGTAGATGGGATTAGGTTCTCTGAAATTTTTTCTACTCTCATGTCAACAAGCTGATGCTAGAAATAGTCTGGGTGCTCACCTGGGACAGTAATCCTGAAAACCTGGACATAAATTTTCCCTATGGCCTGGCATGCCTCATAGCATGGCTTCGTTACTTGAGAGGGCATTTCATCCAAGATTACACAGAAGTTTAATCAGTTTAAATGACAGTCTCATGAATCAAGTAGTGTCATGTCCCCAGAATCACAGCTTTACCCAAATTCAAGTATGAAAGACCCAAACCCTAACTCTTGGTGGAGAAATATCGACCATAATAGCCATTCTAAATGGGGCAAGATGGTATCCTATTTTGGTTTTGATTTGCATTTCCTTGATGCTTACTGACACTGAACATAGTTTCATCTGCTTGTTAGACACTAATATGTCTTTTTGGAGAAGCTCATTTGTTTCAAAATTTTTGGCCATATTTTAATCAGAATTTGTGTGTGGGGGTGGGGTGACTTTTTGTTTTGAATATTAATACCTTGTCCAATTAATAGTTTGAAAATATATTTTGCCCATTGTACAAGTTATCTTCATTCTATTGATTATTTCCTTTGCTGTGCAGAAGGTTTTTAGTTTAATATAATCCCTTTTATCTATTTATGTTGTTTGTTTCCTGTGCTTTTGAGTTCTTACCGATAAAATCTTTGTCCAGATAGGTTTGGGTTTTACATTTAAGTTAATTTTTGTGTATGGTGAGAGAAAGGGGTTTAGTTTCCTTCATCTGCATATGGATATTCTATTTTCCTAGTACCATTTATTGAAGAGGCTTTCCTTTCTCCATTGTGTATTTTTGCCATGTTTGTTGAAATCAGTTGGCTGTAAATACATAAACCTAGTTCAAGGCTCTCGACTTTGTTCCATTGGTTTATATAACATTTTAAAATTGTTTGTTTGTTTTTACCAGTACAATTCTATTTTTGTTACTATAGTCTGTAGTATATTTTGAAGTGAGGTAGTGTGATGCCTCAAGCTTCGATCTTTTTGCTCAGGATTGCTTTGGCTACTCAAAATCGTTTGTAGTTCTATACAAATTTTAGATTTATTTATTTTTCTATGAAGAGTGTCATAGGCAATTTAATTAACATTTTATTGAATCTATAGATTGCTTTGGGTATTATAATCACTTTAACAATATTAACTCTGCCAATTTATGTGCGTGTGTTCTCTTTCCATTTGTTGTGTGTCCTCTTAAAATTATTTTATTCGAGTTTCATAGTTTTTGTTGTAGATATCTGTCACCTCCCTGATTAAATATATTCCTAGGTATTTTACTGTTTTTGTAGCTATTGTGAATGGGATTGCTTACAATTTCTTCTTCAGCTAGCTCATTACACATATATAAGAACACTGCTGGTTTATGTATGCTGATTTTGTGTCCTGTAACTTTACTGAATTCTTGGCTCACAGAGATTTTTAGTGAGTGTTTGAGTTTTTCGCTAAATAAATATATTTAATTTGTTGAGAGCTTTTAAATTAAAAGGATATTGAATTTTATGAGTTTTTTGCATCTACTTTTGTCCTTCATTCTAATGGTATTATGTATCATATTTATTGATTTGTATATTTTGAACCATCATGGCATCCCTGAGGAAAATCCCACTTGATTATTGTATATAAACTTTTTGATGTGTTGTTGGATTTGATTGGCTAGTATTTTGCTGAGGATTTTTTGCATCTGTGTTCATCAGAGGTACTGGCTTGTTGTTGTTGTTGTTGTGTGTTGGTCTGGTTTTGGTACCAGGATAATGCTGACTTCATACAAAGAGTCAGAATGAATTCCTTTCTCTTCATTTTTCTACAATAGTTTGAGAAGAATTTATGTTAGTTTGTTGAAATTCAGCAGTGAAACTATCAGTGCTCAGCTTTTCTTTGTTGGGAGACATTATATTACTGATTTAATCTCATTACCCATCATTGGTCCCTTCCTGTTTTTATTGTTGTTTGTCTGGTTTATCTCAGTATGTTTTATGTGTGCAGGAATGTATCCATTTACTCTAGATTTTCTACCTTGTTGCCATATAATTATTCATAATAATCTTCAATGATTCTTTGTGTTTCTGTGGTATCAAGTATAATGTATTCTTTTTCATCTTTGATTTTATTTGTTTGGGCTGTTCCTTTTCACTTCTTAGATTAGCTAATAACTTGTCAATACAGTGTATAGTTAAAACACCAATTTTGGTTAATCTTTTGTATTTTTTGTAGTCTTGATTTTGTTCAGTTCTGCCCTAATCTTCATTATTTTTTATTCTTCTAACTTGGGGTATGGTTTACATTTGTTTTTCTAAACTCTTCAAGGTGTGTGACAAGGTTATTTGAATTTTTTCTACTTTTTGATGTGAGTGTTTATTACTATAAAAAGGTCTCTTAATACTGCTTTTTCTGTATCCCATAGGTTTTGGTAGGTTGTGTTTTTATTTGTATTTGTTGCAAGAAATTTTAAAATTCCTTTTTTAATTTCTACCTTGACCCATTGGTTGTTCAGGAGCATGTTGCTTCATTTCAATGTGTTTGTACATTTTTCAGTTTTTCTTATTATTGATTTCAAGTTTCATTTCATTTTATTCTGAAAATATACTGGCATAATTTTTATTTTTAAAAAATATTTGTTCAGATTTGTTTTCCAGCCTAACATATGGTCTATCCTGGAAAGAGCTGTATGTGCTGTTGAGAAGAATGTGTATTCTTCACCTGTTGGACAAAATGTTTTGTCAATTTATGTTTGATCTAATATGCCCTTGTCGATATTTTGTTTGGATGACCTGTCTAATGGTGAGAGTAAAACACTCAAATCCCAAATGCAAATGTATTTAGAACTATCACGTTCAATAGCTCAAATAATGCCTGTTTAATACATAATGACATTGTCTTTTGTTAATTTAATTTTGACTTAATTTCTATTTCATCTCATATATATAGCTACTCCTCTTGTTTCAGTTTACATGGAATATCTTTTTTTTTAATCTCTTCACTTTCAGTCAATATGAGTCTTTACAAGTAAAAGTAGCATCTTGTAGGCAGTACATACTTGGGTTTTGTTTTCTTTATACATTCACTCAGTCTATGTGTTTTGAGTACTTTAAATCAGTTATATTAATGGTTATTATTGACAGGTGTGGACTTAATACTGTCATTTTGTTAATGTTTTCTGTTTGTTTTTTGTATCTTTTGTTCTTTTTTTCTTTTTGCTTATCTTTGAAGTTTGGCAGTTTTTTCCACTGATAAATTTGGATTTTTCTTTCTTTCTTATTTGTGTATCTGCTCTATCATGAGATTTGTGCTTTCTGTGTGTTTTCCTAGTAGAAGATATTATGTTTTCACTTCTAGATGTAGAAAACCCTTAAAAATTTCTTATCAGGACAGTGTAGTGGTGATGAATTCTCTCAGTTTTTACTTGTTTTGAAGAATAAAACAAGAATTTTGCATTTCTGAAGAATAACTTTCCTGGGTATAGTATTTTTGGCTGATAGTTTCTTTACTTTTTTCCAGCAATTCATATATATCATTCTATTCTTTCCTGGCCTGTAAGTTTTCTGCTGAGATATCTGTTAATCTGATGGATATTCTCTTATATGTGGCTTGACACTTTTTTCTTTCTGTGATTAGAATTCTCTTTTTGTCTTTGATTTTGACAGTATCACAGTGTGTCTCAGAGTAGATCTTTTTAAGTTGACTGGGAATCTTTGTGCTTTCTATATTTGAATGTTTATATTTTTCCCACTACTAGGGAAGTTTTCAGCTATTACATCATTAAATTGGTTTTCTATTCCATTTATTTACTTTTTCTCCTTCTGGAACACCCATAATACAAATATATGCTTGCTTAATGGTGGCCTATATGTTTTCTAGGCTTTCTGCATTTTTCAATTCTTTTTTTTTTTTTTTTTTTTTTTTTTTTTGTCTGACTGTGTTATTTCAAAAGATCTGTTTTTAAATTTAGAAATTATTTTTTACTTCATTTAACTTATTGCTAAAGCTCTCAATAATATTTTTTTCATTCGTTAAATTCTTCTGTTTCCAGATCTGAAGAATTAATTGTTTTTCTAATTTTTTGGATTGTCTGTCTGTATTCTCTTATATCTCAGTGACTTTTCTTAAGGTCATTCTTTTGAATTTCTTTTTCTGGCATTTCATAAATTTTCTTTTCTTGGGGATCTGTTACTGAAGAATTACTGTGTTCATTTGGATGTAACATGCTTCCTTACATTTTCAGATTTCCTAAGCTTTTACATTGATGTCTATGCATCTGGTGGGACAGTTGCTTCTCATTTTATGCAGTGGCTTTCATAGGGAAAGTTTTTGTTTTTGTTCTTTTTTTTTCCTGTGGGTGAATCCAACAATGTGACTTAGGTAGAATGCTTTGGTTTTGGTCCTGGGTTGTTGCAGTGGTGTAGTCTCTATTTGATTTCTTTGGGTGTCATCAACATCAGAAGTGCCTCAGTAACCTAGGCTGTGTTTTTGTTGTTATTGTTGAGCTTGTGGCACAGCTTTGCTGGGGATGCAGGTACTAAGCAAGCCAGTCATTGGACCCTAGTAGCGCACACACAGTGCATGGCAGCTTTACTGTTAGTGGTAATGGGATTACTGGTGGCAGCATCCACCCAGACAGATGGCTTTCAGGCTCTGGTGGGTAGGTGCATTGGTTAGCTCTGTTTTGGGGGTAATCTTCCCACTTTGCTGGATGACCTGTTCCCCAAGGTATAAGGATTTGCAAAGGCTTGGGTGCTGGGGTCACAGCTGCACCACTAGGTTCAGATAATGTTGTGATGCTTAAGTTTTCTGGTTGAATGTGATGGGCTATCACCATAGCCCCAGGGATGTGGAGATGCAGGAACATTTGGTCCCAGGAACATCCACCAGGATGCCCTCTGGAGGGAGTTCTGCTCACATAGCACTCTCAAATTGCTCTGTGTGATATGAAATATGACCCAGTGTTAATTACCTTATCTGGAATAAAGTACTCACATGGACTCCAGGCATCTCTCTATCCTGGGCTCAAGGCTTATAAGACTTTGGGGTTCTCCTATAGTTAGGATTCAGGTGTCCACGGTAGAAATGTGGACTGCTGGGTATCTCCTGCTTAACTTTTCCTCACCATGTTAAGTCCCTTTTGCCTCTGAGCCATTCATAGTTGAGTATGCTACCTCTGTCTCTGCACTGCCATCCTGAGTTTCTGTGCCTCAAAGGTTTTTCATTGCTTCCTTGCTGAATTCCCATTTCTCTCTTACATACTTTCTATGTCATGTGGTTATTTGTTATTTCAGTGGTTCTTTGAGGGATCTAGTTTTAGATGCCTCTAGTTAAACCTCTTGAACTAAAGGAAATTATTAATAAAATATAAGTTGTCAGTGAGAACACATGGACACAGGGAGGGGAGCACTACACACTGGGGTCAGTTGGGGGGAAACAGGGGAGGGATCGTGGGGGGTGGGGAGCTGGGGAGAGATAGCAAGGGGAGAGATGCCAGAGCTAGGTGTTGGGGAGGAAGACAGCAAACCACACTGCCACGTGTGTACCTATGCAACAATCTTACATGTTCTTCACATGTACCCCAAAACCAAAAAGGCAATAAAATAAATTAATGGGGAAAAAAATAAAATATAAGTTGTCACTGCATGTCATTTTTACTATGACTTTGTACTTTGCAGAAAGCTAGGAGAAATATTAACATTAGTAATGAAGTAAGTCTTAAAACAATTGATTTATACACTGAGTTATTAATACCTAAATATGTTTATAAATTTTGGATAGTTACTAGTCCTCTGTTTTGAGCTACTTTGATTCCCACTACCTGTACCTATGTTTTAAGAAAAAGGTAAATTAAAAAAAAAATCTATTTGTCATTACCAATATGTTCTGAAATTATTTTCTTCTTTTATTATACTTTAAGTTCTGGGGTACTTGTGCGGAATGTGCAGGTTTGTCACACAGGTATATATGTACCATGGTGGTTTGCTGCACTCATCAAACAGACAGACCGTGGTATGTGACATTCCCCTCCTTGTGTTCATGAGTTTTCATTGTTCAACTCCCACCTGTGAATGAAAACATGCAGTGTTTGGTTTTCCATTCCTGTGTTAGTTTGCTGAGAATGATGGTTTCCAGCTTCATCCATGTCCCTATAAAGGACATAAACTCGTCCTTTTTTATGGCTGCATATTTAATTTCTGAGAGATGTTTTGTAACCAATAGATATTCAATTCAGTATTCTAAATCTAATGAATTATCATATTTAAGTTTACAAACTGAAACTATAGAGTCAATGTGATAATGACTTTGAATAATAATAATCCAATAAATAATTTAATAATAATAATTCTGATTATTTTACCAAAGAAACGTATCATACCCCATGTTGCCTTTTCTTAAGATGATTGTTCAGCACCATCTAGAGCAATTTATTATGTTAATAAGAAGTATAATAGAAAAGAATGATTTTGTCTGATATTAAGCAGTAATTAAAACACAGGAACTAGAATCAATTTTTAATTTAACTGAGAATTCAATAATAAACCTTCTGTGACACAAATTACTTAGAGAAAAGCACAGGGGACTTGAGAATTATTAACAATTTTAATATGCATTTAATAAAATTATGAACTGATCAGCATGGGACTAGAAAAAGAAGGGTGAATTTAGAGTAAATCCCTACAAATGTGTGAAACATACTGTTTGAATTAAGACTAATTCATTTTTATTATGGTGTCTTCATGTATTCAATTACAAATTTGATTTTCACTATTTCTCTCAATGTTTTATGTTCTTTTTTAATTTTTAACTATAATAGGTACATAGTAGATGAATATGTTTGTAGAATACATGAGATGTACATTTTGATACAGGCACACAATATAAAGTAATCACATCAGAGTAAATGGGATATACACCACCTCAAGCATTTATCACTTGTTTGTGTTACATACACTTCAGTTATATGATTTTATTTATTTATAAATGTACAATAAATTATTGTTGACTATAATCACCCTGTTGTGCTATAATTTATATTCTTGAACCAGAACTATTAATTCTTCCTTCCCTTTTGGTGAGGGAAGGAAGAATGCATCTCAATTTTCAAATGCATGATTAATTACAGGTTCACCTCTTTTCAAAAAAGGAAATACTCATACAAGATCACACACCATGAGAGATAATTACTTTACAAAGGTCCACAATATATCAACTGTATTCTCTGATGGACTTGTGACCTGACAGCTTTATATAGTTTTCATTTCACAGCTTTACCAAATGTGATTCCAATGCCACTTCAGTTACTCATCTTATGTCTGTGCATCACTAACACTGCAAATTGATTAAGTAAAAAAGTACTAACATACAGGACAATTGTATGTCAATATTCTTTTTATTTTTATTTTTTATGTGAAATTTTGGGGAAAAGTAATAAAAACTTTTTGTTATTTTCTAAGAGGTTTGTTATGTGGACTCCTATAAAGTGAGTATTTAGTCTATGATAATATCTTTATGTTTTACTTATAAATTCCTTTTCCACTGATTCTTTATATACTTGCAAGCAGGTCCAGCTAAAGAGGTAGCCTATGGAGTCTTAACAATTTATTTTTAAAGATTTCAGGCAAAAATATTAAAAATTATGACCACAGTAGTAAATGTGACATCTAATTAAGTACAAACTATAATAGGAATAGCTATAAATACCTTACATGAATTGACTCATTTAACATTCACATTAATCCTCTGACTTAGGAAAATAAGTAAAAAAAAAAAAAATGTTTAATCTGCCCAAGGTTAAAAGGGTAATAAGTGGTAGTTTAGGCATTTGAACTGGGATTCAGCTACAGGGTCTCAACGTAGCCACTACAGAATAAAGAAAGAATTGCTGATTTAAGTATTTGTGTAGTTGCTTAACATTTTCACTTTTGGTTTGCTTGTATTTTTTTGTTGTTGTTCTGAATACATAAACAGTGTGTATGTAATTTTAAGTCCAGCTCTGCCTAATGAAAAAGACAACACAACACTGTGTGATTCAATACCAAAAGTTTATTATGAAATGCTGTGAAATCCAATAGCAAAGACTTGGAACCAAGCCAAATGCCCATCAATAATAGACTGGATAAAAAAAAATGTGGCACATATACACCATGGAATACTATGCAGCCATTAAAAGAGATGAGTTCACGTCCTTTGCAGGGACACATACTGTTTTGATTACTGTAGCCTTGTAGTATAGTTTGAAGTCAGGTAGCATTATGCCTCCAGGTTTGTTCTTTTTGCTTAGGACTCTCTTGGCTATGTGTGCTCCATTTTTGTTCCATATGAGGTTTAAGGTGTTTTTTTCCAGTTCTGTGAAGAAGGTCATTGGTGTCTTGATGGGGATAGTGTTGAATCTATAAACTACTTTGGGCACCATGGCCATTTTCATGATATTGATTCTTCCTAACCATGAGCATGGAATGTTTTTCCATCTGTTTGTGTCCTCTCTTATTTCCTTGAGCGGTGGTTTGTAGTTCTCCTTGAAGAGATCCTTTAAATCCTTTGTTAGTTGTATTCCCTTTTTCTGTAAGAAACAACGTCTACGGAAGAGTTGCTGACCTTCACAAATGCACAAATGTGTACTTGTGAACTAAAAATTTGTTGTTTTAAGCCACCAAATTTCTAGACAGTTTGTTTTAGAGAATTATTGTGGCTATAGCATGTCATCACTTAATCCTGACTCTTTAAGTGTTTTTTATTTTATGTTTTCTGTCATTCACAGCTGAAACTATTTCTAACTAAAACACTGTATACATGTGTATTATCTTTTTAAGAATTAAACTTATTTTACCTTTTCTTAATTCAGTGGCAGAGGCATCTAAATTACTATAATTCTTGCTGGCTTGTCAGGCAAAAAGAGTGTAATAAAAGGGTCGTGGCTTCTTTTATTTATGAAGAACACATGATTAGCTTTCACTAACAGCATCTCATCTACTATTTTAAATGATAATAATCATAGGGTACATCTTTAAACTATTTAGCTTGTTAAATATATCCCACTTAATTTTGTTCTTATAATTGTTTTCTTGAGGAAAATAGTATTGTATACACTTTGCTATTTATGAAATAATTTAAATGAAAGCCATTATGTACTCAAAGAAAATGGTATTTAGAGATTTATAGGCTTGGGTTGAAATGCCTTTTACTGGCCAAACGACCTTAGAAGTATTATTAAAACATTCAGAGCCTTACTTGCCTTGTCAGGAAAATAAAAAATATTAATAATTTCTATGCAGTTTTGTGCTGGGGCACAATAATTATCTGATAGACTTTAATATTAAACAAGTGCTATGGGCAAAGGAAGACTGTTCTGAAACCATTACGTAAATTTCCATGTAATCAAGTTCTTCCTTTGTATTTCCCAAACATTAATAATATGCAAAAGTCACAACAAAGTTCATTTAAATTCTCTCTTTATTTCTTGAACATTTTTCTTATACTTTGAAGGCCATGCTTCAAAATTGTTTGTCAATCTTCTTTAACATCCTTGTTTCTTTTTTTTATGGCACTTCCACTCCATCTTTTCTTTACTTCCATTTTCATGTCACAAAGCACAAAAGATCCTCTAAAACTGGATAGAAGCCTCTTGGAAACTATGTGAAGGGAGAAAAAAAAAAAAACTGAACCAAATTCTTGAGAAAAGTAGTAGGAAAGAAAGGTTGTCAATACTTTAATAAATTTCATCCTATACACAGATGTCAACTTTCATGGTATTTCTTCAAAAAATGCCTTATCTGAATTTAATCATGAAGAAACATCTGATAAGTCCAAATCAAAGGGCATTCTATAAAAAAACTCATTCGAAAGTGTCAAGATCATAAAAGTCAAAGGAAGATTGAGAAATTATTTACAGTTGAAGGAAACCACAGAGACATAAAAGCTAAATGAATGGATGAATCTAAAATGGATTACTTTGCTTTTATGGACATTATTGACTATATACAGTTATTTGTTGCTTAACAGGACAACAGGAATGTTCTGAGAAATGCATCATTGGGTGATTTTGCACTTATGTAAGTATACAGCATACTTACACAAACCTAATGGTATAGCCTACTGTACAAGTAGGCTATATGGTATAGACCATTGTTTCTAGGCTACAAGCCTGTACAGCATGTTATTGTACTGAATACTGCAGGCAACTGTAACACAATAATAAGTATGAATGTATCTAAATTTATCTCCACATGGAAAAGCTACAGAAAAACACACAGTACTATAATCTTATGGGACTACCATAGTGTCTACAGTCTGTCCTTGACTGAAAATCTGTTAGGCAGCACAGGAATGTACAAGGGCCTCAACATGCATTGCACCCAGTAGATCGTCAAAGCTCAATAGATGTTAATGTTATCATTATTTCATTTGATTACAACAACAATTCTTTGAGTTTAAGTAACAAAAAAAGAAATATAACCATTCATTAGATAATATTACTCAGAAAGGTTGGGTAAAATGCCTAGAATCTGATGAATATAAAAAAAGATGAAAACTAATTATAAATGGAGGAGACAAGAATAAGAAACATATTCTATATGTGTATACATATACACATGGAGACATACATATATTTGTGCATATGTAAACAAACATTTATGTTTTTATTTCAATATTTGGTTATCCTCTACTATTCCTAATAAAAGACTTTTAGGAATTCCAAATATTCTTTATATTTTTAATTGAAGTGTTACTTATATAAAGCCATATACAGAAATCTTCAGTGTACAACTCAATGTACAGCCAAGACGAGATGTACATAAAAACCACCATGAAATGTTGTCACATAATTGAAAGTAAATCACTCCTCAGCAAATGCAAAAGAACAGAAATCATGACAAAAAGTCTCTCAGACCACAGTGCAATAAAATTAGAACTCAGAATTAAGAAACTAACGCAAAACTGCACAACTTCATAGAAACTGAACAACTGGCTTCTGAATGTCAACTGGATAAACAATGAAATGAAAGCAGAAATAAAGATGTTCTTTGAAACCAATGAGAATGAAGACACAATGCACCAGAATCTCTGGGACACATTTAGAGGGAAACTTATAGCAATAAATGCACACCAGAGAAGCGAGGAAAGATCTAAAATTGATACTCTATTGTCAAAATTGAAAGAGCTAGAGGATCAAGATAAAAAAAAAAAAACTCAAAAGCTAGCAGAAGACAAGAAATTAATATCACAGCAGAACTGAAGGGGAGAGAGACACAAAAAAATCCTTCAAAAAATCAATAAATCCAGAAGCTAGTTTTTTGTAAAGATCAACAAAATAGACCACTAGCCAAATTAATAAAAAAGAAAAGGGAGAATATCAAATAGATGCAATAAAAAATGATAAATTTGATATCACCACTTACTCCACAGAAATACAAACTACCATCAGAGATTACTATAAACAACTCTATGCACATAAACAAGTAAACCTGGAAGAAATAGATAAACTCCTGGACACTTGCACCCTCCCAAGCATAAACCAGAAAGAAGTTGAAACCTTGAACAGACCAATAACAAGGGCTGAAGTTGAGGCAGCAATTAATAGCCTACCAACCAAAAAAAGTCCAGGTCCAGATGGGTTCACAGCTGAATTCTACCAGACATACAAAGAGGAGCTGGAACCATTCCTTCTGAAACTATTCCAAACAATACAAAAAGAGGGAATACTTCACAAATTATTTTATGAGACCAACATCATCCTGATACTGAAAACCAGCAGAGACTCAACAAAAAAAGAAAACTTCAGGACAATATCCATGATGAACATAGATGGAAAAATCTTCAATAAAATACTGGCAAACCGATTACAACAGCACATCAAAAAGCTTATCCATCACGATCAAGCAGGCTTCATTCCGGGAATGCAAGGCTGGTTCAACATAGGCAAGTCTATAAATGTAATCCACCACATAAACAGAACCAAAGACAAAAACCACATGATATCTCAATAGATGTAGAGAAGGCCTTCAACAAAATTCGACAGGCCTTTGTGCTAAAAACTCTCAATAAACTAGGTATCGAAGGAACATATCTCAAAATAATAAAGGCTATTTTTGACAAACCTACAGCCAATATAATACTGAATGGGCAAAAACTGGAAGCATTCTCTTTGAAATCTGGCAACAGACAAGAATGCCCTCTGTCACCAATTCTATTCAATATAGTATTGGAAGTTTTAGCCAGAGCAATTAGGCAATTAAAAAAAAAGGGGGGGTATTCAATTAGGAAAAGAGGAAGTCAAATTGTCTCTATTTGTAGATGACATTATTGTATATTTAGAAGACCCTATCATCTCAGCCCAAAATCTCCTGAAACTGATAAGCAACTTCAGCAAAGTCTCAGGATACAAAATCAATGTGCAGAAATCACAAACATTTCTATACACCAGTAACAGACTAACAGAGAGCCAAATCATGAGTGACCTGCCATTCACAATTGCTACAAAAAGAATAAAATACCTAGGAATACAACTAACAAGGAACGTAAAGGACCTCTTCAAGGAGAACTACAAACCACTGCTAAAGGAAATAAGAGAGGACACAAACAATTGGAGAAACATTCCATGTTCACGGTTAGGAAGAATTAATATTGTGAAAATGGCTATACTGCCCAAAGTAATTTATAGATTCAATGCTATCCCCATCAAGCTACCGATCACCTTCTTCACAGAACTGGAAAAAAACACCTTAAACTTGATAAGGAACCAAAAGAAATCCCACATAGCCAAGACAATCGTAAGCAAAAAGAACAAAGCCAGGGACATCATGCTGCCTGACTTCAAACTATACTACAGGCTACAGTAATCAAAACAGCATGGTACTGCACCAAAATAGAGATATAGACCAATGGAACAGAACATAGTATTTGGAGGCAATACCACACATCTGCAACCATCTGATCTCTGACAAACCTAACAAAAATAAGCAATAGGGAAAGGATTCCCTGTTTAATAAATGGTGTTGGGAAAACTGGCTAGCAATGTGCAGAAAGCTAAAACTGGACCCCTTCCTGACACCTTACACTAAAAATTAACTCCAGATGGATTAAAGACTTAAACATAAGACCTAACACCCTAAAAACCCTAGAATAAACTTAGGCAAAATCATTCAGGACATAGGCATAGGCAAGGACTTCACGACTAAAACACCAAAAGCATTGGCAACAAAAGCCAAAACAGACAAATGGGACCTAATTAAACTCCAGAGCTTCTGTACAGCAAAAGAAACAATCAATAGATTGATCCAGCAAGTAACAGAATGGGAAAAAATTTTTACGATCTACCCATTGGCAAAGGACTAATTTCCAGAATCTAAATAGAGCTAAAACAGATTTACAAGAAACAAACAAACAAACCCATCCAAAAATGGGAGAAGGATACAAACACATTTTTCAAAAGAAGACATATATGAGGCAAACAAACATATGAAAAAATGCTCATCATCACTGGTCATTAGAGAAATGCAAATCAAAACTACATTAAGATACCATCTCACACCAGTTAGAATGGCGATCATTAAAAAATCAAGAGACAACAGATGCTGGAGAGGATGTGGAAAAATAGGAACACATTTACACTGTTGTTTGGAGTGTATTAGTTCAATCATTGTGGAAGACAGTGTGGTGCTTCCTCAAGGACCTAGAAATAGAAATTCCATTTGACCCAGCAATCTTGTTATTGGGTATATACCCAAAGGATTATAAATTATTCTATTAAAAATTCACATGCATACGTATGTTCATAGGGGTACTTTTTACACTAGCAAATGCCCATTGACGATAGACTGGACAAGGAAAATGTGGCACATATACACCACGAAATACTATGCAGCCATAAAAAGTGATGAGTTTTTGTCCTTTCTAGGGACATGGATGAATCTGGAACCATCATTCTCAGCAAACTGACACAAGAACAGAAAATCAAACACCATATGTTCTCACTCATAGGTGGGTGTTGAACAATAAGAACATATGGATACAGGGAGGGGAGAATCACACACTGGGGTCTGTTGTGGGGGGCCAAGGGAGGTACAGCAGTGGGTGGTGAAGTTGGGGAAGGATAAATGCCAGATGTAGGTGACAGGGGGAGAGAAATGCCAGATGTAGGTAACAGGGGAGAAATGCCAGATGTAGGTGACAGGGGGATGCAGGCAGCAAACGACATTGTCATGTGGGTGCCTATGCAACAATCCTTCATGATCTGCAAATGTACCCCAGGACCTAAAGTACAATTAAAAAAAAAAAAAAAGAAAAGAAAACTTTTCATAGATCATGGAAACTCTACCTAGGTCAGGCACAGTGGCACATGCCTATAATACCATTGATTTGGGACGCAAAAGCAGGAAATCACTTGGGGTTAAAAGCTAGAGGCTAACCTGGGCAACATAGTGAGATCCCATTTCTTAAAAAAAATTAAATACAAAATAAAAAATTATCCAGGCATAGTGGCTAAAAAATTATCCAGGCATAGTGGCATGTGCTTGGAGTCCCAGCTACTCAGGAGACTGAAGTAGGAGGACCACTTGAGCCCAGGACATCAAGGATACAGTGAGCTTTTATTGTGTCACTACACTCCAGCTGGATGACAGAGCAAGACCCCGTCTAAAAACGAAAACAAAAAACTCTACCTTGAGCAAGATGCAGAATATTTTCAGCATTCCAGAGTGCATCCTCATGATCCCTTCTAATTAATTTTCCTCCCCAAGTGGAACCCCAGTTCAGATCTCTATCTATAATAAATAGAACACTTTGTCTATTTTAAAATAACACAAATAAAACCATGCAGGGTCTACATTTTTTGTATCTGACTTCTTTTTCTCAACATTACATCCATAGAATAATTCATCCATTTCATTGTACTTATCAGAAATTCTGTTTTTTAATGATCTTTTTATTTTGTAAATAAATATTTGTTTTGTTATTATCCATTTGATGGCAATTAAATTGTTCCTAATTTGAAACAATTATGAATATTTTTATACATGCTTCTGGCATATCTAGGCATTCATTTCTTTTGGGGTATACCGGGAGTAAATTGCTGGGTCTTATCAAACATGCAGGATTAATTTTACTTAATAATGCCAAATATTTTTCAGAATGACTGTACCAGTTTGTACTGCCATATTACTGTAAGACTTGAAATTGCTCAATGTCTTTGCTAAAAATCAGTATTTTTAGTAGTTTAATTTACCCATTCTTGTAATTGTAGGGTATGATTTATTATTTATTAAATGAAGATTTTAAATTTATATTTCTCTGATGACTAATGATGATGCTCATACATCATACATTCAGTATATTTGGGCATCTCATGTGTGGCACCTATTCAGAAATTAGTTGTATTAAAATTTGATTATGTTTTTCTTATTTTGTAGAAGTTCTTGTTATAAAATAGATACAAGTGCTTGGTAGGCTTTACCCATAGCTATATTCTTTCCCAAATTGTGAATTGGACATTTTACTTTTTTAATGGCATATTTTGATGAATGAGAGATATTAGTTTTAGTAAAGCCCAGTTTATTCATCTTTTGTTATATAGCTAATGTCTTTTTTTAGGTTTAGGCTTTTAAATTTAATGAACAAATTAGAGAAAAGTTAGAATAATTTTTATTTTGCCATATGTATGTATAAATTTAATACATATATTTATAGTTCATATGTATATAAAAACATAAATATGACATTTCTTTGAAAATATATATAACTTTAATATGGCATGTACACACACACACACACACACACACACACGTTCTCATCTAGATTATGCACTATATTGTACAAATTATGTTGTGGAAAGTGCAAGCTAGAGCTTCCACATGATTAAAAGTAGTTTGTTTTCTTATGAAGGTAAAATATCATCTTTTATATTGTGTTCATATTACTATTATGTACATTTTATATACAGAGAATTTGCTAAGTTAAGGTGAAATTTCCTTTAGATTCAGCCTAAGTTATGTCATATACAAGGTTGGTAGGATTTACATTTTTATAATTCCACTCGTATTTTGTTTTTGTCAGCATAGAAATATCCCTAAAATGGTGACTACAATCAATCTTGAAGCAAAGAACACGACTAAAAATAATGGCTTAATAAGGAAAGAAAGAGAAAGAAAAATGTATTGATAAGATGTCACTACAAATCAGCATCAAATTAAGGTCTTCACAATGTTATACTCTTTATCTTTTGTTTCAATGGAGTGAATAAGATGAAATCACACATTATACTCAGAAAGAAAGCTAATCAGCTTAATTTGAACTCTTGATTTCTTGTGAATTTCATTCACATTGATCATTAAGGTATGTTTCTTAAAATAGAAAGGAACATTTTAGTTATGATAAATTAATTTTGCAAACATGGATAAACCAAATAAATTTTATTTTTGGTTAAAGTACCATTTAGCCTTATCATTGTTAAATGAATGGAATTATAAAGACATTAATACTGAAATACATATTTCAAACTTAATTTTATTTAAAATTTGGTGAATAACTTGCTATATGAAGAAAATGGGAAAAAAAATAAATTGACAGTTTTACCCAAAGTTACAAGGTGATGGATGTTTCTATATTTTATAATTTTTTGAAAATTATTTATTTTTTCTTTTTGCTTTTAAGATATCGACAGTGTTAATCGCACAAGTACTAAGGGCAGTTAGAATCTCTAGTGGAATTCTAAAATTTTTAACAGTGCAAATGGGAAAAAATCTATGCATTCTTATGCAAATAATGGACTTTTCAAATATTCTTTTAATTTATTGATATTTGTTGGTATATTTTAGCTTTTAACTCTTGATTTCTGAATACAAAATGTATAGAAAGATTTTTTAAGAAAAAAAATGGACACTAAATGTAAATCACTGCTTAATTTAGGGCTTTCATGTTTTTAATCTTTTCCTTGAGACTTAAATTCATAAGTTATTGTTGAACAACTGTGGACTCATTGAAAGATAAATATTACTCTTATACCATGCAATTTTTTTCTGTCCATGATTCCTAGGCATGGAGAACATACGTATACATATATTATCAGAGATGTTGATTCTTCAAACTTGTAGTCTCTCTGCAAAGTATTTGAAGATTAGACTTGCAAAGATGAAACTTGTCCTCCTCAAATTTCTGTTGAAGTCTAAAACTCCAATCTGAAGATAGGGCCACTAAGGAGGTAATTAAGGTTAAATAAAGTTGATGAGGGTAAGGCCCTAATCCTATAGAAATGGTGTTCTTATTAGAAAAGAAAGAGACACCAGAAAGCACTCTTTTCAGGCACACATGAAAGACCATATGAGGACGTAGTGAGAAGGTAGCCATCTACAAGCTAAGGAGAGAGGCATCCCCAGAGATCAAACATGCTGACACCTTTTAGATATGCAGCCTCCAGAATTGTTCAAAAATAAAAATTCTACTGCTTAAACCATGCCGTCTTTTGAATTTGCAGCCAAAGCTGACTATCACAGGATTTATCCAGTTGACTTCAGAATAATTATCATCAAAGCTTCCTATGGTTAAAACCAAAACTTTAAAATAGAGATATTTGAAGTATATATGTTTACATCATAGTTACAATGGATGTAGGTGCAATATCTCTATTATTTTGTTCAATATGAAAGAACTTTTCCATTTTTACGCTGAAGTAATCATAAATTATCTACAATGAGACCTGCAATTGTAATGTGGGCATGCCTGATTATTAGTAGTCTGCATCTTCACTTGTGCAATGGATTACACTGAAAGTAGCTTCCTTAATATGTTCATTTATCACATTCCTGTCCATATTCACATTTTACGCTCCAAGGCCAACTAAATGTTCATATATTCTATGAAGCCTTTTGCTTGTATCAATTTTGACATTTTATTCTCTGTACTTTCACACACTTACTTGAGCAATTATTTATCAATATTATATACTGTGATTTAATATATTCTTCTTAATTAAATACATTTTTAAAGAGTCTGTATAATACTATTTCATTTTCTTAAGACACCATCTTTGACATCAAATAGATATGGGTTCAAAATGCCACTCTCCTCAATATTATGTCTGTGCCCCTCAAAAGATTCACTTTGTGTCCTTGTTTTTAAAATAGGGGTGATATTACCCATTCCATTTTTTTAGCATAAGCATTTATATATTTACCTATATATAAAAATCACTAATAAACCACTTTCTGGCACAAAGTAACAGTTTAAAATGCATTAGATATTAATATACATAGTTTTACATTATTGTTACTGTTAATTTATGTTTATTTTTCATATTCATTTACTAGCTACTTTTTGTTGAATAATATACTTGCTAAATATTGTTAAATTACTTATTAAGGCAAAATAATTATTTAAAAAATACTATTTCAAAAGTACTATTCACAAAATACAAATGAAATGCTACTAGAAATAAAGTGAATGTCATTACCTCTAGAAAATTTTCCATTGTGATAGAGAAATGCAATGCTTATTTATATTATGAACAACAGAAGATACTGAATTTTACATGTCATACACACAAAATATTGGAGTTCAAAAGTAAGAGGGAAAATTTCTTTGAGGAAAATATCAGTAAATGAATTGTATTTGCATAAGGCCTGGTGGATTTATTCTAATTTCAGCAGATTGAAATGAGTAATAGTGATTTGTAAGTAAAGAAAAATACTACTGGTAAAGGAATGGGGTTTTTGCAAAGCAGTGTATTCTATGATTTGTCTTTGAGCATGTAGGCTGTGTACATTAGAAAAGACCAGTAAGATCATAAAGAGAGGTTTTATATGGTTTGAGGTCAGCCTTGAACACCAGGCTCAAGTTCTACTCTGATTTTGGCAGAGAGTCATAGAGAAAATTGAGCACTGGCAGTAGCAGCATATAAGTACATGAGAATGGTTTGTGAGTGACGGAGGTGAGGGGCAAGTAGCATTTTAAGGAATTGTTCCCATAGTCCAAGGTGATGAGTAATTAAGATCTAGCCTGGGACAATGAGAGTAAGTAAATTAAGCACATTTAGATAAAGATAAGCATTTTTCCAAGAATGCTTATAAAATTGAAGATAGAATAATCTTCCGATAAGCTCTCCCATTTTGTCTAAACTGTGAATATTATCAGTATTATGTTCCTTTATTAGTTACATTTAGAAAGGCTAATTTAGAAAGATTGTAAAAATCTTTAAGAGGAGGTCAGAATAAATTTGATTATTTGGTTGAAAACTAAACATGAGACATAGTAAGTGATATCATTTATTAAGGTCTGATAGAAGAGAAAAGCTATTCACCACACAGTTTTAATTTTTAATTTTTTTTTTTTTTTTGAGACAGAGTCTTGCTCTGTCACCAGGTGCCAGGCTGGAGTGCAGTGGCACAATCTCAGCTCACTGCAATCTCCACCTCCTGTGTTCAAGCAATTCTCCTGCATCAGCCTCCCAAGTAGCTGGGGCTACAGGCGCACACCACCATGTCCAGCTAATTTTTTTTTTATTTTATTTTGTGGTAGAGAGGGGGTTTCATCATGTTGGCCAGGATAGTCTCAATCTCTTGACCTCGTGATCCACCTGCCTCATCCTCTCAAAGTACTGGGATTACAAGCGTGAGCCACTGCACCTGGCCTCACCACACATTCATTTTTTAAGGAAAATATTAACAGATGAAATAAATATTAACAGATCATGAAGATGTCAAAAATAATGAGGATGATGCATGATGGGTCTGACGGGACCCAACATTTGCTATGACTTCACTGATAAGACTAAGTATCTTAAGTTGTTAACATTGGCAGAAATTTGAATGTTAAAATTGATACGTGCAAGGTGTGATTGTAAGAAAAAATGATAAGAATTCCCTCTTTTGCTAGTATATATTCCCTAAGAAGAATAATTAAATGAAAATTTTTAACAGTCTAAGGAAACCTTCTGCACTTTCAAAATACTAAATTATGTGTTAAGGAATAAATCTTATTGATAGAAACAGCAATAAAAGCTATACACATAATTTTCTTATACTGAAATATTTTCTTCAAAATTGTAATGCTATATTTGATTTTCATTTAAGAAATGGACTACCATAGGGTAACAATTTGCCAGCACAAAAGTTCATCATTTTAATCACCTTAAGAATAATCCCCATTCTCACAGGATTGATTTCAACCAGGGAGCATTCCACAATGGAACAAGAATACTAGCTAAATTTAATAAGGCTGACAGTTTTTGACTTATTGTCTGGTTCACTCAGGGATGGCAATCTCTTTCAAGTGACATAAACATGAAACCCAGGAATAAGTGTTTAAATGAATGATGGTTTTTACTCTAAGTATTCCATTCCAAAGTAGAGTTTTTCTGTATAAATGTGTGCTATGAAATAAAAAAGTTTATTCCTCCGTGCATAAATACATGAGTAATTAATAAGAATAGCAAGCAAGGAAATAACAATTCAGTAGTCAGAACGACGATTTTTGTTCCATTAGCATTTCAGGTTCTTAAAAATTCTATTTCTTTAGCTCTATGAAGCAATAAAACCTGTCCACTGTAGGCTGAATAATAAAACCCACAGGCCATGGAAAGACTTTCAACAAAAGAATGAATTGTATTCTCGACCTTTGATCTTTGCAGAATCTGAAAAGTTCACTCTGTAGTGAGACAGAAAGAAGTTTTATTAGGAAATGAAAATAATTCAACTTATTAAAAAGAGTATGAAAGTTTTATGCTTTGCAGATAATTCAAAACTCCTGAAAACAAAGTCCCTGGAGTTACAGTCAGACAGGAGGAAACCACTCCTTCACTTGTTTTCTTCTCTTCTTCAATAATTCTTTTCTTTAGTACGAATTGGTAAATGTTTTCTCTAAGACAATGACTGCACAGCTACTAAGGAAGCTGGTATGTACATAAAAGCATCACTGAAGTGAATGACGTTTGGATAACATAAACTTAGTAATTGTCTGTGTGTTTATAATTCAAATTCACTAACTTTCCAGGTAGTTCAACTAAACAGTGCCTTATTAATTCTTTCGAGTATATCTAAAAGCCAACTTCCAAAATTTTTAATGACCTCAATTGAATCACCCCAAAAAAATACACTGAAATTGAACTACCAAAGGAATTGACCTTGAAAAGCCTCCATGTGCCATTGTAATCCTTTTAAATTAAATAATCACTTCTAATTATTTACTTGCTGTTTAATTCCCTTACATTTTCTTTCATTTCCAACCTTTTTGCTCACCTTTATCACAAAATTTTCTACAAGCAGGGAAAAAATAAAAAGAATCCTTTCATTACAATGATGTACTTTTGATTCTATATCTAGAGTCATTGTGATTCAGGAAGTTGCTCTAAAGTTCAATGGATGTTTGCCGGAATTTTAGCTGTGAGAGCTAAGTACTTCTTGTTATATGGAGTGAGCAACACTACCTGCATGGAAATAAGTGTACTCCCTTTACCTACCCAGAGTTAAAAATCTGGAAGGAAAAGCAAAAGCTCTAAACGTGCATTCCAATATTCTCTGTCTCTATTCCTTGTTTCCAGGTGTGAGTAGCCTGATATATGCCTACCATGCAGGGGAAATATTTGTTGAATAAATTGAATAAATACATATACATGACGGAAATAATGACAGCGATTTTCAGGAGTCATCCTCAAAAAGTAGGTTCATTACTTTGTGGGAATACCACGACAATATAAGCAAAAGAACTCTCTGAATGTCACGCTTTTATTTCTTGTATTCTTCTCTGATTTTGGCAATAATAATATTTTATGACCCCAAGTGTGCATAATGTGTGTCTCTCTTCACACATAGACACACTTTGTGTACAGAGAGACACACATATTGTGCACACTTGCCCTTCCAAATTAACTTGCAACATCTAAGACATTTACACAATATTTTGATTTCATGCAAACTAATTGTTAATATAGCTAAGAAAACAAGTTAAAATGACTGTAATGCAACTGAAATATACTAGATAAATACACACATCTTCTGACAGGGTTTGGCATCCATACTAATTTTTGTTATTTAAAGTTAGAAATGAATAGAGCTTCATATAGCTATATAACACTGTGTCCAGTGTCATCAGAAATAGATTTTTTAAGAGCAAGTTGCTTCTTTCGTTTCTTCCGCAGCATGCCCCTTCTCACATATTCAGTTATGCTACATTGCTTGAGGCTGTGCTTCTATGAATCCTTAACATGTTTCTGCTGCCCTCTCTGCTTGTGATTACCCCCATTTCAGCTCACTTTACAGCAGAAGTTGGATATCCTGCCGTATTCTATTTTCTGCACATGTGCAGGTCAGTTGAGCTGTTCTATGATGAATATTGTTTCAATGTTGCCAGATCAGTTATACTACAGGATTGTATTTCTGGTGGCTGTGCTTCTTTCATTGCTATACTGTAGTGCTCAGTGGTAGGCTGATGAAACAAACTCTGAAGCCTTATACCTTATGGATTATAAGAAACTTCCAGAATGAGCAAGCCCTGCTTAGGGTGCAGTGGCTGCTCCAGCACAGTCTTGCTTGAACTCCAGAGTACCAGAATTCTTCTGGAAGTTACTCCTAAGCTGACCCCTAACAGTGGTCCACAAATGTGATTAGTTTAAGATTCATGTTTTAAGGTACTATGAATATATTTTTCGTCTGTATTTTCCACAGATACCAAGAGGAGAGAAACTATGGTTTATTCACCCAGATTCGCCCTGATTATTTTCTGGCACAAAGTAGGAGTACACAAATGCATTATAGAATAAAAAGAAACTAGATGATAAATTGTGAAGTGAGATAAAACTATGGCCATATTAAAAGAGTTTTATAGCTGCCATTTCTAATACTTTTCTTCCTAGTCCTGACTGGATCAATGCCAGCCATAGGGTATTATATATTTTTTCCAGGAAAGGAAAAGCACATCTAAAAAAGAAAAAGAAAGAAAAATGTCATTGAATATATTAGCAGATTTTGTAAAGTTCAAAAAGTGGGAACATGCATCTGATAAGTCTGGTGACTTTAGATTTTCAAGAGCTAAGAATTTGAGAATAAAAGAAATTTTTTTTAATCCGAAAGAATAAGAATATGGTGGATCAGAGCATAACTTACATTTAAAGAAACTGGTGTGTGTGTGTGTGTGTGTGTGTGTGTGTGTGTGTGTGTGTATGCATGTGTGTGTGTATGTGTGTTTGTGTGCTTGTGTGTTTCTATGTGTGTTGGGGAGAGATATGTTGATTACAGAAGAGCAGATTTTCAACCAAAAGGAAATAATCTAGGTAGATCCCTAGAAACAATACATAGAAAAGGGAAGAACAAAAAAGATCACATCATAGATGAAGGTTTCTACTTTCCCTTAGTACTTAAATAAATAAGTTACAGTAGAGAAAAAAAATGTGTTTGTTCCGAAAGTATCTGAGATATCTCCCCCTAACTCCAGCCCAACATTTAATGACCCTATGGGGTATAATGGATCATTACATAATTTCCTTTGAAATGATCAAGGAAGTTTGAGGGTAAGCCAGTGGCACTAGAATGTTCTTGTGTCGAATGAAGAGAAAACAAAACCCTCCATAGCCTGGTGGATCATCTCTACAACAACTGGTTTGCATTGTGAAAAAAAGCCAATGTCATGAATGTTTGAGGACTGAGAGAGATAGTGACAACTCAGCAGTGGGTGCTGTGGGAATAAAGCCTGAAGAGTTGAGAACAGAGGGTTTCTCAAACCAAAACGGATTTTCAATAAAAAGAGTGTCAGCATTCCCTCTTTCAATTTTGTCTATTGATTCTTCTCTCTTCCTGCCATTTTGCCGCCATGTGTTTGGATCACAATGACGGAAAAAGAACACGTGAAAAGGGAGAAACTTGAATTGACTGGGAAATCCTGGATTGAAAATTTTAAGTGAAATTGACAATTCAGTGTATATAATGGGATTCAGTTAGAAAAATACTATTTTCATTTTCCATGTGATTAGGTGAAATTCATAGCACTAGAATAATTTCCAACTGTAGTCAAGGAACAAAAAAGTATAGAGGAAAAAGAGTTAAAACTCGCTTTGTAAACTACCTCAATAAATCCTGAATCCCTTTTCTAATCCTTTGTGCTCCAGAACAAAGTTCTTTATTGTGGTTTTTTCCTCTCCATCTTCCTTTTCCCTCAATGCTCATAATTTTTTGTTGTTGTTTACTAGAAATTTTCACTCATTTTTATATCCAGAATCTTGCTCCTCTCACTTCCTTCTGACACCAATTATTAAATTAACCTTTATCTCTAACATCTTCACCATTTCTCTACTCTCAAAATAAAGGCATTCATATGAAATAAAAGATTAAAGGAATAAAATTTTAGTTTTAACACAGCTGACACTAGTTAATAATTAGTTAAAATTTTTATTTTGGAACAATTTCAAACTTTGTACAAGTTGCAAAAATAAAATCTCCCTTGTAAGTTTTTAAAAATTACTAGCATATGTTATTCACGTCCAATAGTTCTGAATATTAAATGCATTTAATAAAGATATCTTCCAAACAGGCTTTGTGTGGGCAACAAGGCCCTTTTATTTTTCATTCAGGCGCAAGTGGGTCGAATCTGAGGACAGGTGAAAGGGGTAAGGTGAGAATTGGCTTTATAGGCTGGGGTAGTTTTTTGCGGGGGGGTGGGAGTGTTGCAGAGTAAGATCAGTTACAGTGGTGGGGGATACGGGCAAGGAGTATACATAACCACAAGTTCAGTTACAATGGCAGGTGGGGGTGAGGCAGAAGAGCAGTTAAGGTGGCAGGATGGGTGGGAGGTATTCACATTATCATAAGAACAGTTAAGATGGCAGGGTTGGGTGAGTGGCTTGTCCAGGGAAGCTTTGCTGGGTGATCAGGGACAATGGCGAACACAGGTGGGGGGTGGAAGATGATTGGCCAAGGCAGGCAGGACTTCAGACTTTCAGGCTCCAGGCTTGCATATGGAGACCTGACAGCGTATTTCCTTTGTGATCTTTCTCTCTCTCTCAAATGTATATATTGTATGCACACGTGTGTATGAATGTTCATCATGCATATGATATGCACTTCTTTATTTAATGTATGAGGTTAGATTTCAGGAATTATTACATTTTAACCTTTAAATGTTTGATTTTCACTAGCTAAGAAAAAGGAGATTGAAAAAAAATAACTACAATAAAATTATACAGGCCAAGCTCAGGGGCTGATGCCTGTAATCCCAGCACTTTGAGAGGCTGAAGTAGGTGGATCATGAGGTCAGGAGTTTGAGATCCGCCTGGCCAACATAGTAAAACTCCATCGCTACTAAAAATATATAAAAAAAAAAATTAGCCGAGCCTGGTGGCATGCACCTGTAATCCTAGCTGCTTGGGAGGCTGAGGCAGGAGAATTGCTTAAACCTGAGAGGTGGAGGTTGTGGTGAGCTGATATCACATCACTGCACTCCATTCTGGGTGACAAATCCAGACTCTGTCCCAGAAAAAAAGAATTATACATAGAAAAAAATTAGCAATGATATAATGCTGTATTCTAATATTCAGTTTTTATTCCAATTTATTCATTTATGCCAATAATGTTCTATATAGGGATTATTTTTCAGTATAAGATCCAGCCCAAATCCCATAATGAATAAAGTTTACATGTCTCTCAAGCCTTCTTTAATCTGGAACTGCTTCTCAGCCTTTCTTTGACTCTGACTTTCCTGGCTTTAACATTTCTTGAAGAATACGAGTTGGTTATTTTATAGACTATCCCTCAGTTTCGATTTTTCAGATGTTTCCTCATGATTAGATTTGGGTTATGCATTTTTGGTTGACACACTACTTAAGTGATGCTATGTCCTTCTCAGGGCATGAAAATGGAGGCCTAAAATGTCCAATGGCAGTTTATTGATGATACCAAGTTTGATTAGTTGATTAAAATATCATTCTATCCACTTCATAATTGCTGTTTTCCTTTTGTAATCAATAACACATTTGAAAAGATAATCTTTGAGACTATGTAAGTATTCTGTTTCTCATCAAATGCCATCTAGTTGATCAAACATATATTGAGGCGGGCGGATCTCCTGAGGTCAGGAGTTTGAGTCCAATCTGGACAAAATGGTAAAAACCTGTCTCTACTAAAAATAAAAAGACATTAGCTGAGCGTAGTGGCACACGCCTGTAGTCCCAGATATTCCAGAGGCTGAGGCAGGAGAATCACTTGAACCCAAGAGATGAAGATTACAGGAATCTGAGATCATCCATTACACTCCAGTCTAAGTGACAAGCGTGAAACTCAGTCCCCCCCGGCAAAGGAAGTATGGATGATTCCTACCAGAATCCATTTTTAACATGTTGTCTATAAAAAATTAATATATCTAACTATATTATTTCATCTATATTTATCAGCTGATATTTTACTAAAATGAATTTTTCTTCTCCACTATTTATTTATTCTCATATTTATTTATATACTTATACACACCTGTATACATTTATGCATGTATTGCTTTTTCCCATACATTCATGGAGTCCTATCTTATTCAATGAGACTTCATATCTTTATAAGTTTTGATGCCAAATTACACCAGTTTTGTTAGTTGAAACTCTGCCAACCTGAATTACCTTATTTTTTGACATATGGCCATAATTATTTCAAAACTTCTCTTTACTTTCCTGGTATAGAAAGCTGTTTTGATTTCATCTTCTAATTTCCCTGTCCCAGACCTAGAAACAGTCATTTTTCTAAGTATTCTTTGTTGCTTTTAGTGGTTAATGGTATTTAGAAACTGTATTAGGGATTACGTGCTGCCTAACAAGTTTCCCCCAAGCTTAATGACTTAAAACAATACTACGTATTTATTATCTCCTACAGTTGCTATGAGTCAGAAATTCTAGAGTGACTTGGCTGAGTGGTTCTGGATAAGATTTCTTATGAATTTTCTCAGTCAGATGTCCACTGGATCTACAGTGATCTGAAGTCTTGGCTGAGCCGAAGGACCTGCATGGATCACTCACATGGCTGGCATGTTTGAGGGAGACCTACATTTCTCTCCAACATGGGCATCTCCCGAGAATGGCTAAGCGTGATGATAAGTGTGGCTGGATTTCCCCAGAGTGAATGTTTCAAGGAAACAAGCTAACGTGTTATCAAGAACCCTGGGTTCTTGTATCTCCCACAACAGAAATCAAGAGAGGTCACCAGACATAGCAACAAAGACAAAGTTTATTTAGCTTGTGCACAAGGGAAAAACGCTGTGTGTGGGTTAGTTTTATAGGGTCTTTCAATGGGAAAGGATTTCATTAATGCATGTGTAGAAGAGGTTTCTCTAGTGTTTGCACAGTGGCTCAATATGCCTCTTTACAGACAGCATGTAATATTAGAATTGTAATATCCTCCCCTGAATGTGATTTTTAGCATTAAAATGAGGAAGGGGTAACTCTAAGTTGAAGTTTAAGTCTCACTGCATATGTGGGACCCCAGGAGAGTCCATAGCTCCCTGAAGTAGTATCTGTGGTCAATAACCTCTTGGGTATTTTGTTGCTGAATGGCTGAAGTTAGGTAAGCCTACAGCTTGGTTAAGAGGCTTTCGTTCTTTTATTTTAGACCACATCAAAACAAAACCAGTCAGCCTGCATGTCTCAGAAATGTCAGTGTTTTTTATGGCATAGCTTTCGGAGTTACTAGTGACTTCTGGTATCTCTCAGCCGGGTGAGCTCTGGTTCAGTACGAAAATAAACTACATAAAGGTAATTATTACCAGAAAGTAAGAATCACTGGGATGCTGAATTCAACAGAATTCAGAATTCAAAGAATCTTGGATGCTGAGTTCAACAGAAGCCCTAAGATTCAGTGGCATTATGCATACTCATTTCTGCTGGTACACTATTGCTCCTAGGCCTTTTAAGTAAACAGAGCTATATACATACATGCAGATAGATACATAAATCATAGATAGAAAGATAGATGGATAGATAGTAGATAGAAAGATAGATAGAAAGATAGATAGATAGATAGATAGATAGAATAATCGTTACCCTAAATAACAGAGAGTCTCTACAAAGGGTATTTATTCTGGAATAGGACACTGCAATGGAAAGGCAAGTGCCATAGTAAGCTGTGTATGTATTCAGGAAGATAAAAGAATACAAGGATATTTAAAGAAAAAAATAAAGGAGATGAAATAATTGCTTCGAGATAATTATCTTTGGCTAAGTAGATCAATTACAAAGGTGGTGCCACTCTGAGTTTCCACAAGCAATTTCTTGGCATACGTCCTTGCAGAAGTATTTTTTTGTGTAAGTTTGCAATTATCTTTGTGAAAGGTTGTGATTTTTACAGCGTTTTGTGACAGTTTTGTTATCAGGCACACAAGCATAAGAACTCTCTCTCCTTCATACCCTTTCCTAACTCTGTTTATCAGGGTTTTTTCTCACATATATATTTGCATATGTGTATGCATATGTGTTAAAATTATAAAATAATGCATTTGAATATAATTATATTCATCTGATAAATCCTTCAATAGGCCTAAAATTGCTTCATACCTTCTATGTTCAGTCTTACTGAGAAAAGTTCAAAATTTGTTCATTGCTCTGTTTTTCTTTAGTCTGACAGTGTATAGTTCAAGTAATCTATCCAACATAATAGGATATCTTCTATTCAATTTGAAAACCTTTACCTTTACTGTGGTTTGAAATAAAGTTGGATTCATTTGTTTTTATTTATATAAGTTGTATTTTCTATCTTGTTAGTATAATTATATATATATATATATATATATATATATATATATATATATAACAAAATTGATTTGGATAGTCAAAATTACACTCAGAGAAGTGTCACTCCTCACCTTTCTCTTGCAACCAGTTCTCCCCTCCACCTAACCCCCGCAGATTACTGAAGTTCTATTGTACACCTAAGAAATCTCATGAGAAATCCAAGCCAGGCTTGCCCAATCAAGTCCTCTAAAAATCCTAACCCACAAAAACTGTAATAGATAACATGTTTGTTATTGTTTTACACCACCAAGTTTTGGAGTAATTTGTTACATGGTAATTGATCACCAACACAGATTTAGATTACCATTAAACACTACAAAAAACCTAAGAATTTTTAAAAACTGACTAATTCTAGGTTTTGGGACAAGGAAGCTACAAAATGAGATGGAAATATCTTGCATGTTGTTCCAGAAAGTGAGTAAAATGATGGTGAGAGTCTGTTAGAAGGCTAGAGTAACCAGTTTGAAGGAGTTTCAATTAGCCAAATAGGCACAATTTGAGCATAAACATATGAATGAATTTTCTCTCATTGCATAAAGTAAGGCTATGAGTATTGAAAATAAATACAGGTGGTTCTCAATTTACAGTGGTTAGACCTAACAATTTTTTTGAGACGTGGGTCTCACTGCTAATGAAGTCTGACCTGCAGACCCTGACTTAATGACGGATGAATGAATGCACTCTCACACCATTACAGTGTTTCAAGTGGGCTAGGGAATGGCTGCTGGCTGCTTTCAGAGGATGAAATACAGCCAATCGACCCAGACAGACCCTCTGTCTGTCCACATTTTTATTCATAACAAAGGTTCTACGTTAACACACTTGTGGATAATTAACATGGTTAAGAGAATGGTTTTAAGACTGATAAAAGCTTTAGGTTCCGGGGCCCAGAGTAAATGCTATTAACAGGTAATTCCCCTATGATCTTCCCTGGAGAGACCACCCAGCACAAAATCTGCATGAGTAAATAGTTAGAACCGAGACAAATGAGTGCAGGGTAAACTCTTCGATAATCTCTGTCTCTCCCTAACTTAATGGACTGGTGGGCGGTCTTCAGCCTGCCCCAATAAAACCTTTTGGCCTTCCAAAAGTCTTGAGACCAATCTAAAACTTTCCTGAATATATTTTTAATATTTTCTTTAATATCTTGCCAATCACCCTGAGTAAATCCCAATAGTTTATGAATTTATAATGTCCAAAAGTGTTATGTAGAAATTATATTTCAAGTACCCATATAATTATTCTGTTTTTTTAATTTCCGCAGAGTATTCAATAAATTACATGAGATATTCAGCACTTTATTATAAAATAGGCTTTATATTAGTTGATTTCACCAAATTGTAGGCTAATGTAATTGTTTTGCAAATATTTAGGTGCGCTAGGCTAATCTGTGATGTTCAGTAGGCTATGTGTAACAGATGCATTTTTAAATTTTGATATTTTCAGTTTATGAGGGGTTGGTTAGAACATAACTCCCCCTGTAAGTTGAGGAGTGTCTGTACATGCATATGGACATACACAAGTACAAAGTAAACGAATAAATTAATTAAGAAGAAGGAAATGGCGGGGCGCAGTGGCTCACGCCTGTAACTCCAGCACTTTGGGAAGCTGAGGTGGGTGGATGACGAGGTCAGGAGATCAAGACCATCCTGGCCAACAAGGTGAAACCCCGTCTCTACTAAAAATACAAAAAAATAGCTGAGTGTGGTGGTGCATCTGTAATCCCAGCTAATCGGGAAGCTGAGGCAGCAGAATGGCTTAAACACGGGAGGTGGAGATTTCAGTGAGCCAATATTGCGCCACTGCCCCCTTCAGCCTGGTGATGGATTGAGNAAGGAAAATTAATACATATAGTAGAAACAATAAAGTTAGAGAATTACCTTTAACAACAAACATATGAAAGTATTTTCCACCAAGAATCATTAATAAAGCCTTAATCAGCAGGAGAGATCGTTTAATGAAAAATGGAATATTTATGTTTTGTCAAAGGCTTGCTCTTCAAGTTCATTGCTAACTACAAAAGGAAAAGTGGTAATTGTGACGTGAATAAAATTAAAAACATTTTAACCTACTGATAAAAATTAACATCATCAAAATTTGCAAACAAATATCACAGACCTCTGTTTTGATGCTCAGAGAACACAGAAACTCTTAAGAAGTAAGCCAACCAAAAACGTTTAATGCGTATGTGCAAAAATAAATGGTCACCTGTATGATTTCTTATTTCTTTTTCTTTCTTACCTAAAAGATTGTTCAAACATACATATGTATATAATCTTTTGCACCTTTCCATGTTTAACTTAATATGTCTGAAATTAACTTATCAATAAATAGGGATCTTTCCTTTGTGCAGCTGTATAGTACTTCTTTCTAATCACAGTAAGCCACTCTTTTTGGTCAATTGCCTATGTTTCTCATTTAGGTAATTTTCAATGGTTTAGAAATTCAATAATGTTGCAATCTATAAACTTGTGCAGATTTCTTTTTATTTTGCTGGAGGATTATCCTTATAATAAATCCCTAGTCTGATTTTGCGGTATTCTATAATGAAGACTAAATGCGCACATAATTTTTAGATATTAGTAAATGCTACTACAGTGATATTTTATGAGTTGTGTTCTCATAGCAATATATGAGAGTGCCTGTTTGTCCCACAGCTTTGTCAGCAGTTTGTGAGATCCATCTTTTTAGTTTTTTTCCAGTTTGACAGGTGGGAAATGGTATTTCACTCTAGTTTGAAGTTGGGTTTCACTGATGATGAGTAAAGTTGAACATATTTTTATACGTTTAAAGCCATTTTTGTGATTTTATGTGAAGGATTTATGCTTTTTTTATTTTTATTTTTTGAGATTGTGTCTCTCTCTGTCACCCAGGCTGGCAGGATCCTGGCACACTGCAACCTCTGCCTCCTGGGCTAAGCAATTCTCCCACCTCAGTCTCCCTAGCAGCTGGGACAACAGGTGCATGTCATCACACCCAGCAAATTTTTTGTGTTTCTTCGTAGAGACAGGGTTCAACTGTGTTGCCCAGGCTGGTCCCGGGCTCTTGGGTTCAAGCAACCCTCTTGCCTTGGTCTCCCATGTTTATGCTTTTTACTTACTATTTTGTAGTTCTTTTGGCCCTCAGTTTGTAAAATTGTATAAATACATACACGTATTTAATAAATATTATGCATTTCTAATCTGTTATCTCTAACATATTCTTCAGATATCTTCTCAATTTTTATTTGCATTTCCACTTTAGAATAGTTCTTAAATGGAAAAGTTTTTTTTTGTAATTTACACAAATGTATCAGCTTTAAAAACAGCAGCATGATTTTTGCTTCTTCTTGATCTTATGTTACACTGGAAGAGAGTGTTTGGATTCAAGTGGTCCTAAGACTGGCTCAGCATTTTTCAGGTACTAATTTAAAAAAATGTACTTCTGGCTTTTGTTTGACATGTATGCATGTGAGAAGTTCCAAGTCTCTCCTTTTCCTTTTTTTAAAATAAAGTATGAGAAGTAAATATGACTGCTTATTATTGTTACTGGCTGGAAACACTCTGACGCCACACACACACACACACACACACACACACACACGGCTACATCTGAATCTCACTTTCTCAATTTTATGGCTTATAAAATCTTAAAAACAACACCTTGTTTTAGAAATGTCCTAAAACTTCCTAATTCCTCCTTAACTTTTGTGCCCCAGTCAAACCAGCTGCAAACCTCTTGCCCTTCTAGTCATAATAAGAGTTTTGTGATGTCAGGGCAGAATTTACTAGATCACTCTGTGTTCCCCCTTTAGGTTACCATTATCTTTTCTTTTCTTCTGCGTTTTTGCCTCTCTTCCTTCTTGTCTTTCCTATCTAATGCTGATGAGTTCTCCCCAAATCCAAGACATCAGGGACATTACAGTCCCTGTTCTAAGAGGAATTCAGGTGCATCTATTCATATGATAAAGTTATCTCAGATGCATTAGTTAGGATCATGTTCAGCTACAATAGACAGAAACATCAGGAGAACAGTCACTTATACAAGACAGGGAGTTAATTGTTCACTTATTTAAATGGAATCTGAAGGTAGGTAGCTCATGGGTCTATGGTGGCTCCAACTACTCACTGATTTATATCTCCTCATGGCTCCTACAGGCCCTACCAGCACATCCACATTCCAGTCAGTAGGAATTAGGATGCCTTGAAAAAGTGTGTCCTCCATTTAACACAACTTACAGGAATTTCCTCAGAGCATTACTGTCAAACATTTAGTCATGTGGCTATAACTAGCTTGTCATGGAAACTGGGGACTTTATTTGTATCCCAGTGACCAGGTGCCTAGCAAAAATTAGAAATAGCTGTAAACAGAAATTGTCAAAACATACATCAGGGACTATGAAATGTTTTTGTCAAATCATTTTAATTGACATTTCTAAGGATATGGTAGAAATTGATGTGATAAAAGAGAAAATCTGAAAGACAAAATCAATTACATAAAAACAAGAAATCCAAGAATATACATAATCAAAAAACAAATACACAGACTAGAATAGATTCATTTCACAGAACTTGCCAGAAATAGGAGAAAGTAGAAATACATTTGATTCAATCAGAGCCAGCATTTGAATACGTAACTTCTATCTCGATATTTTGGTATTATACTGGTAAATACTATCTTTTTTCTTTTGTCTATTCACTAGGCTATTATTTAGTGAGATCTTTCTATAAATCAAACAATATACATCATACTGACAAAACAAAAAATGAATAAGAAAGGTCCCTTTCCATGAAGCAGCTCTCAGTCTAATGGAGGAGCCAGATCCACAAACAGAAAACTAGAATGGATGATAGAAAAAGAGATTTCCTTAACTACAATGTAAGATTATATTTTTTAAAAATTAGGACAAATATTACAAAATATAATACACAAAATTTAAGGTACATAGTAAGCTATTCTTCTTTGATTATTAGGAGTATATTGTTTAAAAGGTTTGAGAAGCAAAATGAGGGCAATAACTGTTTTATGCAGGGAGCTGAGATCATCAGTTTTGATTTGTTTATAAAAATTTTGACTGAACAAGTATAATATAGAACCTATACCAATTCGTAAGATCAAATAGGACCTTTGCCATGTTCTGTGAAATAGATCATGAAGACTTAAATTACAGTAGTGAGTATAAAACTGAAAAGAGGAGTAAAGGTTTGAGAAAATTTAGGAGATACAAGACATAAAGCTTGGTAACTGATTAGGTAAAGTCAAAGGCATGATTCTACATTTCCATATTGGGTGACTGCCTGAAGAACAATGTTGAACATTGACATAGAAATTACCAGAAGGTGTTAATTTAATGGATAATGTATAAATTGATTTGGAGCTTACTGAATTTGAGACATTGGTATGTACATTCTTCTGGAGATGCCCAGAATGACTCAAGCAAGTTTATAGAATAAATTAAAATAAAAAGCCTTTTGGGAATTGAACGAGAAGAGGCTGCCAATGAAAGATACTTCAAGGTCCAGAGATACAGAGAATAGGGCTCAAAAGTGCAGGGGGAATGATTATCTTTGAGGAGAAGAAATAAAATGTAACTCATTCATAGAATCTGGATGCCAAGCCAAACTCTGACTTTATCTCATAAAAATGCAGAGTATTGTGCTCTAGCCATGTTTTATAGATGAGAAATCTCAAAGATAACCTAAGAGTTATACAAATAGTAATTAACTAACACAGGAATTAAACCTAGGTTTGCTAAAGTTTTCTCATTTCTTTTTTTTACTACAACATACTGGCTATCTAAGAAGACTTGGCCTGGGAAAAAAATCTTATTTATTTCACTGCTATGATTGATGTTAAACTATTACAGTAGCAGAAATTGATCGCTTTGTCACTCACCACTTAATGACCTCAATATATACCATTTAATCATAGTTTTAAATAAAAATAATTGCATTTACTATCAAGATTGGGCTACATTTATATTTATACCCATAAAACAGTGTTTCTGAGTTTCCCAAGGTTTAGCTGCTTCAAAAGAAGTTCAAAAACTGAGCTCTGGATATTCCAGTGCTAAAAGTTGGAGAGCTTGGGAAAAACTACAAGCAGTCAAGAAGTAGAAAGAAAATAAAGGATTTGTGTGTGTGTGTGTGTGTGTGTGTGTGTGTGTGTGTGTGTAAATGAAAATAGTGTCACAAAGGATAGAAGAGATAATCTGCATCAGTTATATTGCCATGTCAAGTTAAATGAGAGCCAGAAGTTGACCTTGACTTGTTAAGGTCGTGGCCATTGCTTATCCTGATAAGAGCAGTGTGGAATGCTGAAGACCAACCTGACTGGAGTGGGTTTAAGGCAGCAAAAGGTATGAATACCTCAAGTTTACACATTGGGTTTTTGTTGTTGTTGTTTGTTTGAGAATTATTGCTATAAATGAGAACAGATAAAATGTGAGTAGTAACTGAAGAAGGTTATGAGCTCAGAAAAATGATTTGTTTATTAAATTTTTAAGATGGAAAAATATTAAGTGCAAGTGGAGAGGAGCAAACAGCAAGAGAGAGTGCAAGTGTTACCGACGTAATGGGCTGGATTCAGGTGACAAGATTTGAGATATAATGCATAAACAGAGGAGCTGGCCTTCGACAAAAGCACAAAGTGTAAATCTATGTTAGGATAGTGGAGTATGGGAACAAAAGAACAGACCGGCTGTTGGTTGTTCTGAATATTTTTTCCTGCTAGTCATTTATATTTTCATAGTAAAATAAAAAATATCATTTTCTATTCATGAGAATAGAGAATGAAGTTGTGGAAGTTTTAGCTGAGAAAACTGGAGATTTAATATCCATGAGCTTGGGTAAGTGAATGGATAAGGGAAATGTAGTAAGAATATCAGAAAACATTAAGGGTCTAATTGGTATGAGTGGTAGTAACTCATATCTACCAGTAAGACCGGAAAGTATGGTTGCATGTGTAGATGCCAACCCAGCAGATCTTTAGCAGGGCTGGGTATTTTCCATGAGTATCTGAGGAATGGAAATCAAGCAAAATAAAGAGAGAGAGCATTGCTGGCCGGGCGCAGTGGCTCAAGCCTGTAATCCCAGCACTTTGGGAGGCCGAGACGGGTGGATCACGAGGTCAAGAGATCAAGACCATCCTGGTCAACATGGTGAAACCCCGTCTCTACTAAAAATACAAAAAAAAAAATTGGCTGGGCATGGTGGTGCGTGCCTGTAATCCCAGCTACTCAGGAGGCTGAGGCAGGAGAATTGCCTGAACCCAGGAGGTGGAGGTTGCGGTGAGCCGAGATCGCGCCATTGCACTCCAGCCTGGGTAACATGAGCGAAACTCCGTCTCAAAAAAAAAAAAAAAAAAAAAATTGCTGAAGCGTGTAATTTAAGTTGGATAGCAAGTGAAGTGAGAGCAAAAAGTGGGTGAGAGGCCATAAGAGGAACAAATAATTATTGTATTAAAATTCTAAGAAGGGTAAAGAAATTATGAGTGTCTGGGTAGAGTTATATGGATGAAAGAGAAAGTGAAGTTGAATGCTTGAATTTGTGATTATGGAGGGTCTAAAATTATTTGTAATGACATGTTTTAGAGTTTTGGCTTGGAAAGTGAGATGTTGAGGTAGGGTAGGAGATAAGATAAATAGAAAAGAAGTGAAGAAACTGAAAATTCAAGTACTAAAAGGATAACCTATGAGGCCACTGACCCTGCCGTATGGCAAATGGCTGAAATGGGGAGCCATATGTATGATATACTCTTGAAACTTTGAGATTCAATACTGCCTGCTTTTAGGAGGAAAATGGGAAAAATGGTCCTAAAATGGACATGAGGTTCAAGAAGGACAGCTAGCCTCTCTTTAAGGTGAATCATGGAAATGAATATGACCATAGGCATTTTGGAGGTTTCATATGAAACCAAGTCTTGGGGAGGAAAGCCGTATTCGGGCAATAAGTCAAAAAGAATCTTTAGGGAAATAATTGAGCCTCAGGAGATTTTGCTTATAATGGTATGTTCCAGATGGAAAAACTGAGGAGCTGTTCAGGGTCAGGTAAAATAGTCCAAAGAGGGTTTGTACACAGCTATCTAAGAGAATAAAATAAAAGAATTGAAAATAATCTAGTAATCCCAGGTTTCAGATGGTGACTTGAACCAAAATCAGGGCATAATGAAGTTGGCCTTCGTGATGTCTAGGCAAGGCCTGATGGGGACCCTGGGGGCATGGGTGTGGAGGCAGGGAGAAATCCTTTCCTGGCAATGAAATAAGGAGGCTTGAGCAGCAGCCATGGTGGATAGCACTTTCTCTGAGCTGCTGCCTGTGACACTGCTGATCTGAATTTGAGTTCAGTTTTCAGCAGATACTGTCAGGTATTTTTTTTCTTTCTTTTCAATTTTCTCAAATTATCTTCCTATGATTTCTAATATTCCCCTAAATATCTAAAATATTTGACTTTCTTGTTTTTTTATTTTCAAATCTTTTAAAAAAATCTGTCTACATTGTCTTCATATATTACTAAGAGTATTCATTGAAAAAGCTCTTACAGTTCCAGTGTCGGAAACACCACTTAAAAGGGTAGAAGTAAAATAGAGTGAATGTTTTGTATGGTAATGACATTTTACATGAAATAGATAGGAAACATTTTGTAATTTACAATGAACTGTCATCGTAATTTACAAGGTTCTTATTTGAGTAGCACAGAAAACTCTTTTAAGAAGATAACATTAACATTTATCTCCATTTTACAAATGAGGAAATAGATTCAAAGGAGCTAATTATTTTGCCCAACATGACAACACTAATACACATTAGACCGAGGATTCTACATAAGTTCTCTTTCCTAGTTAATTATGAATTATCTTACTATCCTGGATTTTACAAGGGGCAATCTAAAGGCTTTGATAAAGAAAGCTGATGATGTCACAGATTTGGGGCACCATTAACAACCCTAACAGTTTCAGGGAATGTGTCACATTTTTTGCTCACATAGAAGAAACTTAGAATGTACTATGATTGAAGCTGTGAGTTTAGTTCCATGAAGTATTTTATAATGTCACTGTAATTAACATTTTTGTGGTGTTCTCACTGCCTGAGATATTGTCAAGAGTCAAAACATTGCTTGAATGGTTATCATAAATTCTTCCTCCTCAATAAAATATGTCTGAATCCAGAAATAGACTATTACCTCTTTTTTAATCCCCTGAGTATCTTTATACATTTATTCTGTCATTGCTTACATATCCTACCATATACAATAGCAAGTAATCATGCAAACGTTTACCTGTAAAGTGTAGATAAGTGTAGCTAGTGTAGATTAAAATGTTTAAAAGGTATATAAGATACATATGATTTTAAGATACACTCTGATTTTACTAATAAATGGAGGTGAGCAAAAGTGTTTATACAAAACCTGTTTAAATATAATTTATATGCTATAGCTAGTGTTAAGACACATGGAAGAGCGTCATGTTGAGAAATGTGGGTGCCAGCATGGGACATGTGTTGAAACATAGTTTCACTACCTACTTACTTTATGATCTGGGGCAAGGGGCAAGCTCTTTAACTTCTCTCTGTCACAAAGTCCTTATCTATAAAATGGGAACAACTAACAATCCTGATCCATAGAGTTGTTCATTCTTCAACACATCTTTATGGTGGGTCAAGTACTGGTCTACAGGCAGATTAAACGAATTGATATTTGCACAGCACTTAGAAAAGCACATGCTATCTAGTGAATCCTCAATAAATGTTGGATTTATTTTTCCATTAATTTGTTGAGAGAAATTCCTTGAATATAGGTGACAGCAAAATATAGCCATTGAAATTCAAATTAATTATAATTTAAAATCATATCCAACAGAATTGTAAATGATCTAAAGCAGCATGTTAAATGACTGTTATTTCTCCTGTCATCTTTTAAGAACAAAATAGGTCTAGTCTCTATGAAAATCCTGACAAAAATATACTTGCTTTGCCCAATATCTTTACCTTATGTCAGAAACCAATTATGAATTATATAAAACATGCAGGACTTGTAATCCAACTTAAAAATATACTATTAATGCATAAACCATGATTCATATGAAGCACTTAAATATTAAAGAAAGTCAAAATCCTTTCTGACAGTGTCTGACCTTTATGCTTATCTATTCCTAAAATACATCTTGCCTATCAACCAAAGCTTTAATCACTTTCTCATTGCAGATATTGAAAGAGAGATTCCATTAAATCAAGTAAAGGTCATCTTTCTTTGAAATATAGATTATTCACCTGCACTCTTTAAAGAGGCACGGATTGGAGAGCAAACTCAACAGAAGCCCCTTTCTCCCCACTCTTCAAAGCAATAAGTAAGCAGCCAAATGGATTAAAGATGATTATGTTCAGCCCCCAAGAACTGGGTTCCAAACCAGATATAAAATGCAATTCCAGCACTCAAAAGTAGGGTCTGCCTGTCGAAAAAGAAAGGACATATTCCGCTGCTCTGGGTTTCTTTTGAAGTACTTATGAAATATATTCAGGTTAAAGCAGCAACAGAAGCAGCACAAGATAAGTAGGACTGGGTAATTCATCTCAAATTTTCCCACTGCAGTAAATTGTTGGTGGATAGAAACCTAAAGTTCTACAGCAGATGTGTAACATTTCTTTGGCTCTAAAGTCCCCATTTGTTTCACAAAGTAGCTTAGGAACTCCCTAGAAGAAATTTATCCTTAAAGGAAATGTGGGTCTTTTAATGCCTGCATGTTTCTTTTAAAAGAGAACTATTTCAATTTTCTTAAAGGATCAAAGATTTTTTTTTCATACCTCATTTTCAATAGTAATACTCCTTACATGGGCACCATCAGATATTTCACAGACATGGTTAAGTAGTCACTAATTATTTACACATAAATGCTGGAAAATTAATTTAGTAAAGAGATATGTTCATTTACAAAGCATGTAACAAAGAAATATGTCCATTAAGAGACTAACCTCCCCACAGTGTATTTAAAGCCCACCTTGCAACTAGAGAATTTGATAAGTCTTTCTAAGGCCTTTGAACCCAATTGTTGCTCTTCACACAGTATTCAGTATTTTCTGCTTCTCACACAGCAGCCCTTTAAAATACTTGCTTTTGATTTTTTACTTTTTTATCAGACTTGACAAATTTATTATGTTTCCAGAATTAATAACTCGTCTGCCTTGTTTAATAAAATACAAGTCTTTCTGATTTCCAACCATTACCATCCCTTGCTTTGTATAAAAGGGCATGGTGGCCTGCCTTCCTTAAAGTCTTATTTAAGGTGCAACTGATCTACTCCCGAAACACTCTTTCTGGTAGGATATCAAGATTGCTTCATCCATACTGGGAAGGCCCTGGGGTGAAGAATTCCTGTTGGATTTAGTCCTGTGATATTTGCATACACCAGATGTCAGGAACATAGACGTCGGGTAGGGTGTTTATGCAGAAGGTGGTGTTGTGAAGGTACATAAAACAGACACCAGATCAACAATTCTGCAGGGAGGGTATGTTAGGTGCCTAGACGAAGAGACTAAGAAAACAGCAGGATGTTTAAAAAGAAGGTTCATTGAACACATTTTCATGGCTAATTATGCATACTTTAGAAAAATTTTTAAATACGTAAATATTGGTATGTAAAAACAGTCCCAGTATGATAATTCCTTTTTTAAAAATTCTTATTGATATGCCTGATTGCCATGCAACAAGATTGGATTTACAACTCATTTTATGTGTCCAATTTATTTAGTAAATATTATTTATAGTCAAAGCTGAGCTCACCTTATTGCTCTTATAAAATGGCCATGAGTTCCCAGCAAATGAATGGGCCATTGTTACTGGGTAATTTAGCATCATTTTAAGATACCGAGTTTTCCCTGAGTTGAAGAAGTAGATAGATGGGAGCAGGGTTGTATGTGAAATGCCTGCATTGTAAAATGACTCTGTATATAACTATAGTGCGTTAGAACAACAGAGAAATAGAGCATTTTTCCATTTCACAGGGATCAGCAATTTTAACAATGCAAAAAAAAAAAATAGTGCAAAAGAAAACTAAGTCATTTTTTAAAGTCCATTGCAATATAGTCAACTTGGCTGTTTTATTATTTACTAGGTTTATATGGACTTTTATGCATAACTCTATTGCTATTATAATGTAAATTAAGTGTTTTACCCCCACTGTTATAGTTGAACTATAAAATTGCATAGAGTAGCTATACAGTTGTATTAGGAAATAATAACAATTAAGTAACATTAGTTTTTAAAAAACTATTTTCATGCCTATTAGAGTATCTCTTCAGAGAATAACTGAACAGTTTTCACTTTCATGATTGCAATTTAAAATAGAAGAAGCTCCTAGAAGTCTTTGAGATTTTATAAATATTTAAGGTATGGAATGTAAATGTTTATTGTATATATTAATTTCTGGCTGTAGAGTCACAATTCTTCAGCATCCACATTGCATAAGCAATTTGCAAAGAGTTAGTAAACAGACTTAAATCATATAGAGAAAAATCTTTAATGCACCATGAGGCCAGATAAATTTACAGTGCTTAGAATTCCCTGATGAATACTGATACTTTACTCTTAATCAATTGTAGCAGGTAAGAGGAACAGCATTTTGTAAGCCAAGTGGGAATGCATATCTTTTCTTATAAAGTGTGTCCATTACTCTCATTTCATATATCAAAAACAATGTATTAACAAGTCACTTCAGCATGCAGGAAATAGAATTTATTGCTGGTAAAATGAAGGCTAGAGAATATCCATGTTTCACAATTCAGCCACTTAACTTGAAAATGAAGGCTGTGAACAGAGTCAGTTATTGCACTGTGACTGAAATGAAGTGACTCATTTCATTTTGCTTACTGCCACCACTGACACAGCATCAAAACTGCTGTCCTTTTCAGAGTCTTTCTCCTCACTCCTTTTTCTTCACCGAATTAATGACACACCCAATTTCTTGAAGTCTAAATAACCTACAAAGTATATAAACACAAAATAAAATGTCATTATAAACCTTTAACTAGCTAGTAAGATGCAAGGTATATCAACACAGAAAAATATTGTTTTGTTATATTCTTAACTATATAGTCAGATAGGCCTGAAAATGCACTCATGTAACTGTTTGGGGGGTGTAGAATATTCCACACAGTGTAATATCCTAATAGAAAAGGACAATCCCAATGACAAAAGGAACATAAAATAATAACTCTTAAAATGAAGAGTGTGAATCTATTGGGAATACACAGTAGGGATATGTCTGATCATGAATCAATGCATCAAGCTGATGTGATCATTTAAACAGTTTAACACCCAATTCCATTTCCTAAATTTTCTGGCCTCTTCAGGTGGAAATGATTTCAAGGTAAATTATAGTGATAGTTAACTTAATCTGAAATGTCACTTTGGATGACTCCATAGATGAAAAAACACAGAGCTTGTTCTCAGAATTCATTAAATTTTATGAGAATGGTAGAACAGAGGAATAAATAAGTTAAACTCAGTGCAAGCTACAGGTCATCAAATATTGCAGCCAATTCATTATGTATTATATATTTACCTAATTATATAGAGAATCCATCTAAATTGGCTTCTTATTTATCACTTGCCTTGTAGTTCTAAAATGTTTGTGCTCTAAAGAATTACTATTGAAGTTGCTGAATATTTGATAGATTCTTTGGCCTGACACTTGGAGATTCTTAGTTAGTGAGTTTGATGGGATGTCTAGGAATTGGCTTGTTAAACTAATGCCTCATGTGTTTGTGGCTAAAGTAGAAAATACTTTTTATAACATTGATAATTAGTGTATTTGCAAATACTGGTCCTAAAATAAGCACTCAAATCATTGCCCAATTAAACTGAGATACGCCTAAATCTGCACTCTTATTTTCTGCAAGCTTCATTTTATTGAGCTTCCTAAATTGTCTCCTTCCATCACTTAATGCATCCTGAACAATTAAGCATCTGACAGATTCTGTCATTCCTTTGCCTAAATATTCATTATTTTTTAAGAAGTAGAGAATAAAATACAAACATTTTGCCTTTCTTTTTCTAGATGCAACAAAGTTTATCCTTATTTTCCATGCTTTCCCAACATATATTTTTGCACAAACCAATTTGGGCAACTTCTGAACCTTGTATGCCAATCCATTTTTTTAATATGTCATATCCCCTCTCTACATTCTCTCCTATTTCTGTCTTTGAAATTCTGTCCCATGCACCCAGTCCCAACCCAAATGCCATTTTTTCTAGGATTTAAACACACTCATTGATTCCACCATTGAAGAAATTATCCCACTTTATATAACGTTGAAGATTTTCATGTAATATGTAATAGCCTCTATTGGCCAGGCATGGTGGCTCACACCTGTAATCCCAACACTTCAAGGGACTGAGGTGGGAGGATTGCTTGAGCTCAGGAGTTCAAGACCAGACTGGGCAACATAGACATCTCTGCTTTAAAAAACTAAATGCCAGGTGTGCTGACAACTGTAGTTCCAGCTACTCAAAAGGCTGGGTGGAAGGATCACTTGAGTGTGGGAGCCTGGGAGACCGAGGCTACTTTGAGCCATTATTGTGCCACTGCATTCCAGCCTGGATGACAGTGATACCTTATCTCTAACAAATGAATTAATGAATTAATGAATTAATAGCCACTAGTGTTGTTATAGTTAATGTGGTTGTCAATAGACATACAGCTACCAAAATTGAAATTCTTTAAAATTAAATAATACTAAAATTTCGGTGTCTCAGTCACTAGTCATATTTCAGCTGGACTGCAGGGATATAAAATACTTCCACCATTGCAGAAAATTCTACTGGGCAGTGCTGGAGTAGAGGATTAATACCCTATCTTATGGGATTTTTAATGCGGGTTTTACTGAAGCTCCTCCATTAAAATACAGTAATTAAATGTACATTATTATTGAATGACATTGGCTTTCATACCCCCAGTCTCCTAAGAGAGATTCTATATAACTATAAAAATAATCATCTCCAGCCCACTATTATTGTCTAGTATAGTAGATCTCACACTTTAGCATAACTCAGAATCAGCTGGAAGGCTTGTTAAACTACAAATTGTTTCACTCTGCTTTTGGGGTTTCTGATTCACTAGGTCAGAACTGGAGACTAAAGATTTGCAGGCTTTCTAACAAGTTCCCAGGTGATTCCGATGTAGCTGGCCTGGAGAAGACATTTTGAGAACCCCTGGCTCAGAGTATTTATATATTTTTCTTCCAAATTCTTTGACAATTAGTCATTATTTTCTTTGAGCTTTGTATTTTGTACCTGGCACTTTTCATTTACACAAAGTATTTAATTAAATAAAAGTCAGTTCATTCCAAATGTATTTAACATATGCTTACTAGGTCCCAAGTCTGTGTTAGAAGTATCTGTAATAATAGTATCATATTAGTGTCTGTATCATATCTGCTAATCTTATAGAAAGGAGTCTAGCTGGACTGATGACAGAAAAAGACATGAAAAAAAATAGTAATCTCAATGGAGCCTTACCCACTAAAATACTTAAAATGCAGTTATGCAGTTATTCTGTTTCATCTGTACAATAACCCAGTCACATAGCATAGACACAGAATATCTCCATTAACAGATGAGAAAAGCTAGACTCAAGGAGTTTGTGCCCTAAACAACATCACTAGATTAATATGTCTGAGATACTTACTAGAGCAAAATTAGAACAAAACCTATGTTGTGAGTTATTCTTTTATATAAAGAGGAAAAAATGAATCACATTTTATTGAAAAGATTATACTGATGGCTTAAGATAGAACTTTATTACTATTTATAAAACATAAATATTTTGACTTTTTTAATGTAGGAAAGTAATGCAGATTAAAAACCTATGAATAAAGTACTAGAGTTATTGGAAGTCAAGTAAATTTATGGACTTTCCTTTGGAGAAATAAGGGTGAAGGAACCAAGTAATTTTAGTCAGGAAATGTAGACAGGTGTTAACTACTTTTATTCCTTCATTTCTTCAGGGCAATCACATACTTGAAGACTGGGAATGCACAAATGTTTGTATTGTCTGGTAAAAGTATGAATCCATTCAGATATAACATGTGATATCCTACTGTCTTCCCTTTGTCCCCAAGACAATTATAATTAAATTAATCTTGCTGCCAAAACAAATGTAGCAAAATGGGTCAAAATCTTCATAAACCTTTAACAATCTGACAATAAATTAACAAATTGATTAATATCTCTGTAGTGGTTGTAACATCTGGGACTAAAGGAGAGAAGATGAGATGAGAGCAGCAAAACATGTTGTTCCTTAATTGCTCTGTGGACTTTTTCTATAGTGGATCGTCATCCCAATCCAATTTAAGTAAATCATTGAGCATATGGTTTGTACTAAATTTAGTGCATCTGTGGTACTCAGTGCTACGCATATTTGCCACACAGGTGTCTGATTTTGGATTTGTCATATGGACAGATGGGATTTTTCTGTTTGTCTTTTTTATTGGTAGTGGAGTAAGGGAGTTCAGTCTAGCTGCTATTGGGACAGCTCTGCTCACATTGATACATTTTCTGCATTATAAAATAAGAGTTAGTGTCCATACTCTCTTTTCTTATTCAAATTATGTGATTACATTTATGCTTATAAAAATGTTTTAGCTGGAATGGTTGACTTTTCAGGACACATGATATAATTTTATAGTATTATATTATTCTCTTGGCAATATTTTAGTGCGTTTAGTTACACTAATCCTTAATGTAAATAGATAATATCAATTGCTTATTATAAGCTAGACACTTCTTGAGAATGTAAGAAGATTGTAACATTTAATCCTATTAACATCACTATAATGCAGATATAATATTTATCCCCATTTTGGAGACAGGAATATTGAGCCAGAAGAAACTTGGCAAACGTAACACAGTAATTTAGAATTGGAACTGGGACTTGACTCCAGGCTGTTTGGATTCAGAACTCACTCTTTTACATACGCTCTACTGCTTCCCTTGTTGGCAAAATTGGTTCATGGATTGACCATTTTCTTTTCTGATCATAGTTGTGACAGGCAAGGTATAGTGAAGGTTCATAGATACAAGGTGAAACTTTGGAACAGAGAAAAGATTCTCATCTTTATGAATATCTTCTTGTGTTAGTCAGTGGGAGCAGTTATAACAGAAGTATCATAGGCTGGGTGGCTTAAACAACAGACATGTATTTCTCACAGTTCTAGACACTGGGAAGTCCAAGACCAATGTGAGGGCCAATTCACTTCCTTGTGACGATCATCTTCCTGGTTTGTAGACACCTGGAAATGAGAGAGGGAGCTTTCGTCTCTTTCTCTTCTTATAGGAACACTAATCCCATTATGGAAAATCTACCCCCATAATCTCATCTAAACCTAATTACCTTCCAAGGCCCCACCTTCTAATATCATCTAATGTCATTGGGAGTTAGAGTTTTAGTGTATGAATTTTGACAGGAACACAAATATTCAGTTTATAGCACTCATAAATATAAAATATCTGATGAGATTGAAGGAAAGAGTCAAAGAATGCATAATATTAATAAATCCATGTTTATTTCTGCCACAGTCCACATCGAGTGCTGTCATTAGAAACTACTATTGCTTTGACTGCTTTTCCCTTGCTTTCATGGTAGACTTTACTTCATTTTGTTTACTTGAATCAGTAGATTTTGATACAAAATAAAAAGTGAGTGTATCTCAGTGGTAGATCCAAGGTTGTATGCTCTTGACCTGGCTGCCAGGGCAGTTTGAAGGGCAAGAAATATTTTTTGGGTAAAAGTAAGCTTGACCTCTTGATAGCATATATTCTCAAAATATCAGAAGGGGAATCAGAGGATGTGGCATTCAATCATGGAAGTTGATTCAAGCTAACTCTAACACTGTGTCTTCAATCTTCAGTAAGTCATTTTGCCATCTCTTGCTTCTGGTAATAGGACATAAGAAAAGACCAGAGAACCCTGTGAGCCTCAGCCCATTACCATAAGGTAATGCATTCTTACATTACCATGCTGTGCTGTATATGTGATGATAAATACATTATTCAGGAAGTCCACAGAAGTAATGCTACAAAAGCATGAATGTCTGAAAAAGTAAACATTGCCAGAATAAGTATTTAGATAAAATTAAAGTGTTTCTCTCAACCATGAAGCAAGTGAATTCAAGGTAATAAACCTACCACCAATTGACTAATCTGCATCTCTGAATTATGGGACCATTGTGAAGACTATGTGTTGACTCTGCTATTATGCAGGAGATTTAGAAGTTTCCTAGTCAGCTTTGGTGAAGAAAAGTCCATGCACCATCTACACACTTTTTTCTTGATTTCATTGATTCAACATTTGAGCTGAAAGATGAAAAAAAATGACTGTAACCCACAGAGTACACCAAGATGTCTTCATGATTAATTATAACTTACTCCACGATGTTAGACTCTGGATGCATTTTTGAATGGGCACAATTTCACTCATGCCAAGGGCTAATTCTTGTGAGGTGCATCCATAAAGCTTGTATTAGCTTCTCAGGTATGCTGTAGCAGAATACCACAGACTAAATGACTTAAACAGGAGAAAATTATTGTCTTACAGCTCTGGAGACTAGAAGATTCTTTCCAAGGGCTGTAAAAAAGAATCTGTTCCATGCCTATTTTTCATTTTGGATGGTGTATTAACAATCTTTGATGTTCTTTGGCTTGTACATGTAACTCCCCAAACTGCCTTTATCTTCACATAATATTCTGTGTGTGTATGTGTACCTGTGTCTGTGTCAAAATTTGTCCTTTATATAAGGAAAGCGATAGATTAGGACCCATCCTGATGACTTAATCTTAACTCTCATCTGCAAAGACTTTATTCTCAAATATAGTAACATTCATGGGTATAGAAAGAAGAACTTCATTGCCCATCTTTTTTGGGGAAGCAATTCAATCCTTAACATAGTTCTACTAGCAGTTTCCTAATATTGTCTTTGTATGTCCTTGATTCTGAAGCTATGGTACTCTCTGCCCAAGCGTCTGTATATTTCCTTAGCTCATGCTGTTTCTCATTCCCAGCAGTGGGGACAACACAAAGTACTACATAAGTGGACATAAGTTCTGTCCACTTGTGTCATTTATTTTCTCTGCTTAGTAGAGATATAATATTTTACATAGAATTCCATCTAGCTAAGGTAAAAATGCATTGTAATGTAGTATTTGCTAGGCTTTATTTCTTCTAATCTTATTCAGCTGATCAGAGGGAATTCTGCATAGAGCTGCGGATATAGAATAAGAGAAAGGCAGCAGAATGGGAGACGTAGACAACAGTGATTATGAGCCATCTGCTCAGGATATTCACCTGTGTTTTTAGTAATCGCTTGGGGTCATCTTATATGTAAACTTCCACTTAGTAGGGAAAATGCATTAAACTGGACTGGTTCGTGGATCACATTGCACTCAGTTTAAGACGGACAGCATATGTCATAGTGTGTTTATTATTGTTTGTCAAGTTTTATTATCAAAATGACTTCACTAGTAAGAATTGAAAAAAGAACAAAATACTGAAAACCCTGCACATTATTCTACTGGGGCTTGCTACAGTTTTCACTTGCATGCAGATGCTTCCAATTATTTTATTGTCTGGGTTAAAAAGGCTAAGTGATAGGATCGCTTGCACTACTGTGAGTATAAGCAAAAAGGCTTCTTCTCACTTTACCATTCTTAAAATTCAAAGACGTTTGCTCACCTGGGGAGTGAGTTAAAGCAATATGCTTTATATATAAATTGCTTTCCAAAAGCAAAAAACATAGGCTTCTTTCTTAGTGGTAGAGAGAAGAAAGTGTGGCAGGTTTTTCTTCTCCTTGCGATTTATATAATAATGTAGCAAAATCACCAAGCTCTCAGAAACTTTACTGAATAACCTAACATAGTAATGAAATTTATCTTCCTCCCTTTATATGAATGTGTTTTACCAAAATTTCAAAATACATGGTTTGGAGTTTAAGGAGCCACAATGTCCAAAATCATATCACAAATATGGTCTACCAGAAATATTTGCATTGTCACTGATACAGACAGACTATCTGGTTATGTTTTATCAAACACTGCATGCCTCTGCCATATTCATTGCTTCTCCTTGGCTTATGTATGGCTACAGATATTTTTAACATGCTCTTTTGAATAGACGTTGCAAGTTTCTTCAAATCTTTAGATCCAAATCAAAGTCAGAGACACATGCATCTTTTCAGATATCCTAGGATACGTGCTTAACCTTTTAGTGACCGAGTGTGGGAAAGTAATTATTGTCTGCATTCTACTTCTAATAAAGAATAAATGTTCTCTCTTTTTAAGGCAGGTACTCTCCATCCGCAAGAAAGGGTTAAAATGCTGTGCTTCCAAAGGACAAATACAGCTCACTGGTGTTATCCATGTCATTTAGTAACACTTACTATTCACCAAGTCAAAAACCAGTTGTGTGTCATGATATTATTGTCACTTCTTCCTCCATTGTCAATCCCTCAACAAATATTATTGGCTTCACCTTCAAAATATATTTCTTGGATCTCTCTACTTCTCTTTATCTGTGTTGCTTTAATCAAAAGTAAAGCCACTAACACTTCTTTCCTTTACTATGTCAATTAACTCTTAACTTGTATCCTTGTTTCTGTTATTATACTTGTTAAAGTGCCTTATTCAGAAGGTATTTTTAAATAAAATTTGAAGGTTGCCTGTCCTCTACTTAAGAAATAAAATCCAATCCAAACCTTTTATTCACTTTTCATTTGTTTTTCCCACAATAAATTACTAAATTTTACCAAGGTCTACAGCGTCCTTTATGATTTTGGTACTAATGAGGGACTGTGTGAAGAAAAAGACTTCTCTTCCCTGGTGCACGAGGGGCATGGTTTCTCCTCCATCTGGCAACCAGAGGGATTTCAAATCTAAAGTTCTTTGACTTTCCCACATGCCGCCTAGGTAGAGAAATCCAGGTGGGTTTCTCTGTTCAAAAAGTCTGCCAGAAAGCTCTGGGAGGAGGGGGCTCTGTTGCAGACCAGCCGATCCAGTATCAAAGTCGAAGATCAGTCATTCCAGAGGAAGTTTGAGAGAACTCCTCCCATTGGATGAGAAAATGAATGGGAAGGGAATAATTCCAGTGTTAAACCCTGGTGCTCCTAACCTATAAGGATTCCTTCCTTGGATCTCCTCCCACAGCAGCGTGGGAGCGCTCTCTCTCTCTCTCTCTCTCTCTTTCTTTCTCTCTCTCTCTCTGCCTAATAAATAGCTCTCTGCTAAACTCTTTGGGTCCACGATATTTATTTGAACAGTAAGTTCACCATGTATCCAGGGCCCTTTTCCCCATTCTTAGAGTAAGAGAGGGCAAGGACCTCAGAATCTGAATGGGAAGGGAGCTGAGTATGCACCTCTGTCCTGGTTACATCTTTGGGGAGCCAACCAGGAGAAACATCAGACTTCAGAGTGGTGATTGGTATCGGACCCCTTTCACTTGCTATATCTGTACTTTTACTTCTTTTACATTTGTTAAGGAGGTTAAAGACCAGGTGTGGTGGCAGAGGCAACGCTGGGCAGACGCCGCCTGCAGAAAGTGGGCAGCTGGGCCTGCATGGGGCTGTGCATGGCAGCAGCAGCGGCAACTGGGCTGGGCAGTGGAAAAGGCTGCAGCTGTGCGAGCCCAGCCTTTCAGGCCCACGGTGGCGGCAGTGCCTGTGCTGGGGTCACTGGAGCGGCTGGCCCAGGGACTGGGGATATCTGCCACTTGTGCAAGCCATATCCAGCCTTTCAGACCCCAATCTCCTGGGTCCAGATTTCTGTGAGGCAAACTTCCTCCTGGCTCTTTTCTCTAAGATATTTCCTATACATGAGGATTTTGGGGTGGCAGTCCAGGGACCCATGCCTGCGGTGCCCTCAGGCTTATGCCTATGAGGATCTCCTGCAGTATAAATGCACAGGGCCAGTTCCCTTAGTCCACAGTGCTAGGTTATGTCCTAATGGAACCAAAGTCTATCAGTGAGTACTGGAGGCTATAAGAGATTGTGTTTGTTGTCACCCACAATTTCCCAAGCCAAGTGAATGGTGCCAGAATTTAATGATGTTCAATTTGTCTTGCCTAGGATTGGCTCGTTGTATGGCAGAACTCCATCTAGAATCCCATAGTCAGACCTGGTCCAAGGCTCAAATAGCTACTTACAGGCCCCACAACCCTAGGGCATATTCCTCTGATGGAAGGTGGGGTTGGGAAGGAGGCCCAGGCTCTGAGAACGTTGTTTGAGCCTCAGCCGTGTGGCCATCCTTTACCTTCTTTAAAATGATTGTGCTTAGGAGTCACTCTCAAGGAGTTTATCCTCTTAGGGCAGTTTTATGGTCAGGCCTATGTTAATTAAACTCTTGCTAGAGAATATTGGCACCCATCACCCATCCTCACTGGCCTAGTTTTTCAAGGACACACTAGTACAAGGCCACTAATCCCAGCAGTCTCCATGTCCTTATGGTTGCCAATAAGGACATTTAGACAGTGAAAGTATGCCCATGATGCCAGTAAGCATGATTAAGCCTGGCACATGGGGGACCCAGAAGATTGCACCCATGCATCTAGGGTGCAAGGAAACTACAAGGCACTATAACTGGGGGATGCCCCAGGGCTAGCAGTTGCAAGGAATAACCAGGGATGTGGGGATCCCTGTGTTCTATTTCAGATGGGTACTACTCTTCCCAAGGCAAAATCACACTTTAAGTGTATCCTGGATAACTGAGACCAATTTCACCCACGATCGTTGAGAAGCAGCTCATTTTTCTCTGCCAAACAGTGTGTCCACCATACCCTCTGCCTATGGAGAAACCTGGCCTCCTCGGGGAAGTATAAATTGTAACACCCATCTACAATTAGACCTGTTCTGTAAGACGGAAGGTAACTAGATTGAGGTCCCCTATGTGCAAGTTTTCTTTTCTCTAAGGGATAATCCTCAGCTATGTAAGGCCTGTAACCTATACCCTACTGACCCCTCCTCAGGACTACCCTCATATTTGGGACTCCCTGTGGCCCCTCCCTCCACCGATGCTGACCTGGCCTCCTCAGCTCCTATAACCCAAGAGGAGTCAGGGAAGGCCAAGGCACCTCAGGCTACTAGGATGCCCCTGCTATGCCCCCTACAGGCAGTTGAAGGAGAATTTGGCCCAACCAAGGTACATACCCCCTTTTCACTTTCTGATTTAAAGCAAATCAAGGTGGACTTAGGAAAATTTTTAGATGACCCGGACAAGTACATTGATGTTCCGCAGGGCCTGAGTCAGTTCTTCGAATTAGACTGGAAAGATATCATGCTATTGTTTCATCAAACCCTAACCAGCAATGAGAGAGAGGCTGTTCTAGCAGTGACTCAAGAGTTTGGGGACTGCCAGGCGTGGTGGCTCAAGCCTGTAATCCCAGCACTTTGGAAGGCCGAGGCAGGTGGATCACGAGGTCAAGAGATCGAGACTATCCTGGTCAACATGGTGAAACCCCATCTCTACTAAAAATACAAAACATTAGCTGGGCATGGTGGCGCGTGCCTGTAATCCCAGCTACTCAGGAGGTTGAGGCAGGAGAATTGCCTGAACCCAGGAAGTGGAGGTTGCAGTGAGCCAAGATTGAGCCATTGCACTCCAGCCTGGGTAACAAGAGTGAAACTCTATCTCAAAAAAAAAAAGTGTTTGGGGACCCCTGATACCTTAGTCAAGTACATGGCCAAATGATGCCAGAGGAAAAGGATAGATTCCCTACAGGTAGACAAGCAGACCCTAGCATGGACTCTCGCTGGGATCCTGACTCAAAACAGGTGGACTGGAGTCATAGGCACCTATTAACCTGCATACTTGAGGGATTGGGGAAAACTAGGAAAAAGCCCATTAACTATGCAATGTATCCACCATAACTCACGGAATGAAAGAAAACCCAGCAGCCTTCCTTGAGCAGTTATGGGAGGCCTTAAGAAAGTATGCTCCCCTGTCACCAGACTCCATTGAGGGTCAGCTAATACTAAAAGACAAATTTATTACTCAATCAGCAGCAGACATTAGGAGGACGCTCCACAAGCTGGCCCTGGGTCCAGAACAGAGTCTAGAATCATTATTAGATCTAGCAACCTCGGTGTTCTATAATAGAGGCCAGGAGGAACAGGCTGAAAGGAACAAGAGGCACCAGGGAAAAGCACTAACCCTAGTCATGGCCTTCAGCCAAGCAGACCCAAGAGGCTCAGAAGAGAGAAAGGTTTGGGTTAGCCACCAATCTGGCAGAGCTTGCTACCACTGTGGCCTACCAGGACACCTTAAGAGAGATTGTCCCCAGATGAATGGACCACCTCCTTGTCCTTGACCATTGTGCCAAGGGGATCACTGGAAGGCACACTGTCCCAGGGGATGAAGGTCCCCAGGGCCTGAGGTGGCCAACCAGAGGACCCAACAGCAGGACTGAGGATGCCCAGGGCAAGAGCCAGCACAAGCCATCACCCTCACTGAGCCCGGGGTAAAGCTGACCATAGAGGGCCAGGAGGTCGATCTGGACATTGGTGTGGCATTCTCAGTTTTGCTTTCCTGTCCTGGATGGTGGTCCTCCACATCTGTAACTGTCCAAGGAGTCCTAGGACTGGCAGTCTCAGGATATATCTCCCAGCTCATAAGCTGTGACTAGGGAGATATGCTCTTCTCCTATGCCTTCCTCATCATGCCAGAAAGTCCCTAATAGGGTGGGATGTGTTCGCCAGAGCAGGAACCATTATCTATACAGATATGGTCAGGGAGGAAATCCCTGTCTGCTGCCCATTATTTAAAGAGGGAATTAATGTCAAGGATTGGGCAATGGAGGGACAATTTGGGTGAGGAAAGAATGCATACCCAATTTGAATAAGGCTAAAGGATCCCATCTCTTTTCCTTACCGAAGACAGTACCCGCCTAAAACCAGAAGCTAAAAAGGGGGCTACAGGATATTGTAAGGAACTTAAAAGCTCAGGGTCTAGTGAAGTCCTGTAACAGCCCTTGTGATACTCCAATTTTAGGAGTGCAAAAACCTAATGGACAATGGAGCTGGTGCAAAATATCAGGCTATTAATGAAGCTGTGATCCCTTTATATGCAGCTGTATCCAACCCATACACCTTGTTCTCACAAATTCCAGGAGATGCACAATGGTTTACAGTCCTGGACCTTAAGGATGCCTTTTTCTGTGTTCCATCACATCCTCACTTCCAGTTTCTGTTTACCTTCGAAGACCCTTTAGAACAGAATTCTCAGCTCACACGGACAGTATTACCCCGGGGCTTTTGAGATAGCCCCCACCTAGGCTGGGTGCGATGGCTCATGCCTATAATCCCAGCACTTTGGGAGGCCAAGGCAGGTGGATCACAAGGTCAAGAAATTGAGACCATCCTGGTCAATATGGTGAAACCCCATCTCTACTAAAAATATAAAAAATTAGCTGAGCATAGTGGCATGCGCCTGTAGTCCCAGCTCCTCGGGAGACTAGGGCAGGAGAATTGCTTGAACCCAGGAGGCAGAGGTTGCGGTGAGCACTCCAGCCCTGGTAATAAGAGGGAAACTCCATCTCAGAAAAAAAAAAAAAGAGATAGCCCCCACCTGTTTGGCCAGGCTGTAGCTCAGGACTTCAGTAATATTTCACATCCAGGTACCCTGGTTCTTCAATATATGGATGCCTTACTTTTAACTGCTAACTCAAAAACCCAGTGTCAGCAAGCCACCCAGGATCTCCTAAACTTTCTAGCCACCTGTGGATATAAGATTTCCAAACCAAAAGCCCAACTTTTTAAGTAAGAGGTAAAATACTTAAGGCTTGTCTTGTCTAAGGGCATTCAGGCCCTTGATGGAGAACATCTCCAACTCATACTGGCCTTACCCCATCCAAAGAGCTTAAAATAGTGGTGGGGATTCTTAGGAATAACTGGTTTCTGCTGATTGTGAATTTCCAGATATGGTAAAAGAGCCAAACCCCTTTTCACTCTGATAAAAGAAATCCAAAAAGCTAACACCCATCTAATACAATGGGACCCTATAGCTGAGGCGGCCTTTCAGACCCTAAAGCAGACATTACTGCAGGCTCCAGCTTTAAGCCTTCCTACAGGGAATGACTTTTCCCTATATGTTACAGAAAAGTCAGGAGTGACACTGGGTGTGCTCATTCAGACTCAGGGGACCAAGCCACAACTAGTGGCATACCTAAGTAAGGAAATTGATGCAGTAGCCAAAGTCCGGCCACACTACTGTGGGTCATAGCCACAGTGGTTATACAGGTCTCAGAAGCTGTTAAAATAGTGCAAGGGAAAGATCCAACTGTATGGACTCCACAAGACGTAGCTGGAATTCTGGCCTCTAAAGAGGCTTGCAGCTGTCTGACAACCGCTTACTCAAATATCAGGCCTTAATGTGCAAAGGGCCCGTTCTTCAGCTGCGCACATGTGCAGCCCTCAATCCAGCTGCTTTTCTTCCTGAGGAAGGGACAAAGAACATGGCTGTCAGCAGGTTATAGCCCAGAACTTTGCAGCTGGAAAGGATCTCTTAGAAACTCCTCTAGTCAATCCTGACCTTAACCTATACACTGAGAGAAGTTCATTTATGGAAAATAGAGTTTGAAAGGCAGAATATGCGGTAGTCAGTGATCAAACAGTGCCTGAAAGTGACCCCCTTCCTCCTGAAACTAGTGCCCAGCTGACAGAACTAGTAGCCCTCACGTAAGCTCTAAAATTAGGAAAAGGACAAAGAATAAACATATACACAGATTCCAAATATGCGCACCTGGTTCTGCATGCCCATGCTGCCATATGGAAGAAAGAGAGTTCCTAACCTCAGCAGGAACTCCCATTAAATATCATAAGGAAATTTTAGACTTATTACAAGCTGTCCAAGAACCCAAAGAGGTAGCAGTCTTATGCTGCTGAGGTCACCAGAAAGGAGATGAGAAGGAAGCAGAGGGCAATCGCTGAGCTGACCTAGAGGCAAAAAGGGCAGTTAGACAAGAATGTACGGAAGGACCTGTAATATGGGAAAACCCTCTCCAGGGAACCAGACCTCAATACTCAGCAGAAGAGGTAGAGTGGGCAATCTCCCAGGGACATAATCTTCCTCCTTCAAGATGGCTAGCTACTGAGGAGGGAAAAGTACTCCTACCTGCTGCCAGCCAGTGGAAAGTACTTAAAACCCTACATCAAACCTTCCATATGTGTATAGAGAATACATATCGAATGGCTAAACTATATTTACAGAAAAAAATTTTTTCCAAGGCCGTCCAACAAATAGTCAAAGGATGTGAAATATGTCAGAAAACGAATCCTCTGGCACATCACAAAACTCTTCCTGGGGAAGAGCGAACTGGTCATTACCCAGGTGAGGACTGGCAAATGGACTTTACCCATATGCCTAAGTCTCGGGCATATGGGTAATATCTGTTAGTGTGTGTAGATTCTTACACAAACTGAACTGAGGCTTTCCCCTTTAGAACAGAAATATCCCAAGAGGTAATAAAAAAAAGTCCCGATCAATGAAATAATCCCTAGATTTGGACTCCCTTGCTGTCTTCAAAGTGATTACGGCCCTCCCTTAAAAGCTGCAGTGATTCAAGGAATTTCCAAAGCATTAGGAATACAGTATCACCTCCGCTGTGCTTGGAGTCCTCAGTCCTCAAGGAAAGTGAAAAAAATGAATGAAATTCTTAAGAGACACCTAAAGAAACTGGCATAGGAAATCCACCTCCCATGGCCTTCTCTATTACCAATGGTCTTCTCTATCACCAAAAGCTCTTCCTTAAGAACAGCCCTTCTCTCTTAAGGGCTCGAAACTCTCCTCAGAAAATAGGACTCAGCCCCTATGAGATGCTTTATGGATGGCTCTTTCTTACTAATGATCTTGCATAAGGAAACAGCAGATCTAATAAAAGATATAACTTCCTTGGCTAAGTATCAACAGGCTCTTAGGACCTTACCTGAAGGACACCCTTGGGAAAAAGAGAAAGAGTTGTCCTGCCCTGGAGACTTGGTGCTTGTTAAGTCTCTCCCCTCAGACTCTCCCCATCTAGGCCCGTCTTGGGAAGGAGCATTTTGGTTATTTCGTCTACCCCAAAGGCATTTAGGTGGTAGGAATTGACTCCTGGATTTCTCACACTGGGCTGAAGCCTTGGATGCCTCCTGAAGAAAATCATAGACCCTCCTCTCCATAGCCAGAAATTCCAGGAGATGATTGTTTATATACCTGCAAGCTGTTAAAGGATCTAAGTTTGCTCTCCGACAAGATCCCCAGGAGAGTAACTACTCATGAGTCTAACTTACATCCTGGCATTAACACGACTATAACTCCTAGCTTTACTATTAGCCACTGGGCTCTATGCGCTGCCCCTATGGATTGGCCTAATAGCTCTCCTCCTCTCCTTCCTTGTGTCCCCCTGTAATGATTTACAACAACTCTCAGGTGCAGAGTCTTCTCTTGCCAAGTCCACACCATACTCAAACCCCACTTATTCCTTTGATAGTGCGGTGGGGAGGCAGCATAATAGGAGGACTTGGTACTGGCATTGGAGAAGTTGCTACCTCTACTCAGTTTTACTGTTAGATATCTCAGGAGTTAAATGATAACACAGAAAATGTTGCTAATTCTCTCTGCCATGGCAGCTCACTCTGCAAAAGTAGCTAAACTCTGCAAAAGTAACTGTTTAGCTGCTGTAGCTCTTCAAAATAAAGGGCCCTGAGTCTGCTTACAGCAGAGAGAGAAGGATTTGTCTCTCTCTAGGAAAAGAGTGCTGCTACTTTGTAAACCAATCGGGTATCATCATAAACAAAGTTAAAGAACTCAGGGATAAATCGAATGCAGAGATAAAGACCTTCAAGAAACAGAATCACGGAGCTTGTTTAACAACTGTCTGTCCTGGCTCTACTCTTTTCTAGGCCTATTTATAATCATTCTGTTATTGCTGGCCTTTGGGCCTCTCATCTTTAACCTTCTTGTCAAATTTATTTCTTCTAGAATTAAAACCATAAGGCCACAAATGGTCCTGCAAATGGAACCCCTCATGTCCTTGGCTCATGAGTTCTATCGTGGACCTCTGGATCAACCTGCACCCTGGAAGGCTCTCCTCTGGAGGAAACCTTGACTGCAGGGCCCCTTCTATGCCCAATGCACAGGAAGTAGGTAAAGAGAGATAAACTATCAATGCCTGTGTCCCAACAGCAGTTGGACTTTCCTGTTCAGAGTAGGGACTGAGAGACTGTGTTAAGGGAAAAAACTTCTCTCCTTGGGTTCACAAGGGGCATGATTTTGCCTCCATCTGGGAACAAGAGGGGTTTCAAATGCAAAGTTCTTTGTGTAACTTTCCCACAGTGAGGGCTAGGTAAAGAAATCCAGGTGGGTTTCTTTGTTCAAAAAGCCCACTGAAAGTTCTGAGAGGAGGGAGTTCTGTTGTGGACCAAGCAGCCAATCCGGTGTCAAAGTCAAAGATCAATCACTCCAGAGGAAGTTTCAAAGAACTCCTCTTATTGGACAAGAACATGAATGGGGAGGGAATAACTCCAGGGTTAAAGCCCCTGCTGCTCCTTACCTACACAGATTCCTTCCTTTGATCCCATCCCATGGCAGCCTGTGAACTCTCTCTCTCTCTCTTTTTTTCTCTCTGTCTGCTATTAAATCACTTGCTGCTAAACTCTTTGGGTCCACAATATTTAGTCAGACGGTAAGCTCACCGTACCTCTGGGCCTCTTTCCCCATTCTTGGGGTAAGAGAGGCCAAGGACCTCGGAATTGGAATGGGGAGGGAGCTGAGTACACAGCCCCACCCTGGTTACACTAGCTCTCGAAATTCTGTCCTAGTCTCAAAACCACTGGACACTAGTCAAATGGTTCTTCTATATTTTCTTAAGATACACCAAGCTATTTTTATCTGTGTCCTTAATATTGTCCTTCTTCTTCAGGGAGTGTGCTTTCTTCAGATTGTTATGTAACTGGCTCCTTTTTCCCTTACTCAGCTCTCACATCACACGTTATTTCATGAGAGAGATGCTCTCTGACCACTCCACGGAAGGTACTCTAACCCCAATTCTAGTAGTTACTCTCCAAAGAGAATTTCCGTTAAACCACACCTATCAATGTTCATGCTTTTGTGAAGTCCCCTTTTACATTGCATCTGGACTGGCCCTATGACTCATTTTAACCAAAAGAATATGACAGAGAAGACAATGCTGGTTGTGGATCTAAATATTAACAAGACCTGGAACCTTTCCTTTTTGAACTTTTGGAGGGCCCAAGGCATCATGTAAAACAATTGCTTTTCTTCCTAGAGAGATGTCATGGAGAGGTCATGGAGAAGCTATGTGGAGTGGAGAAGACCTAAAGATTATATGGAAAAAGAGTGAGGTACAGTAGCACCAGTGGTCCAGTAAATTTTAACCTTTCAGCTGTCTCTACCAATGCAACAGATTTATGAGTGAGTCATCTTGAACCTACCCAGACTTACGGAGTTCCCAGATAACTACAATCCCAGATGGTATCATATGCATCAGAACTGCCTAGAGACACTCAACCAGCAGAATCATGAGATGATAAAATTGTTGTAAGACACTAAATTTTGGACTATTATTTAAGCAGCTATAGATGATCAAACATCAACCTTTCTAATTTTTGATCACATTTATCAGTAGGGTAAGTTATCATATTTATTGATTTGTCTTTTTTGTCTCTTCCCCAACATTGACCTCATACACTGCTATATTCCTAAAAAAAGAGTCCAATATGGAATACTCAATACATATTTGACATGCAAATTAATAAATCTATGCAAAGTATTTTGAATTTCATAAGTAATTTAAATTTTAACCAATTATGCTTTATGTTTCATTTTACATTAGTCACTCTATGCAAAGGTTACTCTAAACATACAGGAATGCTTTTTTCCAAGATGACATATTAGAGGTTTCTAGCGTGCTTCAGTCACTTGAAAATAGTAAGATAATACACAAAGATCAACTCTGAGATTTTATTCAAAAAGGAAAATGGGAAGCCACCAGAATCATGAAGGACACCCCAGATTACATGAGGAGAATACCAGAAAACTGCCCCCATGATGGTAAACAGCTGATAAAAAGATCCTGATGCAGAGTCCCTCATGCCAGGCAGATCTCCAGGCATTCAGAGCACTCACTCATCTGGTTCTTCAGCCCTAGCCAACCCACCCTTCCTGGACATACCTGTGATGCAGCAAAGCCATCTTCACTCCATGCTAAGTCAGTTCTCTAGGCATTAGAAGTATCAGAGCTCACCTGCATCAGCAGCCTGAACTGCCCCACCTTTCCATGCAGAAATTCTGGTGTGGTGAGACACTCTCTGCTCCACACCCAGGCAGATGTCCAAACATTTGGAGCACCTGTTTGTGTGGTTCTGAAGCCTGAGCTGCTTCACTTTTCCTTTGCAGAGATCCTGGTGCAGGGGTCCTCTTTGCTATATGCCCAAGCAGATCTCCAGGTATATAAAGCACCTACTTGCCTGATTCATCTTCTGAGTTGCTTCATCCTTCCTGTACAGAGATTGTGGTGTGAGGAGCCCTCTCTTCTCCATGCCCAGGCATCTGGAGCACCTGCTTCTTAAAATTAGGCATTTAGGCTGCCCCCCATCCCCAAGCACAGAACTTGGAGCTGAGCAGATTTCCCAGCTCCATATTTAGGCACAGCTCGGGTGCTTGGTGGCTGTCCGCTGAATTCTCCTTCAGTACTGATGCTCGTGCCTGCCATTCCATAAGCAGTAGGCAGACATACCTGATCTGGCCCCACCCTTCATGGCCCCCATATCCACAGGGCTGAGCAGGGAGCATGGACCACTATGCACTTTATGAATCAGCCCACTGCCTAAGGCAACAGAGAGCTTCTGCCAATAAATAAGGATTAAGTATATATCCAGTCATATTGTCCACAGCTAGCTCTCATCTATAAACACCATCTACTGGCTTGTAGGCTCAAATAGAACAGTCTAATATAAAATCTGCTGAAAGGAACACATAGGACTCTAAAAGTAAACAAAAATACCTTACTCACATTCTCACAGTCACAGCCCCTTAACAGGGGAGGAAAGAAAAGGGAAAGAATAAAATAATGTTATAGGGAAAGAGAGAAGAAACTAACACAAAAATTCTGGCACCATAAAAATCTGAATGTAGTGACAGCACCAAAGGATCGCACTAGTTCTCTAGCAATGAACTGTAACCAAGTGGAAACTCAGAAATGACAAATAATGCAAAGCATGGATTTCAGGGAACTTAAGGTTGAAATTTAGCTAAAAGGAACGTCTAAAGCAATCCAGGAAATGAAGAAGGTGATAAACATCTTTAAAAGAAATCAATCACAGCGTGTATAACTGAAAAATTTCTTAAGAAATTTTAAAGTATATTTGAAAGCTTTGTCAATAGACTAGACCAAGAAAAGAAAAGAGTTTTAGAGTTTGAATACCAGTCTTTTGAACTAACACAGTCAGACAAAATAAAGAAAAAAGAACTTTTAAAAATAAACAAACTCTTCGAGAAATATGGGATTACATAAAGTGACCAAACCTGGGAATTACTGGCAATCCTGAGAAAGGAGAAAAAATTAACAATCTCAAAAACATATTTGAGGGAATAGTTCAAAAAATCTTTGCTAATATTCTAGAGAGGTAGATATCCAGACAAAATAAATCCACAGAACACCTGTGAGATTCTATACAAAGTGAATATCACCAAGGCATATAGTCACCAGACTGTTCAAGGTCAACACTACAGAAAAAAAACCTTAAAGGCAGATAGAGAAAAGGGTCAAACCACATACAAAGGGAACCTCAACAGGCTAACACTGGACTTCTCAGCAGGAAACTTACAACCCCAGAGAGATTGGGAGCCTATTTTCAGAAATCTTAAAGAAAATAAAATTCAACTAAGAATTTCATACTCTATCAAACTGAGCTTCTTCATTAGTGAAGAAGAAATAAAAGATTTTCCAGACAAGCAAGAAATAAGGGAATTCACCACCACTAGCCCAGATTTACATGATATATGTAAGGGAGTTCTAAACAAAGACACAAAAGAACAGTACTTTCTATCACAAACACAAAAACACACTTTTCTTTTATAGACTGCAGACCCTATAAAGTAACCACACAATAGAAACCACAAAGCAACCATCTAACATCTTCACAATAAGATCAAAACCTCATATATCAATATTAACCTTGAAAGTAAAAGGCATGGAGTGGCAAGTTGGATTTACAAAAGAAAAGACCCATTGGTCTGCTGTCTTCAAGAGATGCATCTCATGCATAAGACTCATAGGCTTAAAGTAAAGGGTCAGAGAAAGATTTACCATACAAATGGAAAACACCAAAAGCAGGAGTTGCTATTCCTATATCAGGCAAAATAAACGTTAAACCAACAACACTAAAAAAGGACAAAAAAGAGGATTACGTAATGATAAAGAGTTTCATTCAACAAGAAGACATAATTCTCCTAAATATATATGCTTCAATATTGCACCCAATATTTTGAAGATCTAAAATTACTTTTACGAATCTGGCTGCTCCAATATTGTGTGCAATATTGGAGCAGCCAGATTCATAAAAAAAGTAATTCTAGACCTTCAAAAACATTTAGAAAGTTACACAATAATAGTGGGGAAATTTCAACACCCTACTGACAATATTAGATCACTGAGGCAGAAAACTAACAAAGAATTTCTGGAATTAAAGTCAATGCTTGACCAATTGGAACTAAAAGACAGAATACTCTACTCATGAACCACAGAATATTCACGCTTCCTATCTATATATAGAACATACTCCACGATTAACCATATACTCAACCACAAAGCAAGCCTTGTCTCAATAATTTCAAAATAATTGAGAACATACCGACCATTTTCTTGTATCACAGTGTAATAAAAATAGAAATCAATACTAAAAAGATTTCTCAAAGCCACAAAATTACATGGAAATGAAACAACTTGCTTCTAACTATTATTTAGGCAAACAACAAAATGGGGGAAACAACAAAATTAAGGCAGAAATTAAAAAAATTCTTTGAAATAAATAAAAACAGAGCCAGCATACCAAAATATCTGTGATGTGGGAAATGCAGTTTTACAAGGAAAGCTTATAGCTATATGTACCTATTTCAAAAAGCTAAAAAGATCTTAAATAAACAACCTAACATCACACCTAGAATAGCTGGAAAAACAAGAACAAATTAACCCAATATTAGCAGAAGAAAAGAAATAACTAAAATCAGAGGAGAACTGAATGAAACTGAGAATCAACAATTTATATAAAAATCAACAAAACCAAAAGTTTGGTTTTTGAAAGGATAAACAATATTTATAACCTGCTAGCTAGATTAACAAAGAATAAAAAACAGAAGATCTAAACAAGCACAATCAGAAATGGCAAAGGTGATATTAACACTGATCCCACAGAAATACAGAAGATCTTCAGAAACTATTATGAACACCTAGAAAATCTAGAGAAAATAAATTAATTCTTGGAAGGACACAATTTTCCAAGATTGGATCAGGAAGAAATTGAAATCTTGAACAGACCAATACCAACTTCCAAAACTGAATCAGTAATGAAAAACCTATCAGTCAAAAAAAATTCCTAGACAATATGGACTCACAGCTGAATTTTACCAGATATACAAAGAAGAACTGGTGCCAATTCTGCTGAAAAAACTGCAAACATCAAGGTGGAGCAACTCCTCCTTAACTCATTCTGTGAAGCCAGCTTCGTTCTGACATCAAAACCTAACAAACACAAATGAAAAGAAAAAATCACAGCCTAGTATGTTCCTTGATGAATATACTGAATATATAAAAATGATGGGATTATACAAAAGTTCTCAATAAAATGCTAGCAAACCAAATTCAACAGCATATCAAAATGTTAATTCATCTTGATCAAGCAGGGTTTATTCCCGGGATATAAGGTTGGTTCAACGTATGCAAATCAATAAATATAATTCACCTCATAAGGGAATTGAAATCCAGCATACCTTCATATTAAACACCCTCAGGAAATTACATATTGAAGGAATATACCTCAAAATGATAAGAGGTATCTTTAACAAACCCACAGCCAACATCATACTGAATGAGCAACAACTGAAGTCATTCATCTTGAGAACTGGAACAAGACAAGGATAACCATTCTCACCACTCCTATTTGACATAATCCTAGAACTGATGGCCAGAGCAATCAGGCAGAAGAAAGAGATAAACGGTATCCAAATAGTAAAAGATAAAGTCAAACTAACTCTTTTCATGCAAAAATATAATTCTATACCTAGAAAACCCCAAAAATTCTGCCAAAAGGCTTTGGAACTGATTAACAACTTTCATAAAGTTTTAGGATAAACCTCAATGTAAAAATCTCAGGCATATTTCTAAATACCAAATAATATTTAAGCTGAGAGCCAAACAAGAGCACATTTCATTTACAATATCCCCTTGCAAAAAAAATAAAACACCTAAGAACACATCTAACCTAGTAGGTAAAAAATCTCTACAAGGATAACTACAAAACACTGCTAAAAAAAATCATCAATGACACAAACAAATTAAAAAACATTTTATGTTCATGGATTGACAAAATCAATATTATTCAAAATAGTAATATGGCCTAAAGCAAGCAACTGATTCCACTCTATTCCTATCATAATACCAATGTCATTTTTTAAGAACTAGGAAAAGCTATTCTAATATTCATAGGAAATCAAAAAAGAGCCTGAATAGCCAAAGCAACCCTAAGCAAAAAGAACAAAGCAGGAGGCATCACATTACTCGACTTCAAATTATGCTGTTAAGGCTACAGTAGCCAAAACAGCATGGTAGTGGTTCAAAAACAGTCACATAGACCAATAGAACAGAGTAGAGAACCCAGAAATAAAGCTGCACACTTAGAGGCATCTGATCTTTGACAAAGTTGACAAAAAAAAGCAATGGGGAAAGGACTCTCCATTCAATAAATGGCTCTGGATTTGCTCGCTAGCCATATGCAAAAGAATGAAATTGTTCTTTCACAACACGCAAAAACTAATTCAAGATGTATTGAAGGTTTCAGTGTAAGACCTCAAACTATAAGAGTCCTAGAAGAAAACGTAGGAAATACCATTATGGACATTGGCCTTGGAAAACAATTTATAAATAAATCTTCAAAATCAATTGCAACGTAACAAAAGTTGATATGTGAGTCCTAATTAAACTAAAGAGCTCTGTACATCAAAAGAAACTCAGCAGAGTGAATGGACAACTTATGCAATGGGAGAAAACATTTGCAAATTATGCATATGACAATGATCTAAAATCTATACTCTACAAGAAGCAGAAATCAATCAACAAGCAGAAAACAAACAACCTATTTAAAAGTGGGCAATTTATATGAACAGACTCTTGCCTAAAGAAGACATACAACTAACTAACAAACGTGGAAAAATATGCTCTGCATCAGAGAAATACAAATCAAGATCGCAATTACATACCACTTCACATCAGTCAAAATGGCCATTATTAAACGTCAAAATACAATAGTTGTTGGCAAAGCTGCAGAGAAAAGAGAGTGCTTACACACAGCTAGTGAGAAAGTAAATTAGTTCATATACTGTAGAAAGCAGTTCAGAGGTTTCTCAAAGAACTTAGAACTGCCATTTTTGACCCAGCGATCCCACTAGAGGGCATATATGGAAAGGAAAGTAAACTGTTCTACCAAAGGCAGATGTACAGACATGTCAATTGCAGTACTTTTTACAATGGCAAAGACATGGAATCAATCTGAGTGTCCATCAGTCATGGATTACAAAAGAAAATGTGGTACATATATACCATGGAACACTATGAGGCCATAAAAAAAGAACGAAATCATGTGCTATGCAGCAACATAGATAGAGCTGTAGGCCATTATCCTAGGCGAATTAATACAGTAACAGAAAGCCAAATACCACATATTCTCACTTATAAGTGGAAGCTAGATATTGAGTACTCTTGGACATAAAGATAGCAACAACGGACATGACATTGGAGACTACTTAAGTGGGGAGGAAGGGTAACAAGGGTTAGAAAACTAACCATTAGGTACTATGTTCAGTACCTGGGTTATGGGATCATTCATACTTTACCCTCAGCGTGATGCAATGTACCCAGGTAACAAATGGGCACATGCAAACCCCCCCCCAGTGTAAATAAAAATTGAAAAATTAAATAAAACACACAGAAATATTGATGTTCTCTGAATTTTGTTTGCAATTAAACGCTTTTCATAACTTTTTGCAAACTATTGTTCCTATTCAAAACATTCTTCATCTGCATACTTGCCTGCAGAATTATCTCCCTTTAAAGCAGAGGTAAAAAACTACTTCTTTTTTCAAGTGTTCTCTAATTATATCAGAATAAATTGGCAGTCTCTCTCCTTTTTGTTCAACAGTAACAATTCATATTTCTGTCACAGCACTTACTAATTCATAGTTAACATCTCTGTGTTTTATCAGTCAACTATTACCACAACAATGCCAGTAAAAAAACTCCACAGGCTGGATGTGGTGGCTCATGCCTGCAATCCAAGTGCTTTGGGAGGTCAAGGTGGGTGGATCACAAGGTCAGGAGTTCAAGACCAGCCTGACCAACATAGTGAAACCCCGTCTCTACTAAAAATACAAAAATTAACTGGGCATGGTCACGCACACCTGCAATCCCAGCTACTCAAGAGGCTGAGGCAGGAGAATCACTTGAATTTAGGAGGTGGAGGTTGCAGTGGGCCGAGATTGAACCACTGCACTTCAGCCTGGACAAAAGAGCAAGACTTTGTCTCAAAAAGAAAGAAAAAGGAAACACAATAAAAGTCAATGGCTTAAAACAAGAGTCATTATTCTCATTAAAGAATTTGAAGATTGCTTCAACTGGATGTTAGATAATCTAGGATTACCTTGAGCTTGGCCTCAAACTGCTGTTCAGGCCTAGATATTCCATGCATCTTTCAGTTTTCTTGGACTGGAAAGTTTTGCAGATGTATTCTCATTAAGACAGCACATGAAGACACTCCAAAGACAAAAGCTGTCACATGTACTATCATCACAGTGACCAAATCATGTCTTATGGCCATACTGTACATCAAAGAAAAATACACATAGCGAAGGGATAGATAAGAGAAGAATGAAGTGTTGCAGCCATTAATAAAATCAATCTCACTTTTTTTCCTACCAAACTCCATGCTGCTTTCACAGAGATTTTATGATACGGTAATTGACCAGCGTGAAAGCACTCAATAAATATTGTTTCAACAAATGGATACATTCATAACGATACTATTTTGTGGCTGAAGCTAAGTGGGCACTGGCCTAATCGACATTTTGTCATGCTACTATGCTATACACTCTTTCAAATGTGTTAGACCCACATTCAAAATCAAAAGTCAGCTTTTTTATTCAGAAAATTAATTGCAATTTTTTTTTAAACTAACCAGAAACCCACAATCCTTGAGAGTGGAGGATTTATAATCCACTCTAGGTCCCACTTTTTCTTTTAAGCCCAGTTCAAAGTGAGACAAGAGAGAAATTAACTTAGAAAACTAAGACTTGATGTTGCTGTTTCTTCAATAATGTTCTGAACATTCGAGCGCATTCCTGCCACCCTGCAGGCTGAGGTCTCCCACCCCTAATCCATCTCCTTTTCTACCTTTCCTTTTGTGAAGTCCTTTGCAAGTTAAACATGTAAGGATAAGAGGGATGTCATGATTTATTTAGTGAAGGGTAAATAACAAATATTTGAGACTATAAATTTAAAATCCACAAATAGAAATAAATTGCAACTATTAGAAAAACAATTAAGATGAAGCAAAATAAAGTTTTAAGGGCCTAATGAAATATATATTTTATAGATGATGGTATAGTCACGTTATTCTGAAACTTAGAGGAATTCTCCAAATACTTACTACAAGCCTCTGCGACAATTATAATCATTAGTTACATGTCTGACAGTGAACCACTATCACGTTGAAGAAAATTGGCAACTGTCACTCATCTTTGAGTATTGTGTCTCTAGTTTCCTGTAATTCAAACTATATTACATTTAAAAATATATTAAATGGACTGAGAATCCAAAGTGAAATGTAGCAAACTGAGCAAAGTAGGATGCGCAAACATGGCAACTGTTTTTAAACAGAAAGAATTTAAGGGGAAACCAGGTTTTGTGAGTAAATAACTTTAGTGATACATCCTGTAGAATAACATTGAAATCGTGGTTTATCAAAGAATAGAACACAAAGAAAAACAGAGTTTTTAGCTGCTTCTCTTTTAAATATTAAATATAAGACCTTTTTCTTAGAATAATAAGAGGGAGATTTATTTGATTTTCTGATTTTATTTTTAGATGCTGTCTTGCTAAGGGCAATTATCATCTCGAATAGTTTAAACACCAAACACATTCCAATCTAATCAGAGAGATACACATTGAACTCTGAAATAATAAACACAAATTCAAGATGAATTGAGAAGATCAAGTATAGAACCACTTTGAAAAAGACCTTGCAGTATAATTACCTATTAAACCTCTGCTTACATTTCACAGAAGCAATTAATAAAGTCAACAGAGGATTGAGAGAGATCTTTGCAACAGCTGAATATAAATCAAATGCTGTCATGATATATAATTTGATAATATGCCTTAATAAGAACCATCTTTGTATATGCACACAATCTCAAAAATTAGAATGGTACTTTTCATTGGTTTAAAAAATACTATTGTCAGTATCTTAATTTAAGTAATTTTACATGGTCATGGTTTTCCATAATTTAATTCTTTATGTGTACACCCGAAGAAGAGTAAGTTTTTAGGATCGTGTATAAATTGCTAGTTTTTCATGCCTCATATTATTTACAGCATAATGATTACATTCTTTCTGTTTGTTAGTTACCAGAGGGAATAATACACAGACACAGAATACATGCGCTGTAAATGCCAGTTGTGTGAAAAGAGATTTGGTATGATATGTAGCTGGATATAGTCAGACTGGCATAAAGAGTCAAAAAGACAGTCTTGGAAGTTTAATTATGTTGCAAAATAACAAAAGGAGAACAACTGGAAAGTCCATTGTCAAAAATAAGGCAGCTTCAAGCTCAGCAAAACCAGAGGGAAAATACAAATGCGCATGCAAATGGATAGTTCTGATGCTTTGATGATGTCCTGAGGGTCCAGGAGCCCTTCTTTCCTTACTGTTAATCCTGCTCCATCATCAAGTTACCTCCTTTTGCCTCATGTCACCTTATTTCCCCTAACCTTTCTTATTTTGTTGGTATCTCTCACAATCACTTTTACCACCTATTCTGATCCAAAGTGTTTTTGCATTTTGGCTGGAAGACGAATAATAAACTGTTGCCTGTGATAGTAATAAGTGTTTAATAAATAAACAAATCTGAGGTTCAGCTATTCATAGTATATTTTTATTGCCTTTTTTGTATTTAAGCTAGATCTTACACATATTGATGGTATATACATAAAATTATTAAGTAAGGATTTCTAAAACCTTAATATTATGCAGTAACTCACAACCCATTTTATTTTCATATACATGAGAAGTTAAAGGCTACTAGAATATTAAAACAAAATTTGGAAAGAAATACCACCTTTCCGCCCACCTACACACTATATGAACTGCCTCGCCATCCTTCTTCATTTATAAATCAGTTGTTATAAAGTGAATTTTCCTATTATTATAAATTTTGACAAAGCCCAAAGAGATTGAACCTAATACATGTTTATATCTTTTGCAAAGCTCATTTAAATGGCTCCTGGGAGATTATTTTGATGACAATGACATTGAAAATATCTTCCGTATACGAAGGTCATAATTTGTATGTTGAAGGAGCCTGAAAGAGAAAGAAACAAGAGAAGGGGGGAAAGTTTAATAAAACTGTCAAGATCAGTATATTTTGGTACCCTTTTTTATTCTAAATTTTATATTAATTAATTTAAAGTAGGATTGATTAACCTGCTCAATGTCAGGCAGCTCCCTTTTCATCTTTTGTATTTTTTCTTCTTTGTTTCCTTTTAATTTTCTTTGCTTTTGCAACTTATTATTTAGAGTAATTTTAGGAGAGATAAAAATAAAAAGGTAAAGATATGATTTGATTCAATTATGAACTGTATGTGAGCGTAAGGCTTATACAAAGCCAAACATCTGACAGCAGGGTGGAAAATTTCGACTAATAGTCCACATGTGGAACTTAAATGCCCAGGTATTTGGTGCTACTTAAAGGAAAGGAAGGTGCTGTGTTAATGTCAACTCATTTCCAGGGTAACATACATTAAATGCTTGTTTAAGCATGTTCTTCACATGTACCCCAAAACCTAAAATACAATAAAATAAATAAATGGGGAAAAAAAAAAGACAAAATAATGAAGAGAATTAAACTTAATTGCCTTCATCTTATAAAATAATTTTAGTCATTGAACAAAAACATATTAAACATATATTGTAAATAATCACAGAGATTACAATGTTGGTTTTCAAAGGAATTCTTCTATTTGGATAATATGTTTTTCTGTTTCCCTCATATTTATGAAAATAATTAAGGCTTAAATTTTTAGGATTATAATGAATAGTATATCTAGTTCTGTTTTATTGTTAGTCTTTCATCATTTTTATTTGCAGAAAAAATTGTGTAATTAAAATGTTAGTTTTATATAATGAAAATGATTTGAATCCTTTATTGCTTTTAAGTATATAGATTTAATCCACATACTATGAAACACATTACAGTACTATTACAATAAGTAGATTATGTGTGTGCCAGAATGCAAGAGAATGGAAATAAAAACAAATAATTGCCATTTGGATATCAGGTTATCTTCAGATGTTTCTTACCAAAACCTAGAAATCCCCTGCCCCCACCTGTCAAAGCCACACAGGCTTCCACTGTTACAGGAACTTTATTACAGTCTTTGAAAGATAGTATTTATCCCAGTGTGCTTAGAATGAAAAAACACATACAGGACATATGGGATAACATATGCTAAATCCTCTAAATACCCTGTACTAGCACAGTCATGAAGCCCAACCTGATTTCACAAAATATTGCACATTTATTTTTGCCAAACAAGATAAAAACAAAGAAGATAAAAACAAAACAAAACAATGGCTTAGCTTTTCTACATTAGAGAAAATGTCATAGCTTTTTCTCTAAAGTAGAAAAACTAATGCATTTTTAAAACTAAAAGAAATATTTTCAAGAAAATTAAAAAGGATAATAGTATCCTAAAACAAAAACAACAAACACTTTTATAATTTTGTGAGAGATATGTGTGAAGTCTCAATAATGTAATTATCTGTTTTGTTCCCACTATTTTAGGATTGTTTATTTAACGTATTTCTGAAATCACAGCCTTAAATCATGAATTACTACTTTTTTTATTTACAAAAAAATGTATAACTTGCAGATAATTGGAAAAAAAAACACTAATTATACAGCCCCAGAACTAAGTGTATAAGAAATTATCTCAATTCACCCATTCATGGTTCACATTGTCTCTGTTATTTCAAACTGGCTATTTGAGAGAACAATTATACTGTCTTTTCACACTTGCTTAAAAATAAACTTGATTGGCTGACAATAATTGTCTTCAGCATAACAAATACTTAAAATACAAAATTTAAATACTTTTGTTTTACATTGTACATAAATTTTCTTATCCTCTTATCTTGGAGGTAAGAATACATATATAGGAAATACAATTATTGAACATTGTATTATAAGCTGGAATGCTTGCTGATCACCTTATAAGAGATACCCTACCAATTACCTTCTAAATTGCCTATTCTAGTCACCCAGTAACACGCCAAATCAAAGTTTGGTTTTATGAAAAAATAAATGGAAACACAAGTTAGGAAAAATATAGCGATGAGGGAAGTTGATAAATCATATTTGAAAGGATTATATAGGAATTAAAATTGCTTTAGAAATTGATATGGTGATTTTCTTGACAATATTTTTAAATGTAGGTGTTGAGAAATGAAATATTAGCAGAAAAAAGAAAAACAGAAGATACAGATAAATTAAACAAATCAAAGGCAGTTATTCAAATAACAAAGCAAAGCAAGAAAAAAATGTTGATAGAGTTAAAATAAAGATTCCTGGAAATTATTCTGGACATGTTAGTTATATCAAATACTGAGAGAAGAAAGGAGGGTACCATAGGCAAGGTGATAAGACAGTAATATCAAACAAAGAAACAACTGGAAAAGAGTTGGAAACAGATTGTGAACAATATAGCATGGTGAATTCATTGAGAAGAAAGAAAAAATTAAGTGAAAATAAAGAGCAATGTTAGAATCACTTAGTTGAAACTATTGTAGAGGGTGCTTTATTTAGATAAATAGATAAAAGACTGTTTTCAATTCTGAAGAGAGAAAAGGTCATCTTTGAACCTGGAAAAGAAATAGGTACTCTTATACATAATTGCATGTTCAGTAAACTGAAGAGAATTATCTATAATTAACTTTTTATTAGCAATTTTTAAAAAGGGAAGTGAAGAAATACATCATCATACTCACTTGACAGCATTTATGCTAGATGTTAAAGATAAATATAGTCTTATAGTCTTACAATTTGAGTGTTCTTTTGTGGAAAATTACTTGCTTACTTTGTTGCTTATAGCGTACAAAGTACAAGAAAAATCTAGTACAAAAATACAAGTAGGAGCTTTTATACATGGCACATTGTTGCAAAACAACTTGAAATTACGTGATAAAATCTGAAATATTAACATCCTGTGACCCAGAAGTTCCATTCTCATAGGGCTGAGAAAGCTAGATCTATTAACATCATGATATATACTCAAAATTGTTCATAGCAGCATTTTCACTGTACTTCAAATAGAAAATTTCACAACGTGCATAAAAAGGTAACTTGGATAAATCAAATGTGGGAGGATAAAAAGGAATATTATATAACTACAATAACAAGATAGAAACATGTATAAGACCATAGCCTTCTCATAAACTTAATATCGTGAAAAAAATAAGATAGAAAACATATACATAGTGTTTATATGAATATAAAGATGACAAAATTAAAATATAATAGATATGCATTTAGAAGCCATATACTTACATAGATGAGCTAGAAAATGAGTATCACCAAAGTTATGAAAGTGAGAGTTTCCCTGGAAGAATGGGGAATGTTGTCCTTTCCTGACATTCTTGTGATGTTCTCTTTTTGTACCTGAGTAACAATCACATTGGTGTCTCCTTTCTAATTACTTTTAAATGCCAGGTGCACATGTACACACACGCGCACACACACACACACACATGCATATATACTTTCTTATATGCACAATATCTCTTTCGATAGAAACAAAAGTAATAAAAAGAAAAAGTCATGTAAAGTTGAGGTCCACAGTACAACAATTACTTAATAAACATAAGCCTTTTTTGGCAAATTCCTCTTTCAGATTTTCTGAAAATGTTCAACATATCCAGCAATTATTAGACATTCAGTTTTTTGTAATTATTGATAAATATACTTAACAAAAATATTGCTGTCAACATCAAATTAATGGTAAGATATGGAAACAAACACTTCCAATACTACCCAAAGCTTCAACTTTTTAATGTGTTTTTGTTAGAAGAAAGAAAACAAATACAGGAAATATATGTATTAAGCATTATATTATAATAGAATACTTACCAATCACCTTATAAGAGAGACTTAACTTTTTAATGTTCTTTGACTAGTCAAAGAGTTAGGCATCTTGCTGCAGTGGCTTCTGGTAAAGCCTGCACCCTATGACATCTGTTATCATGTTTCTCAATGTCTTACATACTGCTGTGAGCACATATTCTACTATATAACTTGTGGATCATTCATCTATATTGAGCATTGCAGTGGTTAATGCTAGGTGTCAACTTGACTGGATTGACAGATGCCTAGACAACTAATATTGCTACTGGTATATCTGTGAGAGAGTTACCAGAGGAGATTAGCATTTGAGTCAGTGGACTAGGACAGAAAGGCCCACCCTCAAAGGTTGGGCACCATCCAATCAGTTGCCAGTGCAGCCAGAACAAAGCAAGTGAAAGAAGAAGGGGTCTAGCTGGTTTGCTGAGTCTTCTGGCTCTTTCTTTCTTCCCATGCCAAACACTTGCTTTCTCTCCTCCTGACCTTGAACATCAAAGTCCAAGTTCTTCAGTTGTTAAACTGTGGGACTTGCATCTGTGGCTTCCTTGGGGGCTCTTAGGCCATTGATTGCAGTCAGAAGGCTGCACTGTCAGGTTCCCTGGTCTTGAGGGCTTTAAGACTTGAACTCTATTACTGGCTACTGACTTACTCTTTCCCCAGATTGCAGACAGCCTACTATGGAACTTTGCCTTGTTTGAGACAATTCTCTCTAATAAGCTCCCTTTCATATATATGTATATCCTATTGGTTCTGTCCCTCTGGAGGGCCCTGACTAATACAAATGTGTTCTTGGTTGTGTGGTAGGCTTATTAAATTATCCTAAATGTCACACATAGCCTTCATGAAAGAGAATTATTTTCTTTATCTAAGATGATGTCTTATTTCTTTTAATTTTCACCTTCCAGCCTTCAAGAAATTATTGTTTTTAGTTTTAATGTCTGTAATTTTTCTTTTTTCTTTTTTTTGACGGAGTTTCGTTCTTGTTGCCCAGGTTGGAGTGCAATGGCACGATCTCGGCTTACCACAACCTCTGTCTACTGGGTACAGGCAATTCTCCTGCTTCAGCCTCCTGAGTAGCTGGGATTACAGGCACGTGCCACCATGCCCAGCTAATTTTTTGTATTTTTAGTAGAGACGGGATTTCACCATATTGACCAGGATGGTCTCGATCTCTTGACCTTGTGATCCACCCACCTCGGCCTCCCAAAGTGCTGGGATTACAGGCTTGAGCCACCGTGCCCAGCAATTTTTCTCTTTAGAGTCTTTGTATCACATCATCTACCTGTGTTATACTGTTAGTATCTATGCCTACATTGTCACACTGACCAGAGTTATCAGTTTGCTTTTGTATCCCTATTTAGATGTACATTATACCCAAGATTAATACATCTACCAAATTTTTTATGTCTTTTTTGTTAGAAAACACTCTGGTTTAATTTAATATAACTCCTCCAAATATTGAGAGCAACTCAGTGCCTGGAAAATCCATAAAGAGGTTAAATTTCAAATTTATTTGTATCAAAGTAAAGTGTGTTTTATCATAAGACTTACTGTCACAAAAGATCTACAAAAGTTTGAAGAAGACATAGCTGGAATAAATAGAATGTTTTCTAAATGTTATATTTGAACAAGTGTGCTAGAGTTTAGAACATTTCCTGTGAAAATTGTGTCACAAACTATAGTTTCAATTCTCAGTTTTATTAATACAAACTATTTTACTTATCATGCATTTTCATATGAGTCATGAGTCATAAACATTTCTGAATTTGGTTTATGGACTTTATTTTCTAAGTCTCAGACAATGTTACCAAAACACCAAGAGTTTAGTATAGATCCCTTGTTCACTGCACAGGAAGCCAATCACTGAGACAGCAATTATTGTCAGGAAAGAAGGCTTTTTGGGTGTTGCAGCTGAGCAGATGGGAGATCAGTCTCAGTTCCATTCCCTCAACCCAACAAAAGTTGGAGTTCATATATCAGGGGAGAAATATAACCATGTATGGGAAAATAGAAATTAGGAAGGGTTAAGGAATAGGAGTTGGTGAATAGAAAATAGGTGCTTAGTTAGGGACTGATGACTGGTGAGGGATCTGGCATCTCATTGTCCAGATGTGGTGATCTTGTAAATTTCAGTTCCTTGATTCTATCTAGGAGCACAGATGGTTGGATTCCTGAGAAATAAACACCGATAAGACAAATGTAACATTCTCAAGTTTTAGGACTAGATGTGTCCATTTCTATGTTTATTCAAAAGAAATCATAAACATCAGTTCCATGGGACAGTTGGGCCCATTTCAATAATGGGTAACTGTAGATAATTAAATATGCCTATGTATATCTAAGATGGATTAGTTATTTTAGTAGATAAGTAAGGGCCTCCAACAGTGGCAAGTTCTAATCCGATGCCCCTAAAAGTTTTAATAGAATTTGCCATTTGTAGTAATCACTAACTTTGTGAATGACAGTCGATAATCAGAAAAAGGATTTGTTTTTAAGTCAAACGTTGGTAAATAGGGGATTAGCTGTATTAAGAATTCTGAATAATCAACCTGAATGGGAAATATCAGTTGTCCATTTTGACACACACTAAGAGTTTCTTATCTTGTAATTTTATTTTGATGAAATTGCCTTGACACAATACTCGTTTTTTAGGGTAAACTATACCCAGTAATGAGAGCATGACATTTCAGTGAGGTAAGAAGTTTTCTATCCTCTCCAAATTAAATCAGTTTTTATCATCAAATATCCACAGAGACTCTGGTTATGAATTTTAGAAAGTTCTAATTGATTTTGGAAATTTGACCACATCAAAATTGTATCAAATGCAGAGTTTTCTTTTCTCAACATTTTTTTGTTCCACCAAATCTAACACTCTTTAATTTGCAAGCAATACAGCAAAGACAACATCATGATCTGAAGAGAAAAGACACTCTTTTGACCAGAAAGAAGAATAATTGCTTAAAAATATGATTCCCTATGTGATGGTAACATTAGAGAAGTAATCCATAAAAGCAAGCCAAACCATTGATTCTGTCAAGTGATAATTGAATTAGAAGCCCAAAAGACAATTAATTTTTTTCTAAATAGAAGATTTTTTCACCTATAAGTGTTACAGTAGACACCCTATTTCACTTACTTCTTCATCAGTTTATCTTGGTATTGTGAGGAATTAGCACAATGCCTGTCATTTTATCATCACCAAGAAAAGAAATGACTAGAATATCTCAAATAACTGAATCATTATTTTAACTACACTGTCACAATAGTAGTTTCCTACCACAGAGCCCACTTCGTGCCAAGTGTAAAATTTTTGCTGACAAAGTTCTGGGTTTAATTTCTTATCTAATACTCTTGGCTATGTATTTATGACACAGAGCCTTGCTCTGTCTCTCAGGCTGTAGTGCAATGGCACAATCTGGGTCAGCCCACTGCAACCTCCGCCTCCTAGGTTCAAGCAATCCTGCCTTAGCCTCCCAATTAGCTGGGATCACAGGTGTGCACTACTATGCCTGGCTAATTTTTTTTTATTTTTAGTAGAGATGAGATTTCACCATGTTGACCAGTCTGGTCTTTAATTGTTTTAGATCACTTAGAAAATGCAATGCTCCTTTAAGGACATTTTGAATAGTCTTTAAACTGCCAAAATACCGTATACCTATTCCTTGTCTTCCTTTCTGAACACTCAACATAATTTAAGCTGCCTTCTAACGCTAAGGCAAAACAATTCTAAAGCATTGCTCTGCGTTCTTTCTGTGGGCTACATGCTGGTTCATCTTGCCCTACCAAAGTTTGGGAGACTACAATGAAAACAGAATACATTCTCATTCATTAAATCACAGTTGAATGGAGTAAGAAAGATGACCTCTAATAAGGTGGTTAACCAAAGAAAATAAACATCATAGGCTTATCTTTATTACAGTTCCTGAAATTGCATTACATGTACCATATACTACTCCATCTACTATTATAGTAACTTACCTGTGTTTCCATGAAGATATCATTGTTTTCTTCCTAACTAGTTTTCCAACCAGATGTTTGAGTATGAGTGAGTGTTATTTAGTGGTAAAAGGACAAATGTATCAAGATTCAAGTATGTGATTCTTAACATAGAATTTTAATGTACATAAGAGATAATAATGAATATCATTAATAATGTATTTCTGTATTGAAGATGTTTTTAAATTGCCAAATCTTATTTTAGGTTTCCTTCCTTGTGTCCATGTGTACTCAATATTTAGCTCCTACATAGAAGTGAGCACACATGGTATTTTGTTTTTCATTCTTGCATTCATTCACTTAGGATAATAGCCTCCAGATCCATGTTGCTGCAGAAGACGTGATTTCATTCATTTATATGGCTGCACAGTATTCCATGGTGTATACATACCATATTTTCTTTATCTAGTCTGCTGTTGATGTGCATCTAAGTTGATTCCGTATTTGACATTTTGAACAGTGCTGTGATGAATGTAGGAGTTCATATGTCTTTATGGTAGAATGATTTTTTTTCTTTTTGCTATATACCCAATAATGGAGTTGCTGGGTCAAATGATAGTTCTGTTTTAACTTCTTTGAGAAATTCCCAAACTGTTTTCCACAGTGGCTAGACCACCAGCAATATATAAGTATTCCCTTTTTTTTTAAATAACTTTGCCAATCTCTGTTGTTGTTTGTTTTTCATAGTATCCATTTTGGCAGGTGTGAAATGATACCTCATTTTGGTTTTGTTGTTGTTGCTGTTACTTTTTTATAGAGAGAGAATCCCACTGTATTGCTCACACTGATCTTGAACCCCTGGGCTCAAGAAATCTTACCACATTGGCATCCCATAGTGCTAGGAATAGGTGTGGAACATTGCACCCAGCTTCATTGTGGCTTTGCTTTGCGTTTCTGTCATGATTAGTGATGCTGAACATTTTTTCATGTTTGTTGGCTGCCTGTATTTCTTATTTTGAGATGTGTCTGTTCAAATTCTTTTCCCATTTTGTAATGGGGTTGTTTTTGCTTATTAATTTGTTTAAGTTCCTTATAGATTTGTTAATTTCCTTATAGACTCTGCATATTAGACTTTTGTCAGATGCAGAGTATGTGAATATTTTCTTGTGTTATATAGGTTGTCTGTTTACTCTGTTGAGTCTAATTAGGATCCCCTTATCAATTTCCATTTTGTTGCATTGGTTTGGAGAACTTAATTTCTGAGGCCAATGTCCACAGTGGTATTTTCTGGGTTTTCTTCTAGGATTCTCATAGTTCAAAATCTCATATTTAAGTCTTCCATCCATCTTGAGTCAATTTTTGTATATGGTATAAGGAAGGAGTCTAGTTTCAATTGTCTGCATATGGCCAACCAGTTATCCCAGCACCAATTATTGAATAATAGAAAGTCTTGTCCTATTGGCTGTTTTTGTTGACTTTGTTGAAGATCAGGTGATTATAGGTGTACAGTTTTACTTGTGGGTTATGTTTCCTGTTCCATTGTTCTATGTATCTGCTTTGTACCAGTACTATGTCATTTCAGTTTCTGCTGCTTTGTACTACAGTTTGAAGTCGGGTCATGTGATGATGTCTGCTTTGTTCTTTTTGCTTATGGTTGCTGTAGCTATTTGGAATCTTTTTTGGTTTCCTATGAATTTTAAAATAGTTTTTTCTTATTCTGTGAAAAAAAATGTCATTGGTAGTTTGATAGAAATAGCATTGAATCTGTAAATTTTAAAAATTATATTATGTCAATAGTGTCAGCATATCACTTTCAAGCTTGAAAAAACACTTTGATAATCATAAGACCTGGTAGATATTAATCAACTTCTCTGAACCTTGGTTTCTTATGTTTGTATTAAAGGATTGCTATTAGGGTTAAAATAAATGAGATATGGATTGTTATCTCTTCCAGGATATGTAATGTAATGAGAACTGAATAATTTTCAATTCTTTTTAAAGCATCATTAAGAAAAAACATCTGACCTCAAACATGTTACAGGACAGTGAGTATCTTTTAAAAAATTTACTATATTAAATGATGATTTTACTATTATGCTAAATTAATAATTGATTTTTATTATACTATAGCAGACCAACCTATTTAAATTTGCTAATAAGAAGACTGAAGAAAACAAAAGCTTTTGAAAACCATTTATCAAACCTTTACTATAATTGGCAATTTAAAACTTAATTTTAGTATTTTAATTAAAGAGAATAATTAAGGAGTAGTATGACTACGTTCTTATTCAATAATTTATTGAAAGGAGAGAAGGAGAGAAACAAATCTCTGCTCTTAATCATGGATTTTCTCCCACTCATGAAGGATGAAAAGAAAGGTGAGGTTTCTAAGAAAATATTTTATTTTTTAATCACGTCTTATGTACAGGAGGTGACTCTGTATTTATTTTGGCCAAGCCTTATCATTGTTTAAAGGAAACTGAAGTCAAGCTTTTAATATGTAAATCTTTGATTCTTATTTAAAAATATATATATATATTTTGTACACCATACTAAATCTACAAGTTTGGAATCTAACGTGTGTAATGAACAATACCACAGAGTTTATATATGTAATATTTTATTATTTATTATATATATATATGAACTATGTGATACATATACATCTGTTATCTAAGTTTTTCTGGTAGGCATTTGATGATATGTACACAATACTTTAGAAAAGAATGTGCTTGCAATTTGTATTAGTGATGATATCTGTAAAATCTTTGTAACTTGCAATGTCATTCTAATCCCTCACACTTTATGCCATGCTCTCATTTCTGACCTGCAGGATTATTCACAAATTAGAACCCCAAATTCAATGGTAACAATGATATTTCTGCTAACAGTCAAAATTCCACATTTTACCGAATGACTCAGGTTATGAAATATTTGGGCCTGAAGCAGGCATTTGAGAAAGAGGTGAAAATTTCCAAGATGTGGCTGAAAGATTTGAAAAGACATCTCTATAAAGAGAGCAGAAGGGAGCTGATAAGGCAGAGTGAGTTTAAAAATTAGGATATACCTATGAATGGATCTCCTTTTGAAGGATTTACTTTTTATGGCCCATTTTTGCTTGTTTTTTTTTGTTATTGATGCTGTTAGAAGCCTGGAAATATTTATTTGGCAATGTTCTCTCCATTTTCCTACTATGATCCTTTGTTTGCATCCTCAGTTTCTTCCTTAAAGCATTTTAGCTGGATAGCCTTGTCTTAAGAAGACTTAAAAGCAGAATGATAAATGAATAGGAGAACATGGTTCACATCTTACGTTTTTGTTAGTGCTTATGCAGAGGGAAGGTGACCTGCTTCAGGAGTTAAGGCCTGTATTCCAGGTAGTAACCAGAATCATAAACAATCCATGGATACATTTTAAAAATAACAAAACTTAGGGACTTAATTTTTTTATAAGTGAACTTGAATGTTTTTCATCTATTAATTATTTTGATCTTTATAAAACACATCATGCTCTGAGTGTTCTTATTCCCTATGTTACAGATAAGAAAACTGAAATACTGAGAAGGCAATAACCCTATGAATAACTAAAAAGAAGACCCAGGGTTCAACCTCAAATGTTTGGCTCTGAAGTTCAGACTTAATCAGCACTCTCTATTGTTCCACAAGATGCCAGAATGGACAAACGATTAGGAGAGAAAGTTCTAGGTGGATGTTCAAGCATAGTGTTCTAGAGGCAACTGAACCTCTGAAAAAGGAAGGAAGGAAGAGATTAAAAGAGATAATGCTACTAAATACCAAAGTCTACCAACATCGGTGCATGTGAGTACAGTGATTATTATTGTTATATTTTGGTACTTACATTTTATTCCCATCTTGCCCAATGAGGGTTTAAAATGTTTCCTTAGAATCTCTAAATGAAACATTATTAGCTGAGCCCATATAATTTAAGCCCACGATTATGTATATTCAAACATCTATGAACACTTTAGCTGATAGAGTAGGATAGTTAAAAGAGTGATTAGATGTCACTCTTAATGTAGTGATCTAAACGTCTGGTAGAGTGACAGTCAGTTACATGACAGCATAAGTATAAGTATTCAAAGCCAAGGAAAGACTATAAAAGACTCTACAAAATAAAGCATGCATTTAATTAAGGCTCATCTAAACCCAGCCCATTTTGCTTAATATATGTACTTTATATTTTACTCCATATAATCTAGGCAAGTAAGACTAAAATTTAAATTTGAGATGTAATTATTTGTAATTTTTCTGAATTACTCTAAAAACTTTACTTGACATCTGTAATGACTTATCCTTGGCTTTCTGCTGCACTTCAGGGTGTGATGCATCTGTTCCGGCTTTATTTCAAGAGATTGCATAATTTGGTCATTCATTTGATTAATTAACATGAATTTGAAAATAAATGGAAACATTGAGAAGGCAGTGCCATACCTTTTAAAGAATGTCATATCATTTAATTTTCAGGGACCTAACCATTTTGGTTGCTTACTTAAAGCACAGTCATCCACATTTTTTCTTTGCTAAATTTATGATCTAAATAACCGTTCACTGCTTCAAATTTTCCATAATCTTTTTTGTTGTTAAAGACATTTTAGAATGTTAACATTTGACTCTGTCATCTACGCCTCTCTTCATTTTTCATACGTGTTTTCGCCCTTGCATAATTGGAAGGTGCATGTTAATACAAACTTATCTGTGACTTCTTTTTGTGATTACTTTTCCATTTCAAACCTTTAAGTGTCAGCTTTGAGGTTATTATTTATAATAAAGAACATTACTTAAAATATATTCTACCAGTATAAGTTCTCATAAAGGTATTTTTAAATTCATTTATTCACATATTTACCGCTTTGTATAAGTAACGTAGACTTATCAAGTGGATGTGATTTTCTGAAGAACAAGAAGAGAATCTCAGACTTTCAGGAATTTCCAAACAATAGAAGACAGATCATTAAGAAAACAATTACAATCCCAAACATGTTAAAGCTCAGAGTAAGGAATTCACAAGATGTCATTAATGATATTTAAAAATATGTATTGAGTAGAGGCTGAGGTGAGTTGGTTGTTGAAGTCTGGTGTTTGAGACCAGCATGAACAACATAGCAAGATTCTCATTTTTAAAAAAAAGAAAAAAAATTAATTAGCTTGATAACAGTACTCGAGAGACTGAGGTGGGAGGATCGCTTGTGTTCAGGAGGCAGAGGCTGCAGTGAGATGAGATCGCACCACTGCACTCTGGCCTGGATGGCAGAGTGAGACCCCCATCTCAAAAAAAAAAAAAAGTTAACTGGGTGAGATGGTTTGGGCCTGTAGTTCCAGGTACTCCAGAGGCTGAAGCAAAATTGATTGAGCCAAGAAATTCAAGGCTGCAGGAAGCTATAAGGATGTCACTGCACTCTAGTCTGGGACACAGACTGAAGCACCATTTCCAAAAAGGTAAAAATTAAAAGTCATTAAGTTTCATTGTATGTTTATAGGGTATTATAAACTTTTTAATTAATGAAGTGCTTTTTAATTTTAAAACTACTAGACAGCAGTCTTAGATTATATGTCATGAGTTTTGTTTTACATTCCATGTTCCAGTTCCATTGGAAAATCCTGGAAGTGCTATAAAATGCAATATTTTTTTATTTATAGGGATGTAATTCAGTATGTTGATTATTATAAGACAAAATTAAATCCTTTCTCTACTATTAGCTGTGCGACATAGAGTAAACTATTTTTAAAAATGTGTTCTTTTAGTAGTCATTTATAAAATAATAAAAATAAATAATTTAATAGGTGATACAATATGTTACATGCTTAACATGATGTTTTCTGCATAGTAAGAACCAATTCGTTTTAATTATTTTTATTCTTATTATTTTCTTTATGTGTTGTTTCCTGTATGAACACCACTATGAGAAAAGTTTTCAGACTTAAGCTCCAGGGAAAAAAAAAAAAGTATTTTCTTAAAAGAAATCAAAACGTCTACTAACTTAAAATATGGCGAATCATTACTGACCACTGTTTTTACTCAATTTGTGCTCCTGGAAACTCAAACTATATACAAAGCTCAACTTTAATAACTTCATAGGAGATTGGCCTGAATATCTCTCTGCCTTTTAAGTTTTTCCTCTGTTCTGATCCTCATATGTGGTGGCAAATTTTATCTACTGACATTTTATTATTTGATTCTATGAATTCTCACAAACTGATTAATCATTTCTAGAATCAGGGGATATAAATAAATGGACATGTATATTTATATAATATTGCTCTAGAATAGCTGAACTGTTCCAGTGACAGAAAAATTAAATTTCTCTAATTTTATCTAATTCATGTTTTTACAAGATGGGGAGGGGTCTCCCTGTGTTGCCCAGGCTGATCTCAAACTCCTGGCCTCAAGTTATCCTCACACCTCAGCCTCCCAAAGTGTTGAGATTACAGACATGAGCCACCACATCTGGCCTATATAGTGATCTTAATGTTTAAGACATATGAAGTAAAAATTAAACTTGTATTCTCCTGAACTTAGTGATTAATCAATACCCTTAACATCCCTAACAAATTCAAATCAGTGTTAGACAATTAGCATTTCGATAGATATGTGCACAAACTTTCATAATAAAAAGCGTAGTGGATAATTTTCTCTTATACAGAGTGAGATGTTTTCTTTAATAAATAAAGTGGAAAAGATGCAAAACAAAGAAGATATAGTTAGTTTGTGTAACAAGAAAAAGTTTAGAACAAAAGAAGTTACCTTGCCTCTCTCCTCCTTTCGAACTATCTTGCATATTTCTATTTCAATCAGTCTTCAAATTCTAATTTAACTTCTTCTTCAGAGACATGCAGAGGCTTATTAAATTCCCCAGTAAGTAGAAAGTAAACATATCTATCAAATTCTATTTCTTTCATGTTTAAAGATACAATTTTATATTACTTGTTGAAAATGTTTACCACATTTAAATCATAAAAATCTGCCTGCTGTTGACCACACACATCAAAATGATGTTGCCTTGGAAGCTCCTGGAAGTCATTCTCTCTGTTTACATCCTGTACCGCTTGCTTCACTACAGAATACCATCCCAAAAAGCTTTTTGGAAAATCTCACCAGCAACCTGTCCTGAAAAATCTACCCAATTCTAAACCGTCCTTCAGAAAGTGTTACTTCAGGCCAGGTGTGGTGGCTCATGCCTGTAAGCCCAACATTTTGGGAGTCTGAGGTGGGTGGATCACTTGAGGTCAGGAGTTCAAGACAGCATGGCCAACATGGTAAAACCCATCTCTACTAAAAATACAAAAATTAGCCAGGCATGTGAGTGCATGCCTGTAGGCCCAGGCTGAGGCAGGAGAATCACTTGAACCTGGGAGGCAGAGGCTGCAGTGAGCTGAGATCGTGCCGCTGCAGTGAGCTGAGATCGTGCCACTGCACTCCAGCTTGGGTGACAGAGTGAGACTCCATCTCTCTCTCTCTCTCTCTCTCTCTCTCTCTCTCTCTATATATATATATATATATATATATATATATATATATATGTATGTATATGTGTGTATACTCTATATATGTATATATGTATACTCTCTCTATATATACATATAATATATGTACATATATATGTATACTCTATATATGTATACTCTCTCTATATATATATGTATACTCTGTCTCTTTATATATATGTATACTCTCTTTCTATATATATGCATACTATCTCTATATATATGTATACTCTCTCTCTCTATATATATATATGTATATACATATACACTCTCTATATATGTATATGTATACTCTCTCTATATATATGTATACTCTATATGTATACTCTCTCTATATATATATATGTGTGTGTGTACTCTCTCTCTCTATATATATATATCTGTGCTACAGTCTATATATAGAGAGAGTGTACATATATATAGATAGATACAGAGAGTATACATACTGTATATATAGATAGATACAGAGTATACATATAGAGTACACATATATAGAGAGAGTATATATACATACATATATATGTGTGTGTATGTATATATATATAGAGAGAGAGAATACATATACATAAAGAGAGTATATATACATACATATATATGTGTGTGTATGTGTGTGTGTATATATATATATATATATATAGAGAGAGAGAGAGAGAGATCGAGAATATACACATATATATATATTACTTTAGTCCTCTACCCCATCTTTTAAAATCACAACTTACTCGTTCATCAACATGTGGGTTCTTGAATCTTCATTTGATACTACCCGTTCCAAGAAACTGAAACATGGAGAAACAACCAGGAAGAAAAAGAAAATAAATCAGATATATGCGTACCAGACCACAGGTTTTACTTCTAAAAACTGTTTAGCTCTTTCAACATTCAAATTGGAGCTCTCACAAAAAAGAACCAACATTTATCAACTGCCTATTATTTATCAGAGACTGTGCTAATCACAGTCTAAAATAATACTAATTTGTATTTAAAAAGTCTGCATATTATATAATGTCAAATAACACTGCATGTCCTAATGAAAATACAAAGCAAGGTAACAATAAAACAAACACACAAAAGGTCCTCTGACTTACCCATTTCTATCACTTTCTTTTGTCTTCTGAAAATTAGCTTATGACTTTCTTTCTTCTTCTGAATTTCTGATGGTTTGAGAGTTTATCTTTAGTCAATATCCTAAGTTCTACATAAGATCATATGATATGATAGAGTTAGTCAGATTATAAAGATCAAGCCAGTCAAAACCTCATCTCTGTTATAGTCTGAATTGATGTGTTAAGGACACACAGATTGACCTTCCTAATGGAAGTCTTAAAACATCCAGAAAAGCAATCAATACTATTCTCGGTTCAATTAATATTCTGGTACATTATATCATAGAGTCTTTATCTACATCCTAATTGAAGCCCGCCAATTTCTAGCACCTTGCCTTTTCATTTCATTTTAAATTTTGATACCTCTTGAAAAAATAAAGTATCTTTCTTGGGTGCAAGAACAAATATATGATCCCAAATATTTATATAATGGTACCTCTCATGTTTTTCAAAGGAAGGCTGATTTTTGAGGGGGGAGAAAAGATGCACCAATAGATCATGATTTTCAAATATTTTTCTATGTATGAATCAAAGTTGTAAGAAATAGCATTCCTTGACATTTTTATATTATATCCTATCTTTAATACAAAGTACTCCAAAGATCTACTTTTCTGAGCCTGGACAGATTTTACTCCATAAACAATTTCCTGTTCTTCCTGTGTTTTATATATCTTTGTTTTTATTGATGCTAGTTTTTCATTAAAGATATATAAAGTGTCTTATTTAAAAAAAAACAAATATCTCCCTCTTAATCCCATGGTCCTCTCCCAATACTGCTATATTTCTCTCATTGCTTTCCTGATACAGTTTTTAATGAATGAGTGCTCTATATTCAATATCTCAATTTTGTTTCCATGTAATTATCTCTTTGCGCTTCACAAAATCTACTGTTTTCCCAATATTTACAGTATTTTTTAGTTGGATATTATTATCTTATTTCTAGTCTGACTCTGTTTTCATTCTTTGTTCTCTCACCCGCTCAACGGACAAGATGTGTCTGCCTTTATTTTCCTACCTTTCTAACACCTCTTCTATTGAACATATTGTTTGCTTATGTAGCTCTGCTCTCAATGCTTCGCTCTGTCCATGACTTCCCTGAACTTTAAATTATAATATCATCTGTATTCTTATGCTTAACCAATACAGTTATTTCTAAGCCCAGAACAGTCTTTTGAGCTCTATGTCCATGTACCTAAATTTCTAACTGTATGATTCCACCTGGCTATAAAATATATACCTCAGGTGCAAAGTGATAAAAATGGAACTCATTCTATCCTCAGACCCACTATTTTTTTCTTATTTCCAAAAATATTTACATCATCTGGGTATCCTCCAAAGCTGGAAACAAGTATTTGATGTATTTGACTCTCCTATATCCCATGTCTATTTTATTCATTCATTCAGTCATCCAAAGGGTATTTACTGGCCACTTCAATTTATGCTAGACAGTGTTCTAGGTGCTAAAGACAGAATAACAAGGCAAACAATAACTCTTCCCTCATACCACTTATGATCCACTGGGGAGACGTTGACAAGGAATATGTAAAAATAAAATATGTGATTTTAGATAATCAAAAGTACAAAGAATATGGATTATGATTGGAGAGTTATATCATTTATGATTAGATTTGGCTGCATAAAACTTAAAACCTAAAATAACAGTGGTGATATTAAAATTTGATTTTCTTTCATTGCAGAGAAAATTTATTTTTAGTCAGTCCACAGCTTGTATGGCGGCATCAATTTCTTCAGGGAACCATGAGTTACTCTCCTCTATAACCCTCATGTAGAGCTTTCAACTCAAGGTCACTTCTTAATTCATGAAGTCTGCTGAGATTTCAGGTATTGACTCTAAGTTCGAGTCAGCAGAAAGCATAAAGCACAGAAGAGAAAAAGAGAGGCTCTCAAAGCGATTAACACGTTTTAACAATATTCCTGGAGACTCCACAAAGCAACCTCATGTGAGTCTAACTGAAGACATCATACTGAAAGAGATATCATCTTTTTTCATCTTTAGTTCAAATGAGATTGCATTGTGTTATTAAGAAAACATGGGAAACAGATGTGGGTAGGCAGATGCTTCTGCCATTGGTGGCTAGTTCGTGAGCTTTAGTAGGGAAGGCTTTTTTGAAGAAGTACAATTTCACCACAACTTTATTCATCATACAATATTAATTTTATTCCCTTAATTAACCATTTTCAATCTGTTTTCTAAACTCTATTCCCTTTGGCCCTACCCTCCATTAGTAAAGGTCCCCAGTATTCCTCTTCTCTTTTACAGCAAAATTTCCCTACCTATTCTACTGTTTCCAGTCTGATCACCACAAGATCAATTCTCCATGATGCTATCACAGACCTTTTTAAAATACAAATCTGACCCTCGACCTTCCCTGCTTAAAATCCTTTAATGTTTCTCCATTGAGTCAAAGCAATATCCACAGAAGTCTTTCATGAAAAACTCTCTGACCACCTAATATTTTACTATCTTCTTCCTCCTTTCTCCACTAAACTCTAACTTCTAGGCATTAGTTACAGCATTACAAGTTGAGGGTTTTTTCATCTCTCTACATTTAAAGTTATTTGTCTTTATTCCAAGAATGTCCTTTTCCCATCCAACTATGTCTAGAAAAGGCATGCACACTTGTCTTACTCAATAGTCACGTATTTGTTTAAGCTTTTCCTGAATACCATACTTTCATGTCATGGCGTCTATGTATAAGCATGAAAACTATTTGTTGAAGTTCCATCGCTTATCATTATTAATATTTTTTATTGTTCTAACTATGGACATTTCATGATCAACTGTGAGCTTCCCAATGGTATGGTTGTAGCTTTTGTTTCTATACTCAATTGCCTCTTTCTGAGGAAAGCATGTTTTTAGATACTCAGTAAGATTTTCTTGAGTAAATTAAACTTGTCAGTCTCCCAGGCTGAACATTTTACACTCACTTCTGCTACTAACCCATCCCTTAGGTGTGGTGCAATTTTCTATTTGTGCTGTGTCTGCAGCTCCTTTCTCATCTGCCCCCTTGATTAATTCCCACTCAGCTTCCACTGCTGGCATTGTCACCAGGTATTTGAGTCAATACAATATTCTCAATGGATTTACCTGCCTTCATTATCTCCCCTTCATGATTGTGTTTACAATACTGGTGACAAAACACAGTACCATATCCTGGTACTGACACCAAGCTTCAAGAAATTCCAATTATTTACTTCATAAAGTTCATTATTTTCTGGCATAGAATTCACAACTTTTCAGCAATTAGTTCTATCTTTTATCCTTTTTTGTTTTATTTTCACCTCTTCTGTCCCCACCTACCTTTAGATCTTTGTCCATAGGGATATCTCTATAAAGGAGGTGTCACTGAGCATGAGGCATTCAGTCAGAGATGTCAATTTTGTGGCTAGCATGGTGCACTTCTGGGATGTGTGTGAGGCCAGTGGCACATAAAACAGCTGACTCAAAAGGCCCTGAAAGTTTCATGGGAGACTGAATTACAAGGTAGACATCACAGGCTGATTCTGGCAATGTTTTCTATCACTAAAGCTTTAACTCAAGGTGACTAGATGGTGCAGGAAGAGGCTAGTTTGAGAGCAGATTAAGGGCCTTCTTTCTTAAGTGATTCTAAGATGTGGAACCCAAGTCCAGGGCTGAGAGGGGAGAGAAAACCAAAGAAGATAATTTAGCAGGTTGATTTAAAAAATTGTGATTTTTTTTTTTTCAAATTGCTTTACTAATGTCATTCCAAAATGTTCCCTTAGCTCAAAATAATGTTAGTCTAATTTCTTCTATAGGTTATTTTATAAGAACTCAATGAAGCACATAACTATACTCTTACAACATTAATTTTATTAATCCACAGGGAAGCATTGCATTATATCAAAATCATGCAATTAAAAGAAAATTGCATGTGAGGTGTGCTTTAACGTGGTGCAGTGTGTGTGAAACAATATGTTGTTTTAGTACAAGATAGCCACAGCCTCTAAAAAATTGTGTGTCTGATTTTTCTTTTCTGGTGGCAGAGGATGCTTTGTCTTATGAAGAGGGAAAATTCTCTTTTTATTCCCACTGGAGTTTTTGCTTCAACCCATAACAGCAAACGTCATCTGTCTATACCAAATTATCAGAGTGATAAAAAGGCTCAAAAATGTACCTCTTCTTCAAAGTCAGAATTAAATATGACCTCCTCCATAAAGTTGTCCCCAATGTCATCAGCTAAACTAATCTCACCTACTACTGTGGTCCCTTAGTATTTGCTTTGTATATGAATGTAAAATGTATCACACTTTTCCCCGTTGTATTTTGTTTATTTTGTATCAATCTTTATTCTGCTATGGTAGGCTTTAGAGCTTCAGTTGAAAAAAATCAGCTGTGTCTTCCACTAAGCCTTAGTTCAGTGCCTTTTACAGTTTCTGCATTGAGACAGTGATATTCTATTTAAATACCTAGGATCGGAAGTCTTATTAAATGAGATCAACTACTGAATCTGCCATTTCTAACTGTGCAATGTCAAGTAAACTATATAAGCTTTTTCTTCTCTTACTTTCCTCACTTCTAAAATGGGAGAAATACGGACTCACATATAATAAGATTGTCATGAGTTTAAAAGTGAGATAATAAACACATAAAACTAACAGAGCTTTTGGTACTTAAGTCATAAAATATTATCCATTATTATTACAAACTTGGTAAATGGGTATGATTATTAGGAAATTGAATTTGAATAATGCCTCTTTTTTATCCTTTAAAGGCTAAACTCAAGGCCCAGTTTATTTAAAAGTTTTCCTTGATGCTGCCACTATATATCTTTTCTTTTTTACTGAGATCTAATGATGTTTGCAGCCTAGGATGCAAAACTAAGCATTTGATTATAAACTCCTTTGCCCTATTCACTAATTATTTGGTGTTTGCCTCCCAACTTATTTGATGTTTGAGTGTTGTGATGTAAGTTCTGTGAGTGATGAGAAATGCATGCCCAAAAGTAGCTGAACTTAGGATAGTACCAGGCAAACTTAACGGCTACTTGTCAAATGAGCAGAAAAGAAAATAAAGAAACATGGCTTTTGACATTTTCCCATTTCTTCCTTTACCCTCAGTATCTACATCTGCCTGACCTTCAGCTTCCACATCTTCCAGCTTTGAAGATGGAATTTCCCTTGATTAACAATGTGATCAAACTTAAAGAAAATCTATCCTCTCCCTTATTTTAGCAAATGTATATGACATAGCATCTGTGTTGGAAGAAATTTTACAGTTCAATACATACCTGAGGTCTGAATTTCTGTGAAGGAGGCCTCTATCAGTGAGTGAGGCTCATTCCCTTTTGAATTTTGTATTAACCTGTTTACAGTTGACAATTTAATAACTTTTAGTATATTCACAGAGTTGTGTAACCACAATCGTAGAGTATTTTCATCACCCCAGTTGGAAATCATGTATTTTTTTTTTTCTTTTCACAGTCTCACCCTTTCGACAGGCTGGAGTGCAGTGGCGCGATCTCGGCTCACTGCAACCTCCACCTCCTTGGTGCAAGTGATTCTCTTGCCTCAGCCTCCCAAGTAGCTGGGATTACAGGACACACCACCATGCCCAGCTAATTTATTTTTGTATTTTTAGTAGAGACAGGGTTTCACCACATTGGCCAGGCTGGTCTTGATTTCTTGACCTCATGATCCGCCCACCTTGGCCTCCTAAAGTGCTGGGATTACAGGCATCAGCCACTGCGCCCAATGGAAACACTGTATTTTTTAGCAGTCACCCCCTTCACGCTTTTCCCCATCCTTACCACCACCACACATCTACACTAGTCAACAACTAGTCTACTTTATTTTATTATTTTTAAATTTTATTGTGGTATAAGTTCGTAATTTAGCAGTTGTACAACATTCTTGTAGAAAAGTCTTAGTTGACAACTCCTATTGTCTTTTTTTTGTTTGTTTCAATATGTTCTTGGTGTTTGCCTTCCAACTTATTTGATGTTTGAGTGTTCTTATGTAGGTTCTGTGACCAATGAGAAGCACACACCCACAGGTGGTGATTGGTTACATTAATAAGTTCTTTAGTGGTGATTTTGGAGATTTTGGTGCACCTATCACCGGATAAGTGCACACCATACCCAATGTATACTCTTTTACCCCTCATGCCCTCTCCCATTTCCCTGAGTCCCCAGTCCATTGTGCCATTCTCATGCCTTTGCATCCTCATAGCTTAACTCCCAGTTTTGAGCAAGAACATATGATGTTTGTTTTTCCATTCCTGAGTTACTGCACTTAGAAAAATGATCTCAAATTCCATCCAGGTTTCTGTGAATGGCATTATTTCACTCCTTTTTTATGACTGAGTAGTATTTCATGGTATTGGTTATTCACTTGTTGATTCATGGGTGGGTTCCGTATTTTTGCAATTGTTAATTGCACTGTTATAAATATGTACATGCAAATATCTTTTTTGTATAATGACTTATTTTCCCCTGGGTACATACCCAGTAGTGGGATTGCTGGATCAAATGATAGTTCTACCTTTAGTTCTTTAAGGAATCTTCTCACTGTTTTCCATAGTGATTGTATTAGTTTACATTTCCATCAGCAGTGTAAAAATGTTCCATTTTCACCACATCATGCCGATATCTATTATTTTTTTATTTTTTTATTTATGGCCATTTTTGCAGGAGTAAGGTAGTGTGGCATTGTGGTTTTGATTTACATTTCCCTGATCATTAGTGCTGTTGAGCAATTTTTCTTTTCTTTTTTTTTTTTTTTTAAACAGGTAAGGAAGACATTATTTAAGGCTATTGCAAAGGAAAGAAAGACCAGTATTAATACTGAAGCACTGAAGCAATATGCTCAGATGGAGAATATCATAATGTGACATGGTAAGAGCCCCACAAAACTGCATACCTCAAACATACCTCAGCTTTCTGTTGAAACTGCTCTCTATAACCCAAATGTGAATAAGTAATTAAGGACTATAATTTCCACCCTACCCAGACAATGTGTAAACAAATGCTAATCTTGACTTTTGTGAACCGCTTAAGTAATAATCAGATTGTCAAAAAGTCCCCTGGCCCTCAGAGAGTCCAGAGCCCCTCACCCTCATCTTCACCCAGGAATCCACTGGAATGTCCAAAGCCCCCACCCTCATCTCTGCCCAGGAGGTGATTTACAGAATCCACTAGCCCTCAGAATGTCTGAAGCCCCTCATCCCCACCCCTGCCTCTCACCCTCACTCCCGAGGTGGTTTTACGGGTGTAAAAGGTCTTGACACCCTCCTTTCGGGGCCACAGGTTGGAGAGACGCGAGTCCTCCTTGGCCGCCGGCAATACAGACCCTGCAATTTGGCATACTTTTGTCTTGGTATTGACTTTCTATGCTCGGGTCAGTACAACAATAAGGCCCTCTGCGTGTTACCCAGAGAAAAAGTAAACTTTCTCTTATTTTCACTACAAGAGGTAGTTTTACAACCTGGAGCAAGGCTCTCACTGAAGTTAGGCTCCTACCATCCCCCAACCCACAGAGATTGGAAGATAAGGGTACTATCTTCCTTGATGATTACATTGCAAAGTAATAGCCCCCAGATCCTTAAGAAAGACAATCCATGATTGTAAAACTGTCAAGAGGCTGGGAGAATATTTACATCTCAAAGAAGTAGATAAAGAATTGACTGCAAGTTTTCTAAATTAAATGCTCTAGGAAAAGTGAGGTCAGAGGCCTAGTAAAAGAAAGAAACTTCTTTCATTAAGATCATCTTGGTCAAGATTCATATCATTTTCATGTTTCTTTTGTATTATCCTTAAAGTTCTGGGGTACATGTGCAGGATGTGTAGGCTTGTTACATAGGTATACATGTGCCATGGCTGTTTGTTGTATCCATCCCCACCCCTCCTTTATCTATAGTAGGTATTTCTCCTAATGTTAGCTCTCCCCAATCTCCCCACCCCCTACTATCCCTCATCTGGTCCCCCTACCCCCTGACAAGCCCCAGTGTGCGATATACCCCTCCCTGTGTCTGTGTGTTCTCATTGTTCAACACTCACTTATGAGTGAGAACATGCAGTGTTTGGTTTTCTGTTCTTATGTCAGTTTTCTGAGAATGATGGTTTCCAGCTTCATCCATGTCCCTAAAAAGGACATGAACTCATTTTATGGCTGCATACTATTCCATGGTGTATATGTGTCAAATTTTCTTTATTCAGTCTAACGTTGATGGGCATTTGGGTTGGTTTCAAGTCTTTGCTATTATAAACAGTGCCACAATAAACATAAGTGTGCATGTGTCTTTATAGTTGAATGTTTTATAATCCTTTGGGTATATACCCAGTAATGGGATTGCTTTGTCAAATGAAGCATTTTTTGATATGTTTGTTGGTCATTAGTATGCCTTCTTTTGAGAATTGCCTATTCACGTCCTTAACCTACTTCTTGATGAGATTGTTTTTTTGGTTTATGTTTTTGTTTTTTTGCTGATTTATTTGAGCCCCTTGTAGATTCTGGATATTAGTTCTTTGTTGGATGTATGGATGGTAAAGATTTTCTCCCACTTTGTGGGTTGTCTGTTAACTCTGCTGATTATATATTTTGTTCTAAAGACGCTTTTTAGGTTAACTAAGTCCCACATATTTATCTTTGTTTTTGTTGCATTTGCTTTTGAGGGAGTTTCTTGGTCAGACACTTCTGAACCAATGTCTAAAATGTTTAGACCTAAGTAATTTAGAAGACAGTGTAGTGATTCCTCAAGGATCTAGAACTAGAAATGCCTAGATCTAGAACTATATGTCCTCATGGTTGTACAACTGAGTTCTCATTTTCTTTCTAAATGTCTGATAGAAATGGCTCTGAGCTCCTAAATACAAGGCCACAGCTCCAAGATCAGCGCTGATTTTGTCTATTCTTGAAACTGGCTCCTTTCTAATTTTTGACCCACAAGCTACTCTCCGGTTTTGCCATTTGAGTATTTCTCATAGATGGTTCACAAAATGGCTATGTGCTTCCTCAAGGCCAGCAGGAAAGATTTCACATTTTGAACCTCTTCCTTCAAGAAGAGCCAAACTTTTTCAAATGTTCTTTTGATTGGAGCACACCTCCACAGGAAAATATGAATCCTTATCTTAATCTATTTTATCTAATCTTTTAATCCTTCACTCTTAGCAAATGACATCATTTCTTTGGAGCAAGGTGGTATAAGTCACAAACAGGACATTCAAATTTTTAAAATGTGTCTTTCTTTCCATTTCTACCCATTTCCTCCTTTCAAAGGAAATATTATCATTGACACTTTCTAAGGTTCATCTTTTTCTTTTAATCTGGATCCTTTTGTCAGTCTGCTTTTTATTCACTTTTATATTAATTATAGTCTTCTTTATCTTCTGTCTTTTAATACTATCTTTTTTTCAGCACATACTACTAGTTTACATAAATTGCCCTCAAAATTAAAAAAATATGTTATTAACATTTTCCTTTTAAGAAATCTTTTTAAAGATTTTTTTTCTTAATTTCATCCCATGAAATACATGGTCTGTTGATTACACGTGTGTCAACACTTTGCACATTAATAAGATTTCTTTCATTTCCACCTACCAAAAAAAAAAAAAATCCTAACTTTCCCCATGGGGGTGATACTGTCCTCACTAAGAATACGTGCTCTACACTATGGTCACCTTGCTTTTTTAACTACCATTCAACCTTCCTTCTCTTCTTGATGAACTTTTTTGAAAGACTGAGGTTTTCCCTCCTATCCATTTCTCAAGTTTCTACAATTTAACTTCTGCCCTTACCATGTTATTGAATATTTCACAAAGGTCATCACTGTCTTATTCTTGCTTAATCTAATAGACACATTTTGGTCCTTATTATATTTGAACTCTTTTTGACATTTTACACTGTTGATCTTGTCTTTTCTTCTTGAAACTGCCTCCTTTCTTGTCTTTGAGTAAAGCAATATTTTCTATGTGAGCTGGTTCACGCTTTTCTGTGTGTCATTTTTTTAAAAATATTATTTATCTGCCAATCTCTCAGAACTCCATATTCAACATCTATTTACCTTTATATATTTTCTGTGTTATATCACTCCTTGTCTTCACCTACCACCTCTATGGTGATGAGCCCACTCTGTTTTCCTTTAGATTTCTCTCTGGAGGTACAGGAACATTCATCTTTCTGATCTGTATGGCCCAGAAATATACAGAGCCACCATTTTCATCACCATTGCTGGTTCCTGCCTACCTTTCTTATTTGAACAAAAGACATTATTTTCAACCTAACTGATATGACCTGAGGATCTTCTTTCTTGGTTGTTCCCTTTCTCTTAATCAATATAACTAATTATTTACTTATAATAATGCAAACAATGATATTATACTATTTTGATTTTTATTCTGAATCATCCAAACCAAAGGATTAACATGAATCCATTGATAAAGGTTTTTCGTCTTCCATCCAAATAGCCTCCAGCACATCATCTTTACTGCAGCCATAGAATATTTAAAAAATCTAAATCTGATCATTTTGCTTAAAATTATTTGATGATATTACTGTATTTAAATAAAATACAAATTCCTTAGTATTCACACATTGTCTTTTAATAATTAGCCAGTATCTAATAATAGAGTTTATCACTTGAACTCTCTTGCCTGTCCTAAATTCTTCTATCTCCATTCTTATGTCTGGAAGAACTATATCATTAACGATTTTTATATACTGTATGACTGATGATCTTCATATACTGTATTATTGATAATATTTACATACTATATAATTGATTTTCACATGTCCTATATTATTATTTTTATGTGATTTTAGCTCATCTGTAGATAAAGATCATCAATGTTATAGTTTTTCTAGACATGAGATTTGTGACAGAAGACTTTAGGACTGGCAAGAGAGTTCAAGCAATGAGCTACATTATTAAACAGAGCAAATTCTTTTTTTTCTCTCATTTTATTTTTTATTATTATACTTTAAGTTTTGGGGTACCTGTGCAAAATGTGCAGGTTTGTTACATAGGTACATAAGCACCATGGTGGTTTGCTGCACCCATCTTCCCATCATCTACATTAGGTATTTCTCCTAATGCGATCCCTCCCCTAGCCATTCACCCCCTGACAGGCCCTGGTGTGTGATGTTCTCCTCCCTGTATCCATATGTTCTCATAACTCCCACTTATGAGTGAGAATATGCGGTGTTTGGTTTTCTGTTCTGGTAGGCACAGCAAATTCTTAAAAGATAATGTATGAATACTAAGGGATTTGAACTTTATTTGAATCCAGTAAATCATAAGTTCAGTAGAACTCAGTTTCTATTCACAGCTTTCAATTTACATAAGGCCTTAGTTAATTCATTGGAATTCCATATCATTAATAGTTATGTTCTATTTATTTATCATTTTAGTTTCCTCATGAAACTCAATTATTTATAATAAATCCAACTTAAAATTTCTCTACTTGCCTTTACATGAAGGTTGAATCTAAGTTCCAGGGACATATTTTTCTTCATGGAATGGGACAGAGAGGATAACATGGGGTTAATTCTGGTCATCTATCCATATTGACATCAGTAGTCTTGATAGTCCATTTTGCTATTTGTTTGGCAAATCTACACTTATTTTGCCTACAAGGTTCCTTATGCATATGTCCCTTTGATGGTTCTCAAGGTCATGTTCATATCTCTCAAGAGAAGAAAATATTAAACTAGGACTTACTGAGACTCTGTAATATGAAATCAGCCCTGTAAAATTGCTTCATACAAGATGCTGCTCCTTCTAATCTACTCTTCGATGTCAAGGTGGCTCGAAGTTCTTGACAAGGTTGTTAATCCGTCCCAGGAACCCATCTGAGAAGCAGAACGTAGGTATTATTCTAATATCCACATACATATTATATATTTTTGTAGTATGTGTACCTCTTTTTAGATTGAATTTTGGCATATTGGTACACATAGTTCCTTATCACAGAGCATAGTCCAGATTTAACTCATTTGATTCCATTGAGCTTTATTTCTGAATTCCTTTACCTCTCTCATGACCCAGATCAGAAGATCTGGGAAGACAAATTTAGATAAATTTAGACTCATCCTTCTGAGCATCCTAGTGTGAGGATAAATTGGGCCTGAAGTTGTGCCATCACCCTACTTGCCAAGTCCTGTAACCTGGTTAGGGACAGAGCAAAGGAAGAAGCACCTTTCTGCAATTTAGTTGTCATATTTCCTTGTAGGACTCTCTTAAACCCACAGTCATGTTCTGGTAATATTGAACAAGCTGTAGTTCCCAAATGTGCAGTACATTCCAGTGCCTGGTTGCCTTATATACTTAACTTCTCTACTTCATATTTGTTAGCTTAATAATTTCCATACAGCCTTATATTTCATCTCAAGAACCAGATCATTATGGAAGCTTCTAGATTTTCTTTCTCTCTTTCATCCATAACTAATTCTTCTATGATTATTCTGTATTTAGGGTTGTTGTAGGTATTACATGAATTAACATATATGGCCTGCTTAGCCACTTGTTTTGGGTTTATATTCAGCACTAACAAAGATAGCACCTCATCTCTTTTCGGTGCTCAATAACACTGGTTAAATAAACAATGATTAATTTGATAAAGAATCTGAAAAGTTATCAATATCCACTCCAAAGCTTAAAATCTTTTGACAACTTTGATAGCCTGGCTTTTTAATTTGTCCTCCATCACACATTGTCTAAGATTTGCTTTTTTTCTGAAAATCCCTTGAAATTAATCTGTCCTGGCATAGTGGCTCACACCTATAATCCTAGTACTTTTGGAGGCCAGAGGTGAGTGGATCACCTGAGGTTAGGGGTTCAAGACCAGACTTGTCAACAATGCAAAACCCCGTCTCTACTAAAAATACAAAAATTAGCTGAGCATGGTGGTGCATGCTTGTAATCCAAGCTACTCGGGAACCTGAGGCAGGAGAATCGCTTGAGCCTGGGAGGCGGAGGTTGCAGTGAGTCAAAATTGTGCCACTGCACTCCCGTCTGGGCAACAGAGTGAGACTCCACCTTTCCATCTAACAAAAAAAAAAAAAAAGAAAAAGGAAATTAATCTGTCCTTGCTCTAAATGAAAAACGAAAATTTTTTTTTCACTTTCTTGATTACAGCACTGAATATTGTCTGCACTGCAATGTTTAAATGTAGAGATAGTACTACTATATTCCTAATTCTTAGATGGGTAGCAAGTCAGTCTGTTTCTTTTTTCAAGAGGCATATATATCTATTTTTTTTGAAATATCATACTACCGAGGAAAGAAAAGAATTAAATTGGCAGCATGGAAATTTTTGTAAGCCTGAAACTTTAATATATGTATACCATATCCATATCATACGTGTGTGTGAATGTGTATACACACATATACTTCTGCACGTGTATACCCAGATGAGAAAAACGGTGTATCTATGGTACACAGGATTCACCTATAACTCCCAATGACTCATATTCTATTTAATCCTCTTCTTTTGAGTGTGTGCAAGTCCTATAAATATAATGAGAAAGCACTTCTGTGATTATGTTACCTTATAGATAGCAAATGGGATTTTGCAGATATAATTAGAGTTGCTAATTTATCGACTTTGAGTTATGCAAATAAAGAATGATCCTGAGTGGACTAAACTGAATCAGGGAGCCCTTAAACTGAGGGGCCTTGCTTTGATGGAGCCAGATGCTATGGACCACAAGGCGAGGACCTCAAGATGTCCTCTAGAAACAGCTTTGGAAACTGAAAACATCCTTAGCCAACAACTAGCAAGCAAATAAAGAACTCAGTCCAACATTCTCAAGGAAAATAATTTTGCCAACAATTATTCTGAATGTGATTGGAAGAGAAAGCTAAGACTCAGATAACGCTGTGGCTCCAGCTGATACCTTGATTTCAGCCTGCGAGACCCTGAGAAGAGGACCCAGCAAACCTGTGCCCAGATTCCTGATTCACGGAGAGTGTGAGTGCTATGAACTCCATATTTATGTCTCCCCCAATTTTGTATGTTTAAGCTCTAACCCCCAGTGGTTTAGCATTAGGAAGTAAAGCCTTTGGGAGATAATTTGGTTTAGGTGAAGCCCTGAAGATGGGGTCTCCATGATGGAATCAGTGTTCTTATAAGGAGATGAAGAGACCCAATCTCCCTCTTTCTCTCTCCCTGCCATGTGAGGTTATAGCAAGAAGGCAGCAATCTGCACACAAGGTGGAGGGCCCCCAGCGGCCAGAACCTTGATTTTTGACTTTTTAGCCTCCAGAACCATGAGAAATAATTTCCTATTTTTTAAGCCATTCCATCGATGATATTTCTGTTACAGTAGCCCAAACTAAGAGAGCGATATCATACCTTTTTGTTGTTTTAAGCCTCTATATTTGTGATATTTTGTCACACAACAGTTGATAACAAATACAGTGATTTTGAATACAAAGATAAGACTCTGTGTTCTGGTTGAGACTTATAAGCACCTAACCTGTTGTTGGTTGCTGTGTAAAGAGCACTGTGCCTTCTCCATAGAAGTGCTTTATAGAAAAACACCTGTGAACCACTGCAGAGGAAGCCAGGTGCAGCCATCAGCATTGGTATTTAGGAGAGAAAGACTATGGCATTCACCTTGGGCAAGGCTCCACACCACCAGGGCAGATATGTTTTATTTTAACAGAATCAGCTTTTTTTCCAAGACTATATCCTTCTTTGCTAATGACACCATGCCAAGAGAAAGAAAGTAATCATATAAAGTTGCTCTACCCCAAGAAGAATTAAATGGGGCACCTATATTTATCTCCTTTCTCCACGCAAAAATACCTTCAAGTGACACTATGGAGAGCTCATTTAGGCTAACTGCAGAGTGACAGTTTTCTCCTTCTGCAGGAAAGGGATAATCAGCTTCATTAATCCATTCAGACCTCCAGGGTATCATTTATTAAATTGCTCCCAATGTGCCTTATTCACTCCCAGGAAATAATTTACATACTAGGGAAATTTGATTCATTATCAAGCGTATCCCATTTTAAACAATTCTCATTTTCATTCCTTGGTAGAAGGTAATAACTTATGCAAAATATGTGCAGATATAGATTATACCATGCTGGGAAATTATTTAAGTATTACTTTCAGGATGCAAATATTCCGTAAAAATATCTTCAATATACAATTCAAGGAATTTAATGAAATTTTTTTCATGTTTGTCTTGCCCTTTTTTTCCCCCTCCAAACAATTAAAAGTAATCTTACATAAAATTTTAGGACCTGGAATCATAGACTCATTGACAAACAGGAATGAAAGTCATAGAAGTGGCTTCTCTATTTCATTATTCTGTCTCAGACTTTCCACTAAATCACAGCTGAGGCTATTTTGTTTATATAAGCCCCTGTCTAAACACTTACTTATATTTTCAGGACACTTTGCTTCCTTCCAAGCTGAAACACTATTCATCTGATTCATGGAGAAAACTTCTTGGTTTTACGTTACGTTATTAAAATCATGCTTCAACTGGTTAAGCTCTATTTTCTAGAATAAGAGCACTCTAACATAACAAATGCTTACATGTAGCACTTACCATGTGTCCAGGTATTGTTACAAATCTATAAGGTAGATATTAGTGTTATCACAACTGAATGATGAAGAAATTAAGTCACAGTAATTAAATAGAACAGAAATTACTCATGAATTTTTCACAATGAATAGTGTCTATTAGACTACTTGATTTAAAAAATACAAATATTTCACTCCTGCAGAGATAGTTACTAAACTTCAAATGGTGTAAATGATAATAGTGAATGAGACAACACATAAAAAGCTCTTCAGCTCTCAAATGTTGCCTGCTGTCTTGAGTTAATGAATGACCTCAAATTAGAACAATCAGATCTAGTTCCTGTACTTCCACTAACTAGCTGTGCTTCTCCATAACTCTGTTATCTTACCAGAAAATAAGTTAATGATGTTCACAAGGATCCTTGAAGCAATGAAACTCTACCGTATTTTCCAAGATTTATCTGTAAATGGTATATGACTTGACTAAGAACTGAAAAATAAAGTTACAACCAGGAATATGTTAAGATTTAAACTCCTCAAAACTCACCCTCCCCACAAAATCAACATTGCATAACCATAGTTGTAGGGCATAGTTTGTAAAGAACAAGAATGGAGTAAATCCTCTAATATATTGAATTTGCTTCTCAATAAATCTGCCAATATCCAACTCCAGTTGTGATGCCAAAATATTTCTTTATCCAGATAGCAAATCACAGCATATACAATCAATATGCTGGCCAGCAGCAGATTGAATGTCCTGTCCCCTAACACATTATTTTTCACTGAAATAGCAAAACTTTAAGATCAAATTAATAGAGATTGAACCTTCCACCCCTCTTTCTAGGCTCAGAGCAGCAGTTTAGAGAATGCAGCGAAATTCACATCACTTTCCTTGCTGCAATCGGTGATGTATTTAAATCTTAAAAGATGTAAATTCTAGGCTTGTAAGAGTGAGAGCACCGTGTTCATCTAAGCAGAAAATATTTTAAATTATTCTCTGACAGAGCAAAAATACAGCTACTGAGATTTTCGCTGATGGACAGTTGGAAATTTGCAGTGTAAATCAGAAAGTCAGCCAAGAAACAGGGTTTTTCTTGCTGGTGTGGAGGTTATTATTACTTTCCTTTACTGTCCCTGAGCACTAAGCTTTTAATTTTGGCATTTGCAAGACAATGTTAGGCAAGCCTCTGCACAGTTTCACAGCCTAGAGTATTTTCAATGAAATAACAAATCGATTGAATGAATGTGACTGAAATTTTGCTGTTCCAATGTAAATAAATTACTCTTTGGAATTGATTTAACTGCATTCATCCAAAGATTATGCTGGGACAGGGACGTATCAGACTTCTTGAAGAGTGTGGATAGAATATTTGTAACTTAGACTTTTCACCCGTGAATCTGAGTGTCTGGAAAGCATTAGTGGAATGCTGAGGAATATGCAGAAAGTGAGCCACCCCTGAGCTCATAAAAAAGTCAGTTCAGAAAAGAGCCACCCAGGTGAGAGACTCCTACCAGGGGAGACACATGAAAAGGAGACCTTGATATTGTAGGAACTTATTTCTCAACAGATAGCCTATTTCTGGTACTTTAAAGCTGTATCTACAAGATGTTAGTGTTTAATGATGCCAAGGGACTGAGGAAAGGTTCAGAATAGAACAATTTTTTAAAGGACAGGCTCTGCAATCAGATAGTACTAGAACGCAGTTTCGCCTCTTTCTCTAACTTGTGTCATGATATTTGGCAAACAGCCAAATATTTTTCAGCACTTGGTTTTAAAAGTGGCAAATATACCTTAATTTTTTTCCTACAAATTATATAATTCATAAGAATACATTGCATGTTTCTTGGTACCAAAACGTAAAAAAAAATAAAATTTTATTATGGTGAGCTCATTCCAAAAGGCTTAGAAGAAGTTGAACAAATGCTTTATTGTGACCTTCAGAGGAACTGAAACCATTATGTTTTGTAATGTTGGGATGGAATTTAGACAGGGGACCTATCTTTCAGACGCTTAGTGAATGTTGACAGGAAGAAGGGAATGGCTTCCACTTAAAAAGAAGTGGAAAGACTATAGATTTTATTTTATCTTCTTTGGAAAAGAGCTTTTAAAGGTAATATTACAAAACTAAATATAATTTGGTCTTAAAAAATAAAGTAGTCAGCGATTCTCATTTAAGATATTTGCACTTGTAAATGACTAATTTAAATCAGGCAAATAATTACCAGCAATCCTCTCTAGTTCATTAGTCCATATGTAAAGATTTCTAATCTTTTATGGAGGAAAGACATCATTCTATATTTCTTTTATGTTTTAGCTGATATTAGGCTGCAGAGGTGGTAACCATGTCATTAAAACTTGATGAAATTAAAGAAATGGTTGAATCATAGAGGGGATTTTGAATATAACTTAAGTAGAAGTATATTTTTTAACAGGCAAGAAAGGTGATATAGATATGATTCCAAACATCTGAAGGAAACTCCAATTTTTTTTTAAATAGATGGACTTCTACTCTATTCAGTTATAATTGTATGAGTATTTGCTAAAGAGAAAAACTAAACAATTATTTAAAGATTCTGATGAAAGCATTTTATTATTTCAAAGAATCAAATGTTATATTTTATAGTAGTATAAATTTGAGACTAAATTTTAATAAAATATTGATGTTTTAGAATGTATAAACCCAAATAGTCTTGTTCAAAGTACTAAGTTCGTTAATTCTGTGAAAACTATCTATATTACAAATTTCTCTAAAGCAAATTATATTTTACTATTTATTTCTATGACCAAAAAAAATCCCATAAAAATATCTCAGGAGAGAGATATAAAATGAAAAATGGGTTTGGTTGATGCTTAGGGGTGTAATTGTCCTGTGAAGATGCGAGAATACTTTTAGAATTTTTGTAACACTTGTTTTTTGACTCTGGGGTTTATGCTTACATGCTTTAGAATCAATCATGTTGGTCATCGTTTCCTGCCTCTGCTCCTTCTCTCTCCTTTGCCGACCCAGAGAATGCAGAAATCTTTAGGATGCTTTCATATACTTTCTCTCATCATATATACATATAGATCTTTTTCAACTCCTCAAAACACTGCCAACATTTACCAAAGCTTTACTTAACCAACCTCAGGACTAAAACAAAATGTATATCATGAGAAAGTAATTCAGAATTTTTTAACATAATATGAAAGTCTTATGGTCCTTGAAATCCCATATAGCAAAGGAAATGCTCAATGTGTGTCCAATGGCCTGTGTGCAAAAGAGGCAAACGTACTGTGCAAGAGTCCTGCTTATTTACATCTAGAAATTACTGCCACTTACATGAATTTTTTTCAGAGGGTAACCTTAGCCTCACCTAATCATCATGAAATATTCTAAAATCCTGGATAACTCAAATTTGAATGACACTTGTGGTTGACAATGAACACTAGCAAAGTTGTGAAAATCTGAAGTAATTTTAAAAATTGATGTGAATATTCTAATTCCATGTGTAGGCTAAGAACAATCTAATTTACATGTCTTAACATAATACTTACCATCTTAGTTTGAAAGGTTTGCATTTAGATATAGAAGGACTATTTTCTTTGTAAAAAGTGGTTGGACTTTATATTTAGCTTTATGAAACTTATGAGACAGGGCCAATTCTGCTGTCTTTTCCAAAAGAAAGTCGTTCTCAAGAATTGACATCTACCATTCCAAAAACTGTAAAATGCCCACAAGTTCCAGATAGTCACCATGTAGCTATTAAAACAAATGAATTAATAGATACTAAAACATTTTTTAAAAATCACTCAACTAGGTAACCCATTATACTAATAATTCATAGCATAGTTAATCAAAAAATCACAGGATGAAAATTATACATGTCATAAGGTGACTATCATATGTATTTACATATATAGCTACAAATACATAGAAAAAAGCTAGAAGAAAGTATGTTTCTAATGTTTATTTTGTTTTTATTAATTATGTTTTTTTTATTTTTTCTAATGTTGTTACTCTCATAATAAAGAATTGGAACTTAGAACTTAAAATAGGAAACACTGTAAGAAAAAATTAGATGAAGCCACGACTCAGAATTATGATGTTCTGGTTTGAGATTTTTTTATTGTGAGGATTGATGTTATGAGAGTTATACTGTCACCTAAAAAAGCTTTGAAATACAATTGTCTTAGACTGTGTGTGATGCTATAACAGAAAACCAAACCTAAGTCTAGGTAATTTATTAAAAAATAAAAATTTATTTCCCAAAGTTTTAGAGGTTGGGAAGTCAAAGATCAAGGCACTGGTAGGATTGGTGTCTGGTTAGGGTGTCCCCTTCACTTTGAAGCTGAATCCTCCAGAGAGAAGGAATACTGTTTTTCACATGGCAGAAAAGTGGAGGGGGTGGTGGGGTGCAAACTTGTCCTTTTATAAAGAACACACTCCCACTATGATGGTGTTAATCCACTGAAGAGGACAGAGCCCTCATGAAGTAACCACATATTTATTTATTTATTTATTTTGAATGGGAGTCTCACTCTGTTGCTCAGGCTGGAGTGCAGTGGTATGACCTCAGCTCACTGCAACCTCTGCCTCCCAGGTTCAAGCGACCCTCCTGCCTCAGCCTCCCATGTAGCTGGGATTACACGTGTGTGGCACCACGCCCGGTTAACTTTTGTATTTTTAGTAGAGATGGGATTTCACCATGTTGGCACAGCTGGTCTCGAACTCCAGACCTCAGGTGATCCCGCCCACCTCAGCTAATCGCATCTTAACAGACCCATTTCTTAACACTGTTAGGATGGCAATTAAGTTTCCAACACATGCTTTTTAGGTGACACATGACACATCTGAGCCATAGCAATAATTAACTTCTTTACCATCCATAATATAAAAAGCAATGATATATTAAGAGAGATCGTAAAATCTATTTTGACTTCAAAAAGGAAATATGGGCTGTCTGATTTAGATGACTCTAGAAGTATTTGTCTTGTATATACAGAAGTGTATTTATGTTGTTAATTTTGTTAACAATTGTATCTACAAGGAGATTATGCAGTAAGTCTTATATGCTAATTTGAGTATTTAGGAAATCATAAAATTACAGTGTTTTTACAAGATTATGATTTTTTACTGTCTAGCTATTTTCTCTTTTCTCAATTTTACTAAATGGCCCTGAAAAAATTATGGGAAATTAAACTGGATGGATGGATGTCACTCATAATAGTAATGGTTTGAATACTGTTATTTTTTAAAGCAAAGACTTATGAAAATAAAGAACAACATTATAGCTTCACTTTGGAGAATATTTTCTGAATGAAGAATTCATGCTTTTAACTACCCAAATGTCATAGCTATTTATGAAAATGCATTCTCCTTGTAGATTGAATTGTTAACAAAATTAACAAGACAAATACATTTTGTGCTTCACCAGTCTTTCCAAATTATCTGTTCAAATTAACAATGAGAATTGAATAAGAGGGTGAATGACTAGAAGCTAAAAATAAAATTTCAGCCAGCAAAAAACAATGGTTTCTACAGCAAGAAGCTACATACAAGTTCACAGTCTGGAACTTGTTATGCCCAATAACTCTGTCTTTTTCAAAACCTTGGTTTCTTATAACTTCAAACATTTTCATATCTCTTCTGTTCTAGTTAATTTATGTGAAGAACTATATTGTAGCAAATCCTTTTCCAGATTAATACTTCCAAACTTCCAACAACATGAGATTTTCAGTGATCATTACTCTTTTGCTTTTTACTTCCATGCTTATATAGAATCCCAACAAAAGTTGAACCCACATATTTTCTTTCCTAAAGTTGCTATGGAAAAAGCATGCATTGAACTGACTAAATTCATCTTTAAATTCAAAAAGATAATCCTAAAACGGGTAATGCTACCAAGTAGTACAATTTTTTATCCTTTAAATGTGTTTTATTTTGATCCCAGTAATTATTTTGTATATTCAAGTGGCTCCTCAAACCACCTATACTTTCTCCAATCTTCGCTTAGAGTGTGCGATCTTGACTCAAAACTCATTTTGAAATTGAATCTCAATCAATATGACCTCTCTCAATATTCTATTACCAACTGAATTGTCCTTCTTATATGTCGTCCTGTATTCTTCATCTAATCTTATCATGTAAAATTGTTCTGTTATCAGTTATTGTCAAAGGCCATTTCTTTCACATTTGCTGTGGAGCTCATTCTCTGAATTACTTATGAACTATACTCCAGCTGTTTTGGGAGCACACAAATATAGGGTCTTCTGCTTCATTTCTCTTCTTTGAGTTACTGCAAGAACATATTTCACATGAAAAAGTGCTAGGATTTTCTCCCCCTGCCAATGACATTTTAAATTACCTAATACAATTTCCAACATACACTTCAGGTTTCTTGTCAAGGTCACAGAGAGCATTTTCATGGCTAAAATCAATAGAAGTTGCTTTGTCTTCATTTTAAGCAACTACGAAGCAGTGTTTAATACACTTGAGCTCTTTGAAAAAATTCCTGGTATTCCTCATTGGATACTGCTTCTCTATGTTCTTTAATAGCTGCTGGTTCTGAATAGACTTTAAACTCTGGGCTATTTTAGGAAACATCCCTGAGCCCCTTTCAGTTTTTGTTGTTCTTTTCTATCTACATTATTTCCCTAGGTCATTCCACCTATATTTAACTTCCCCCTATGTACTTGTGACTCTCAATATATATGTGTGTATACGTGTGTGTGTGTGTGTGTATATATATATATATATATATATATATATGTATATATAATCTTTCTCTAATGCCTCCTGATGTTCCAACTGTATATAAAACTTGCTGCATAATTACTATACTTGAATGTCTAAGTCATAATAAAATTTTTATGTTAACAATTTTTCACTCTATCTTCCACTTAATCCTTAACCCATTTTTTCCATTTTATCTAAGTGTTCTAGCTAAACTTTAGAATCCCTCCTTCTTCTTTAACTCTAATTATTTTACCCTAATGCAAAAAAAACTTATTTGTCTTATGGATGACTATATGTATTGGCTAAATCAGTATTTTGTCATAGTAGTTACTAAGCAAATATTTTCAAATAAAAGAAACTCCATAGGTGTCTTTAAAGCTCCTTCTTTTCTTAGAAATAACATATACAGCATGGAATACTATGTAGCTATAAAAAATGATGAGTTTGTGTCCTTTGTAGAAATGTGGATGAATCTGGAAACCATCATTCTCAGCAAACTGACACAAGAACAGAAAATCAAACACCACTTGTTCTCACTCATAGGCGGATGTTGAACAATGAGAACACATGGACACAGGGGAGGGGAGCATCACACACTGGGGTCTGTCGGGGAGGGACAGTGGGGGATAGGGAGTTGGGGAGAGATAACATGGGGAGAAATGCCAGACATAGGTGATGTGGGGTTGGAGGCAGCAAACCACCTAGCCAAGTAAGTATCTATACAACATGCATTATCTGCACATGTACCCCAGAACCTAAAGTACAATTTAAAAAAGAGAGAGAGAGAGAAATTAAGAAATTAAGAATTTTTACTATTTTGGTGATATGAATTTAGTTGTAAAAAATAAAAACAAAATTCTTATGGATTTTTTTATAGCAAGGAGTCAAGAGGTACACAATCCAAGGTTTGTATGTCAACCCAGTTTTCATATAAAGAATTCAGGCTTTCTCTGTCCTTGCTACAAGATGACCATCACAGTCTCCAATATTATATTTTTAGGTAAAAATGACAAAATAAGAAGTAAAAAAGTGGTTCAGTGTTATTTTTCCTTGTAATATTGTAATGAGAAGAGCCCATTAATTTGTGATAGTCAGGTGACAACTGTTTATAGAAGTACACTTTGACCACATGGTGCTTTGGAAGGCCCTCCAACTTGCTTGTCCTTGTGCCCTCCCTCCTCTCATAATATCTCAGGTACCCTATGTGTGTTAGGTGATTCAGTGACCTTTTTGACATGCTGTGACAGATTTAGAAGAACAAATTTTCTTTTCGGTAATACCTATGACTGCCGATTAGATTTCATATCCAACCAGTTAGGTGAATGCATAAAAAAATGTAGCCTCTCTTTAATTAAAAAATAAGTTTCACCTTTAACCTTGCTATTTCTTCTATTACCTTATCGTCACCAACTGCTGGCTGGTGAAGCCCTTCCTCCCCATTGGTGTGAGCATTTATAAACTTTAATCTCCTATACTTGGTGTTAGTCATGTCATTAGTACAGCTATGCAGTAAATTTATGTGGGGAAGACAAAGGACCAGGTGATTGATTTCTTTGGAGCAGATAGAAATAACTGTTCTCTTGTGGATGACTATATGTGTCACCTTTTTAACCAGGAAGAACTACAAAGGTCCTCATCAGCTTCTCCTTATTTCTCATTGGCTATATCATATGTTCACTCTATGCCAATAGATGGCAAGGGAAACAAGATGGCTTATGACTGACTTAGCCTGATTATGATTAATTTTTCAGGGTTTATCAAACAATTGGAAGAAAAATGGAGGAAGTTCTGTGAATTAAGTAAACTAACAATGTCTTGTACAATGGCCATGTAAAAAAGATTGGCAAATTTAGCAAATAAAAGTACAGCTTGTCCAGTTAAATTTAAATATCAGATTAACAAAAAGTATTTTTTAGAATAACTATATAATTATTTAGTACAAGTATATAAATACATACTTCTACTAAAAATAATCATTATTCAGTGTTGATCTGTAATATGGTTTGTCTGTGTTCCAACCCAAATCTTATCTTGATTTATAGTTCCCACAATCCCCACATGTCATGGGAGGGACCTGGTGAGAGGTAATTGAATCATGGGGGAAGTTACCTCCATGCTGATGTTGTTGTGATATTGAGTGGGTTCTCATGAGATCTGTTGGTTTTATAAGGGACTTTTCCCCCTTTGCTCATCAATTCTCTCTCCTGCCCCTACCACCATGTGAAAAAGGACATGTTTGCTTTGCCTTCTACCATGATTGTGAATTCCCTGAGGCCTCCTACATCATGTAGAACTGTGAGTCCATTAAATGTCTTTCCTTTTTAAATTATCTAGTCTCAGTGTTCTTTATAGCAGTGTGAGAACAGACTAATACAATATGAAACCCACATTCAACTGAACTTCCTGTATTTTACCTGGTAAACCTATGTTTAACAAACTGTGAAGAAGCAAATATTTGTTATTCTTCCATCCTAAATGGTCTTTCAGGGACCTCTTATTCCAAGAAATATTCATCACCAAGGTACACCAAAGTCTTTTCACTGATACAGAAGTTCAAGCCTCCCATTTCAGTCCCTTTGCAAGCATCCCCTCTACTATAATCATTCTGTATTCAGGAATTTTCTTTTTATCCTAAGCAGTAGGGTATAAAGAAGAAAGCTTAGGAAGAGAAGAGCTAGAACTAAATTAAACTTGGTTGAATTGCTATCTATGCCTATGCCACTGCTTAAAATGCTATGAGTATATGTGAGATTAAAGTAGTTATTTTTGGAAGATGCCATCGAACTATATTATATTATTATTATGCAATAAATACACTAAGGAGTCTTTTATTCTGAGGTTTGCTAATCAAAAAACTTCATTTTGCTGAGGTGTTAACTGTTCATCTCTACTCACAAAACATATGTTGAAACATCTTAAGAAACAATATTGTCAATATTGTGAGAGAGAGAATTTTAGACTTCATGGTAGCTTCCAGGTGACCATGTTGTCCATCAACTCATCAGCTCTTAAAAAACGCAAAATTTAGACAATTACCTGCTCTACTCTGTGCAGTATATTCTACCACCTGCTTTCCAAGGAATAGTACACCCATTTACCAGTTACAAAGAGTATCGTGTGACCAAACTTACCTTCCTGTTGGATGCCCAATAAAGATGCAAGGGAGAACAGTCACAAAGTTTGCAGATGTTTCTAACTTCATCCTGTAATATTTTGGAATAGAGAATTTTCCACAGGCTGAGAATCACTGGACCTAGTATTAATGAATCTTAGAATATAATATTATCTAAGTATATTCCAAAAGAGTGTGAATTAGTGTTCTCTTATATTAAGGAAGCCTAACAAATGCCTATGAAAGGCAGTGCTATTAGCTGAGTTTCTGTTAGCACATCAATGTGGTGGAAGAGCATGATCGACCTCTAAGTTTTACCCTGTCTGGAAGCAGTTTATCTCCAAGCTCTATAGTTTTTAAAGAGCTTTTTTTTTTAAGTCAGTATAAAGAGAGACAGAATGAGAGAGAGAAAGAGAGACAATTTCCATTCTGAACTGTGCAAAAATGTGGCCTTAATATCAGATGGTTTTAAGCTTAAAAATAAAAATTTGAGACACAATGGGCAGTTAACAAGCAACTATAGCTCTGCACCCAGTCATATATAAAATATGTTCATATTTTTGGCCTTACCTTAAGATTTTTTTTCTTTTTGTTTTCATTAAATATCATATGTTTAAAGGCTATATTAAAACTCTGCATGGTTTTATCTTACATGCATAACAGGGAAAGCCTAAAGTAGCCATTAAAAGAGGGTAACACTGAAATTATTTTGCCATTTGTAGTGATCTACTTACTTCATAATGTAAGTATAGACATAACTTGGCTTATCTGATAAATATATTGTTACAGCCCACAAGGTCATATTGCTATTAAACATGTGAAATTTTTATTTTTCACACAAAATTCAGGTGAGCCTATTTGTAGCTTAACTCATAAGACACCACCACCACCAACAACAAAAATACCCAAAGTGCGTGTTTCAATTTTGAAAGAAAAGATATTTAAAATAAATTATGGGGCATGGGGCAATATTCAGCCATCAGAGAATATTTATTATAAAATACAATGAGTTAATTTCTACAAGAGATTAGAAAAGACACTTATATTTTGCTTGTAAAATATTATTTCCAAGTATAATCTTTGAAAATTGAATACTTCATTAGAGTAAGTGCTCACATTTATAAGAAGCATTTAAATTTAGTGACAGTCTGCCTTTACATTTCCATTCAAACCAACAAAATGAGTTGAGGTCATTTCCTTTCAAGAAGTGTGAAAACTCAAAGCATTAATTTACTGTATTATTTATTCTTTTAATCCAAAATTACTAAAAATGACCCTTTGCCTTCATTAAAATTAGTTATTTAAATAAGCATTGCAATTAAATTCTAACCACTGAGTGTCAATTATTTGTAGATTAGGAATATATTGATTTTGATCACTAAGGAAATTGATTTTGTATGTCTTTTGAAACACAGTGAGATTTCAACATTTGTCTCATTCGGATCAGATTAGAGTCCAAGTACATTCCTCAAGTACATTTCTTTTGATTATTTTAGCCTCAAATATTATTATTATCATTTTTATTTTTTGTTGTTGTTGTTTGAGACAGATTCTCTCTGTGTTGCCCAGGCTGGAGTGCAATGGCATGATCTCCACTCACCACAATCTCTGCCTCCTGGATTTAAGCAATTCTCATGCCTCAGCATCCTGAGTAGCTGGGACTATAGGTGTGTGCCACCATGCCCAGTAATTTTTTTGTTTTTGTTTTTGTATTTTAGTAGAAACAAGGTTTCACCATATTGGCTAGTCTGGTCTTGAACTCCTGACTTCAGGATCTGCCCACTTTGGCCTCCCGCAGTGCTGGGATTACAGGCATGAGCCACCATCCCTGGCCTTATATTATATTTGTGGCCCAGGCATTTTAATATCTTTTCATATGTATGGCTTTTATGGTAGTCTAAGCATAAATTAAAACATAATTACGTTTCTTGTCATTTCTTTACAACAACTCTCTGACAGTGTGTTACCCTTGGAGAGAACAATGATATTAAAGAGATGGTTCGTTTATGGTTTAATAGAATTTTTTTAAATACCTCTTGAATTATCTTTAATAAGTTGTTACTTTCATGCAACAGTTACAAATAGAATATTTCTTTAATGTAAATTTTAAAAGAATGAAAACATCATTTCTTAGAGCTAATTATTACCAGAAAATGCCTTAGTGTGTATTTTGAAAGTTGTATTAAACAGTGAAAAAAAAAAACATGGTTTATTTTCCGCAGTTATAAATTGTTTACTTTATAAAATATTTATGTTCAGGGAGTTCTAGAAGATTTTTATAAAAGCATGGAAGAAAATAGCAAAAGGTAGGAAGGAAAATGATTCAAAAAATAGAGAAGAAAACAAACCAATTCATTTGGGGAACGATATTTACATTTAGAAATATTTTCACTGATAATTTGCTACTTTTAAATTCTGTAGATCAGTATCTATTAGTTAAAATGTCCTTTTGTTTTCTCCACAAATATAATTTATTATATTAGGTTTTTTTTTTTCAAGTAACTAAAAAAATCCAGAGTCAAGATAGCTAGATAATAATAGTATTTATTATTTCACATAATAAAAAGTTCTTTTGGTGAATTATATCCAAATAATGTCACTAGGAACTCATGTTCCTTCTATCTTTTTATCCTCCCAGCCTCAGAAGATTTGTTAGTGCACCTGTTGGCATCCATATTGCTGCAGCAGCTCCCAGCATTAAGACTATGTACACAATTTTTCCAGAGGCCAAAAAAAAGAACTTCCTTTTTATCTTAAAAAGCTCTTCATTAATAACTAAGATATATTTCCTAGAAGCACAGAAAATTTCCCCAAGCCCTCATGTGTAATAATTGCATTGGATTGGCTATCTAATTTAATCATTGGAAAAGGGGATTCTAATTATCATTATTGTTTTAGGTTAATTAAGATTCACTTTCAATGGCTGGGGCTGGGGATAATGTTTTTTTGTGAAGAATGTAAACAATTATGAACACGTAACAAAAATCAAAGAGCAATTAACCAGGGAGAAGGGGAAATTGCCTTTAGATAAGCAACACCCCCTCTACAGCCATGCAATTGTTAATCATGCAATTAATACAAAAATAACAATAAAAATAAATCAAAGTAACTTAAAAGTATAATTTTTTAAAAGTCCAGTTGTTACATGAGGTAATCATTTTCACCAGGGCATATCCTAATCATCAAATCATATTTCTAGCTTTAGCTCATGTTATATTTTTAAAGCACAATGTCTGTAAACTTATGTTGAAATGAAAACATTTTTTCTTCCTAATCAGAGTAATTTAAAGAGATAATTGTTTTGAGATGTGTAGTTCAAAAGCACTGCTAATCTTAAGAGAACTTCTTAAAGAAATACTTGAAGAATTCTGAAAGAGAAAAGAAAAGAAAGGAGGGAGGGAGGGAGGGAGGAAGGCAGGGAGGAAGGGAAGGAGGGAGGAAAGAAAGAAAGAGAAGGAGCTAGAATCTTTTTCTTTCTATAACTGAGAACTTCTTATTTAGCCTGTTTTTGTTTCATCTTTCTTTTTTTTTTTTTCTTTCTATAACTGAGAACTTCTTATTTAGCCTGTTTTTGTTTCATCTTTCTTTTTTTTTTTTTT
>NW_016107362.1:6770268-6790612 GCF_001604975.1 Cebus imitator
CAGCATCTGCTGTCTCCAGATTTTTTAATGTTCGCCATTCTTACCGGCGTGAGATGGTATCTCAATGTAGTTTTGATTTGCATTTCTCTTATGACCAGTGATGATGAGCATTTCATCTTTCATATTATTTCATTCCACTCCTTTTGTTTCCATGCCCTCTTTAACTCTCCTTTCTTCTCCACTCTTTTTCTTTTTAAATGTGTTTGTGCCTATGGCATATACATGGTGCTGCGCTAGACCTGTTACGGGGAAGGAGCACTGTATGGGTAAAGTTCTGAGAGAATAGAGGCTGGTGCAGTGGCTCATGCCTGTAATCCCAGTGCTTTGAGAGGCCGAGGTAAGAGCTTGAGGCCAGGAGTTTGAAACCATCCTGGGAACATAGACGAACCCCCATTTCTACATTTTTTTTTTTATTAGCCAGGCATGATGGCAGATGCCTATAGTCCTAACTGACTGGGAGGGTTGTTAGAGCCCAGGAGTTTCAGACTTCAGTGAGCTATGATCATGTCACTGCCCTTTAGCCAAAGTGACAGAGTGAGACCCTGTCTCTGAAAAAAAATTTTAAAGTTCTTCAAGGATACTGTCAACCACACGAATCTTGCTATTTCCAGGACAGAGGTAGATACATAAGAAACCATCTAATATCTAGGGCAGAACAGTCATAAAAGTGGAGAGAGAAACTTTATGAGAAGAAAATATGTAAAGATTGAATTAATAAGGAAACATTTGATTTGGACAACAGTCTAACTGATATGTTTTTATCTTTAGTACTAGAACAATACTTAGCTAATAAAAAATGATAATGATAACAAATAATGATATGTTTAGGTAGAGAGGAGAATTATTTCAGTAATTTATTCAATTTATGTGCTAAACATTGTGCATGTACTACCACATTTAATACCACAATTACTTGAATTAGTTGATATTTTTCATATTTTACAGGGGAGTAAACTTAGAGTTAAAAGGCTAGAACACCTTGCCAGGAATTACAGGGCTGGCATCTCTAGAAATTATTCCAAAGCTGATATTCATATCTATTACACTTTTCTGAAACCCATAGCTGATATTCACTTCATAATTTGTAAAATTATAATTTCAAAATTAACCATGAATTTTGTAATAGGCACAAATTCTTGATTTGGATGAAACTGAAAAAGATATATTGTGCTTACTTCTGTTCCCACATAGGGAGTGCATGCTATTTCAGTCTGTTGGGAGGTGTTTTATAGCTTCACACAAAGTAACTTTACTTCTAAGAATGCTATAGTTGTTTATCTTCTCAACTGCCTGTATTGAATATGTTTCTTTCGTAATTTCCTATGATGGTAAAAGTGACTTTTTATTGTTAAAGGTCATTGACTTGAAAAAACCTTGATTTTTATTTGCAAGAAGTCAAAGACTACTCAAAGCCTAACAGTAGCTAAATTCAAAACACAATTCTGAGGATTATTTATAGCTGTGTAAGTAAAGCTCTCAAACCTGAAAGCATGATTTACATGTTTCAACAATTAATTTACAATGTAAGGTAGAAAAGTACATGTATTCCATGCATATTTGAGAAATCTTGGGGTTACAGTACAAAACTAGTGTGGACATTACAATGTGTCCATGTAAGAAGTAAGGATAGTAAACTAGTTTTGAATAAGTAACTCTTGAAAAATGTGACCCGGGCTATTATTATAAAGGGCAAAGTTTAAAACAAAGTTCTTTTAGTGTATCCTGAAAATAACTTTGCTAGTCTCAAGCCAGAGGCCTTTTTCAAGGTTAAGCTTTGGTATGGAAATTGTTAAAGTACTCATCATCATAATAATTAACAGATTACTTAATATGAGCAAGTCACCAGCTAAATATAATGTGTAATTATTTCCTTTACTTCTCACAATAGTCTTGTAAGATAACTAGGGATGTTTTCCTCATTTTGAGATATTTTGAAAAGTAAAATTCAGAAAGAATGAACTTTAGCAAAATGAGAGATTATAATTTGTGGAACAGGAGTCAGAGCCCAAGTCTGTAGAACCATAAGGCCTTAGAATCTAGGTCTTTCTTTATGAAAAATGGAATTTCTCAAATTCTCTTCAGATTTACTTAGGAGTTCTTGTTTTCTATGAGAGATGAAACCAACATTAGAATTCTAAGACCCCAGCTTATTGAATGGACTTCTCCTCTTAGCCAAAGGCGTTCCGAAGAAACCTGACGTCTCATTCAGGCCATGGTGAGGAGGGGGGGGATTGAACATGTTTCGTCACACTCTCTTCCTTTGGAATTCAGGCACAACTGACCAGAATTAACATAAAAAAAAATCTTAAGACTGACAAACAGACTCTTTGTAGCAATAAGACACTAAATTATACTAAATTCCAACATAACTCTAGTAGAGCATCATATGATAGCAGGCCCTGAAAGATACAAAAGTATTTTACTTGAAAATATGTTTATTTGACATTTTTTTGTTCCTTTTATTTATTTTTTTTAAGTTCATGGGTGCACGTGCAGGATGAGCACATTTGTTACATAGATAAGTGTATGTTGTGGTGGTTTATTGCACAGATTAACCCATCAACCAGTATTAAGCCCAACATTTACTAGCTATTCTTCCCAATGCTCCCCCAACACACACACACAGGTGCCCAGTGTGTGTTCTTCCCTCTCATGTGTCCACGTGTTGTCATCATTTCAACTTCCGCTTATAAGTGAGAACACGTGGTGTTTGGTTTTTCTGTTCCTGCATTAGTTTGCTGAGAATAATGGTTTCCAGCTCCATCCATGTCCCTGCAAATTGCAAAGAACATGATATTTCTTTTTATGGATTCATAATATTCCATGTCATATATTTACCACATTTTCTTTATCCACTCTATCACTGATGAGCATTTAGATTGATTCCATGAGTTTGCTATTGTAAATAGTGCTGTAATGAACATATATGTCCATGTACCTTTATGATAGAATGATTTATATTTCTTCGGGCATATATCCAGTAATGAGATTGCTGGATCAAATGGTATTTCTGCCTCCGGGTCTTTGAGGAATCACTGTTGTTTTCCACAATTGTTGAACCAATTTATACTCCTACCAACTGTAAAAGTGTTCCTTTTTCTATACAACCTTGCCAGAATCTGCTGTTTTTTGACTTTTTAATAATAGCCATTCTGACTGGTGTGAGATGGTATCTCATTATAGTTTTGATTTGCATTTCATTAATGACCAGTGATGTTGAGATTTTTTTTTCATATGTTTGTTGGCCACATATGTGTCTTCTTTGTAGAAGCGTTTGTTCATATCCTTTCACTACTTATTAACAGGGTTATTTTTTTCTTGTAAGTTTAAGTTCCTTGTAGAATCTGGATATCAGACCTTTTTCAAATGGCTAGTTTGGAAAAATTTTCTCCCAATCTGTAGGTTGTCTATTCACTCTGATGATAGTTTCTTTTGCTGTGCAGAAGGTGTTTAGTTTAATTAGATCCCATTTGTCAATGTTTGCTTTTGTTGCAATTGCTTTTAGCATGTTAATCATAAAATCTTTGCCCATGCCTATGTCCTGAATGGTATCACCTAGATTTTCTTCTAGGGTTTTTATAGTTTTGGCTTTTGCATTTAAGTCTTTATTTCATGTTGAGTTAATTTTTGTATATGGCATAAGGAAGAAATCCAGTCTGAATTTTCTGCATATAGCTGGCCAGTTCTCCCAGCACAATTTATTAAATAGGGAATCTTTTTTCCACTGCTTGTTTTTGTCCTGTTTGTCAAAGATCAGGTAGTTGTAGGTGTGCAGTCTCATTTCTGAGTTCTCTATTCTGTCCCATTGGTCTATGTGACTATTCTTGTTCCAGTACCATATGGTTTTGGTTACTGTATCCTTGTAGTATAATTTGAAGTCAGGTAGCATGATGTCTCCAACTTTGCTCTTTTTGCTTAGGATTGCCTTGGCTATTCATGCTCTAGTTTGGTTCCATATGAATTTTACAATAGTATTTTTCTAATTATGTGAGTAATGTCTGTGGTAGTTTATTGGAAATAGCATTGAATCTATAAATTACTTTGGGATGTATGACCATTTTCATGATATTGATTATTTCTATTCAAGAGCATGGAATGTTTTTCCATTTGTTTGATACTCTCTGATTTCTTGGAACAGTGGTTTGTAGTCCTCCACAAAAGATTCTTAACTTCTCTTGTTAATTTTATTCCTAAGTATTTTATTATTTTGTAGCAATTGTGAATGGAAGTTCCTTCATTATTTGGCTCTTGCCATGCCTGCTGTTGTATAGGAATGCTAGTAATTTTTTTGCACATTTATTTTATATTCTGAGACTGATAAATATGTGTATCATTTCAAGAATCTTTTGGGCTGAGACAATGGCGTTTTGTATCCCAGGGATAAAGCCAACTTGATTGTGGCGAAAAAGCTTTTTGATGTACTGCTCGATTCGGTTTTTCGGTATTTTATTGAGGATTTTTCACTGATGTTCATCAAGAAAATTGGCCTGAAGTTTTTGTTGTTGCTGTTGTATCTCTGCCAGGTTTTGGTATCAGAATGATGCTGGCCTCACAGAATGAGTAAATGGGAAATCTCTCCTCTTCAATTTATTGGAATAGTTTCAGTAGAAATGGTATACCTCTTCTTTGTACCTCGATAGAAATCTGCTATGAATCTGTCTGGTCCAAGGCTCTTTTGGGGGTTGGTAGGCTATTTATTACTGCCTCAATTTCAGAACACGTTATTGATCTATTCAGGGATTCAATTTCTTCCTGGTTCAGTGCTAAGAGACTGCATGTCCAGGAGTTTATCCGTTTCTTGATTTTCTAGTTTATATGCATAGAGGTATTATAGTATTCTCTCAGCATTTCTGTGGGGTCAGTGGTAGTATTCCTCTAATTATTTTTGATTGTGTTTATTTGATTCTTCTCTCTTTTTTTCTTCATTTGTCTAGCTAGTGGTCTATATATTTTACTACTTTTTTTTTTTCTCAAAAAAATTGCTTCTGGATTCATTGATTTTTATGGAGGAGTTTTCAGGTCTCTGTCTCCTTCAGTTTGGCTCTGATCTTGGTTATTTCTCACATGCATTGTCTTACGTCTCCTTAAAACATAAAACCAAGCTGTAACCCAACTATGGTTGGCACATGTTCTCAGGACCTCCTGAAGCTGTTTCATAGGTCATAGTTCCCACATTTTGCTCAGCATGTATCTCTTCAATATTTTACAGAGTTTGACTTTTTTCATCGACAGGTGATAAGGTATGTGGTGACAGGACCAGCAAATCTAGCATCACCCCCACTTATCTACATGTCTAATGTAATTTTAATATGAAAGACTCTTTTCTCCAACAATTCTCCTTACTTCTAGTGTGCTTATTCCTAGAATTTGTTTTTGTGAAAAAATTGTTTGATAATTCAAAACAGTATTTCAAATAAAAACACAGATAATTCAATGTATCGAGTACAAGCTATTTGAAAGGCATCATGCGTGCCAATCAACATTTTATTTTCCAAACAAGTGAGTATTAGTATCTCTTTTTTGATACAAAAGGCAGAAGGAGACTCAAGATGATATGACCTAATTCAACATTATTTTTTACATAGTTTTGGAGATTACCATATGCTGGACTCTGATCTAGTTTGTGAGATTTCAGTAATGCAAAAGAGCACAGGTTTCCTGCCACCTTGAGAGGCATAGGTAATCAGTGGAAAGCTTATTCTATGTCTTTCACCCTGGCATGTTCTTTATCCTTCATCAGTATTCCTCAAAACTTCACACACGGGCATAAAGTAACATGTAAGATGTTTTTCTTCATATAAATATACGTTCAAATGCAGTTGAAGAGCTTGTGTATCTATAAAATGCAATCTGTCTCAGGAAAGAAAAGTAATGTTTGATTCTTCACCATATTAGTCTAACAACTATCAGGCATCTTCTTCCTTTAAAAGCAGCGAACTCTTTGTTTTGGTTTTGCTTTTAAACAGTTTTCAAGAAACTGAAATGGAAAGTATTCAATTCATCTCATATGGTAACAAGTAAAATAATTGTATATTATTATATTTTAAATGGGGTTGAAGTAACTGTGAGACATCAACCTTGACAGAGGTTTTGAATAGGTTGATTTTGACATGAGGTGCATTGATAATATGTTATTCTACCAGGAAATCTTATAATTTATTTTTATCACCAAATGGGAACTTCATTAAATTAAATGAGGCTATAGAAAAATGAAGTTGATCAGCTGAAATGTTTCATAATAGCATTTTGGTCTAATGTTTTGAACATAAATTTTATATTTCATGTGTATAAATGATCCAAAAACTCTAAAAGGACAAATAAAAATTTATCTTTCTTATGTGAATGTTTACTTATATAATATTTATCCTTTACACAATTAAATATAAGCTTACATTTTGATATTGAATAATATTGTCAAAGAAGTGTTTATTTTCTGCTTAAACCAAAGACCTGCCTGAGAAGATTAAGTTTCTTTTTATTTTTATGACCAGGAACTCTTCCATATCTTAGCTCTATTTCATTGAAATGTAAGCATAGCCTGCTTTGTTTTGTTTTTTAAGTTTCCTTTTCTTTACACTAGATTTAACCAAAAAGGAGTTTTATAAAAAATTATGTAATTTGGTTTTTGGAAACTCTTTCTCTTCATCTTGCATGAATGTGCTGTATATTATAAATTTTCTTTCTGTGATTAATGAAATGTCCTGGATTTCTGTGACATTAAATATGGTAGTAACTAATCACATGTGGCTTTTTAGCTATTTAAATGTGTCTAGTACAGCTTAAGAAATGAATATTTAAATTTGAATTAATTTAAATTTAGCATTAAATAACCATGTATAACTAGTGGCTACTACATTAGAGCTATAGTTATAGATTATAATATATCATACATATATGTATACACACACACACACACAAGTACCATGGATTATATATTATCTTTTAGTTGCTTATTTGAGCGCAAGGGTGGTTTTTCAACTTCATTTAAATTTTATATTACTAGTGACCTTGAATATTTTCATATACTTTTAATTAGTACTATCGTATCTTTTGTCTACTGATCATTATATCTTTGTACCCATTAATCAATTAATATTAATAATCAAAGAAACTTCTTCAAAGGAAATAGAAAGCAACATTGATTGACAGCCTGTATGTTGACACATGTAAAGCATGTTCTTCATTAGGACAACTAATTACTAAGAGAAGAGAAGGCCTGCTACTACTGGGAAAAAGTAAACCAACTTATCCTGGAGAACAAAGACCTCAGGTAGAATGAAGAGAAAATAATGATGTTAGTAATTTCTTCTTCCCTTTTTGCAGCTTCAGATACACTCTTTTAAATTTGTAATTATACAAAACAAAATTATTAGCCCTAGGCACTATGCTGCTCAGTAGATTTCTAGGACCTATTCAACTTGCATAACTGAAACCTTGCAGCCTTTGGTTAATACCTTCCCATTGTTCCTTCCCTTTAGTCTTGGCATTCACCATTCTATTCTCTACTTTCAAGAGTTGAATTATTTTACATTCCTCTTATACGTAGGATCATATAGCATTTGTCTTTCTGTGTCTGGCTTACTTGAGAATAATATCTTTCAGATTCATTTATTTTGTCCCAAATAGTGCAATTTCCTTCTTTAATAGGGTTGAATAATATTGTATTGCATGTATATGCCACATTTATCTATTCATCTATTGATGTATATTTATTTTAGGTTGTTTCCATCTCTTGGCTATCGTGAATAATGCTGGAATGAACATGTGAATGCAGATATCTCTTTGAGTTCCTGATTCTTCACTTATCTTTTTGAAGCTGGGCCTTACTCTGTTGCCCAGGCTGGAGTATGTTGATACAACCATGGCTTACTACACAGCCTCACTACAAGTGTGTTTCACAACACTCAGCTATTTTTTAATTTTTTGTAGAGATGGGATCTCACTGTGCTGCCAGGGCTGATCTCAAACTCCTGAGCTGAAGGGATCCTCCCATCTCGGCCCCCCAAAGTACCGAAATTACAAATGTGAGTCACTGTGCCTGGCCTGATTTTTTTTTTCCATATATACACTAAAGTGGAGTTGCAGATCATACGGTAGTTCTATTTTTAAATTTTTGAGAATGCTCCATACACTTTTCACAGTGGCTATACAAATTCACATTCCCTTGAAGAGTATACAGCGTTCCTTTACTTTATATCCTCTCCAACACTTTTCATCTTTAATCTTTTTTATAATAGCCAACTCAACTATGAAATCTCATTGTGGTGATAGCTTCTTGTGTTTTTGTTTTGAATTTCCCTGACACCTCTACTATTAAATAAGTCTCATTGCAGTGATAGCTCATTAGGTTTTGATTTGAATTTCTGTGATAGCTAGTGATGTTGATCACTTTTTTGTATAACTTGGCCATCTGTATGCCTTCTTTAAAGAAAACATCTATGAGGATGTTTTGCTCTTTTTAAATCAGTTTGGTTTTCACTATTTAGTTGCAGGAGTTCCTTATATATTTTGGATATTAACCCTCTACTGGATATGTAGTTTGCTAATATTTTCTCCCATTACACTGGTGGCCATTTTATTTTATTTTTTTAGTTGTTTCCTGTTGAGATTCACTCACGGTGGCTGGCAAAATATTAGGGAAACATTAGGGAAAGTTAGAAGATTATAGTCTCAAACCTTTTGGAAGACCAAAAGATTTTAATGGAACAGGCTGAAGGCAGCCAGTTCATTACATTAGATATTTAAGTCATAGGGTAAAATATCAGGATAATAAATTTTCCCCAGTTAAGTCTGTTTACCACACATTTCTTTGTCCCTACTTTAATTTGTTTGCTCATGTAAACTTTATACTAAATGGTAGAAAGGGAGTTACCCATTAATCGTGTTTATTCTGGGCCCCAGAACCAAGACCCCTTATCTTTTATAAAACCACTCTTTTAACCATGTTAATTATCCGTAAGCGTGTTGACTTAGAACCTCTGTTATTAAATCTATACTGAATAAATGCAAGGAAGGACAGGGAGTCACAGTCAGTTAACTGCAATCACCCTCTGAAAGCCGCTAATGACAATCCCTAGCTGGCTCAGATTCATTGTGTTCTAGTGTGTGTAGTGTGTGTGTGAGTGCATTCATTCATCCGGTCGTTAAGTCAGGGTCTGCAGAACAGACCTCCACAGGTGGTGATCAACATCTCAGGTGATGCCCGCAACATGATTATGTCTCTGGTGATGACCACGATGTGATTGAAGTCTCAGTTTCCATTGTTGTACAGGAAATATTTAGCCTAATATGTCCTCATGTGTCTATTTTTGCCATCACAGCCTGTGCTTTGGGTGTCATATCTAAGAAGTAATTGTCAAAACCAACATCAAGAAACTTTTGTCTTATGTTTTTCTCTGTGTTTTCTTTTACTGTTTCAGGCCTTCTGTTTAAGTTATTGGTTCATTTTGAATTAATTTTTGGATACGGTTTAAGATAAATGTCCAATTTCATTATTTTGCATGTGAATATCCACTTTTCTCAAGACAATTTGTTGGATAATCTGTCTTTTTTTCATTGTGTATTCATGACACTCTTGTGGAAGATCAATTGACTGTTTATGTGTGCGTTTATTTCTGTTCCTCTATTCTATTGATATATATGTTATTTTTATTTTTTTGACAGTACCACACTCTAATTATAACTTTGCTTTTTGACTACTTTCTCTATAGTCTCCCCTATATATCCAACAATGATCTCTAACTCCTGTTATTAACACTTACATAGCATTCTTCCACATTTTTCCACAATTGATCTGTGTGCCCAATGACCTGACAAACATTCTAGTGTGTCACTAATATGGTTTGGCTGTGTCCCTACCCAAATCTTACCTTAAATTGTAATAATCCCCACATATCAAGGGTGAGGTCAGGTGGAGATAATTGAATTGTGGGGTCAGTTTCCTGCATACTGTTCTCACAGCAGTAAATAAGTCTCATGAGATCTGATGCTTTTATAAATGGGAGTTCCTCTGCACAAGATCTCTTGCCTGCCACCATAGAAGATGTGCCATTGCTTGTCCTTTGCCATCTCCCATGATTAAGAGGCCTCCCCAGCCAGGTGGAACCATGAGTCCCTTAAACCTGTTTTCTTTGTAAATTACCCATCTCAGGTACATCTTTATGAGCAGCGTAAGAGCAACTAATACAGTCACTTCTGAGATGTATTTGAACTGTGCATCCTATCTTGAGCTGTCTGCTTCTCCATCTCCCTGTGTCTCTCTAAATCACCCTGAGAAGAACTAAGACTTATGAAGAACCACATTGCTGAGTTTGGAAATTGGAACTAACTTATTTTTTGTACTTCATTTTATTGTATTTTACATATATTGCCTTTTTTACAAATTGAAGGTTTGTGGCAACCCTGCATTAAGCCAGTCTATTGACATTATTTTTCCAACATCATGCTCACTTTGTGTCTATATGTCATGTTTTGGTAATTCTGTAATATTTTCAATTTTTCACTATTATTGGATCTGTTATGATGATCTGTGATGAGGGATCTTTGATGTCAGTATTGTAACTGTTTTGGTGCCACATGATCCACACCCACAAAGGATGGTGAATTTAATAAATGTTGTGTGTGTTCAGACTGCTCTACCAACTTATGGGTCTCCTATCTCCTTCTCTCTTCTCCCTATTCCTTAAGACAAAATAATATTATAATTAGACCAATCAATAAACCTACAATGGCCTTTATGTGTTCAAGTGAAAGGAAGAATCACATATCCCTCACTTCAAATAAAAAGTTTAAAAAAGGTTAAGCTTAGTGAGGAAAGCATGTTGAAAGCCTAGACAGGCTGAAATATAGGCCTCTTAATGCCAACCAGTGAATGCAAAATTGTCAATACAAAGTATAGATTCTTTAAAGAGATTAAAAGTGCTACTCCATTGAACTTATGAATGAAAATGAAGTGAAAGTGCCTTATTTCTGATATGGAGAAAGTTCTTGTGGTCTGAATAGAAGATCAAACCAGCCACAACCTTCCTTTACGCTAACGTTTAATTCGGAAAAAGGTTATAACTCTCTTCAATTCTGTAACGGCTGAGAGAGGTGAGGAAGCTGCAAAAGAAAAGTTTGATGATATCAGAGTTTAGTACATGAGGTTTAAGGAAATAAGCATCTCTGTAACATCAAACTGCTTTACCTTGAAAACGGTACTGCTCATTGGCAAAGCTCATGTTTACCCAACAGCTCTAATAACAATGTATAGGTGATTAATGATGTTTTTATGCCTGCATACAACACCTACTCTGCAGTCCATGGGTCAAGAGGTAATTTTGATTCTCAAGTCTTATTATTTGACATATACATTTCACAAGGCTATAGCTGCCATAGATAGTGATTTCTATAATGGATCTGAGCCATGTAATTTGATAAACCTTCTGAAAAGGATTCACCATACTAGATGCCATAAAGAACATTCATAATACGTGGGAGGAAGTCAAAATATTAATATTAAAGAATTTTAAGAGAAATTGATTCCAACCCTGATAGACTTTGAAGGGTTCCAAATTCCACTAGAGGTAGGAACTGCAGATGTAGTGGTAATCGCAANAAAAAAAAAAAAAAAAAAAAAAAAAAATTGTATTATAAGTGGAGCTTGGTATCCATTACATGACTCATGTGAGACAAATGTACAGAATATATAAGTTTAACATATGAGAAGTTATTTCTTATGGATGAGCAAAGCAAGTAACTTCTTGAGATACAACCTATTCTACATGAAGATGCTGTGAATATTGTTGAAATGAAAACAACTTATTTAGAATAGTACATAAACTTAGTTGATAAATCAACAGCAGAGTTTGATAAAATTGACTACAATTTTGGAAGAAGTTGTATTGTGAGTAAAATGGCATCAAACAGCTTTACATGATAAAGATAAATCTTTTGGGAAATGCAGAGTTAATAGATGCCAAATCTCACATTTGTCACAGTTTAAGAAATTTACACAACCACTCCAACCTTCAGTAACCACCATCCTGATAAGTGAGAAGCCATAAACATAAAGGCAAGATTTCTGATGAGCAAAAAGTTTATGACAGGCTGAAAACTTAGATGATTTTGAGCATTTTTAACAATAAGATATTTTTTATTCAAGTTCTGTGCTTTTTTAGAAATAATGCCATTGACAATAACCTCCATTTGTTTGACTTGCTTTATTGAAATAGTCACATAGTTTATTGATATTGCTTTATTGTGTTATTCTGGAAGTAAACTTACAATTCTCTGAGTTATTTCTGTATACTTCAACTTGAGTGTAGTCTTGATTTGACTGCAAACTAGGCTGACGGCCTTACTGCAACATTTCAAGAGACACTGAGGAGTAATCACCCACCTAAATGCTTCCTGTATTTCCAATATGGAGACACTGTGAGATTACATGATGTTTTAAATCACTAAATTTTGGAGTAGCTTGTTATGCAGAAAGAAAAAAATAGTCATAAATATGTGAATATATGTAAATTTATTTTGCTTACTGAATTATTTTATTCTGATATCTTTCATAAGTTCTAATATCTTCCATGAGTTACTGCTTTGTGTTTTCTAGGTAGGCAAATATATGGTCTGTCAAAACTGTCTGACAAAAACCTTTTCTCTTTCAGTGGATACTATCTTTATATTGTTTTTTTTTTTTTTTTTAATATTTTGCAAGTGAGAACCAAGGAATATATTTAAATAATAGTGATACCCATTGCAATATTTTGTCTATTCCTAATTCCACCAATGTACCAACATTATATGTAATATATATTATTGGTTTGATAAAATTGTATTTCAGTATGTGAAACCCAATTTAATTAAAAAATATAGTGGAAAAATAGAGTTGAAATTTTGTCAAATATATTTCAGCATGTATTGAGATAATAGCTGTGTTTTTGCAGTCTTTTACTTGTTAAATTAAAAGATCTATAAGCCATCTTATACATTTGGGAAGACAACTCTTTAAAAACACAAATAATTGAAGGTTTTCTGTTTAAGCCAGTGAAAGATCATTTTAATTCAGGAGTTATTGAGTTTATCAAATTATATAAATATTTTTACTTTAAACATCCTCAAACAATATAGTATTTAGCAAGTAGTATGTTTTTGGTAGTTTTGATTGTCTTTAAAAATAAGTTCCATGATTCCTGACATTAAAAACCATGGTTTCTATTTACATCATGCACACATTTTTGTTGAAGCACCAGTTATGGTGTTATACCTATGAAAACGTTCAATAAATGCTTGAGGAAGAGAGAAGGTATTTGAGGAGTCTGTAACTAACGAGCACAAATGTAGCATCTTCAATTTCAAGTATTTGAAAATATTTTCCAAGTTGAAAATGTAGTTACCCTTGGAAGATTTTAGATTGCATCATTATGCTCTTAGGTTATGATCTAGAAATTCCATATTTTTGCATCTAAGAATATATCACTGTGTATAAATCATGGTTTTAAAATCAAGGTATTTCTAAGTTGTTTTACATATAACTTTAATACAGAGACCAGGAGAGGAGTAAAAAGATAGTCATTTTACTCTCACGAAAGAGGAAAATGAAGTTCCTATAAACTATTAAATAAATGTGTCTGTCTTTCTCCACGGTAGAGTCTACTGAATTAATAATAATAAAAGGGGTGATTTTATTTAATAGAGTAAGAATTAAATCAGCTCACTAACTCATGCATTTTAGAAAAAAAGAGTTTTCCATCTTCCCTGTTCATTAATTTCCTCATTATATATTCTCTTTATACTTCCATTAGAGATACACTTGTTTTCAGCCTTTGGCAATGACTAGAGTGCTTGTGTTTATAGTCCATGGATTGCTTTTCTGCATTTCTGCTCGGTTATGTAACTCATATGAGACAAACGTTCAGCCAGCTGAGATTAAAACTTACGTTTCTCAAAATTCTGCCTATCCACACCATACCTATAGTGTACTGTGAAAGTGGTGTTTCCCATAGTAACAGACACATGACAAAATGTAACTCTACCAACCAACTTAAAATTACCAGAGTTAGCTACTTTAAGTGAATCTTTTATTTAGAAGTATAACCTTGCATAATAAGTGCCTGATTAATATAACTCAGGCTGCAAGAGAGAGTTTTCTCTAAATATAAGTATGGCAATGGGAGATAGAGAGTGTAGTATGTTGGTATTTATTTATGGAGAATAATAAAATTCTAATAGAATTTTTTGTCATTCTGTTCTACTCAAGATAAAACCACTTATAACAAGAAATATTATTAAGTAGCCATTTATGGAATGAGTTCATATATAGAACTTGTATGTTTATGTTTCCTGATGACTTCCAAGCTAGTATTTTTGGTGTTATAGTCATCATAAAAGATCACATTCTGTAACATTCTAGTCAATTTAGAAGACAGTTAATATATGTTATTTGCTTTCTAAATAACACAATCATTTTCTAGGCATTAATTACATAATAATTTTTCCTATAAAAGATTTTATTCTCTCACGTTTCTCTTCTCACCAACAAAGTACATTGTTGGAGTTTATTTCCTTATAATTATCACGCAAGTCATACTTTTAATGTAGTTAGAATGAATTAAACTATTTCTGACCTAAGGCATAAATAAGAAAAACTTTCACTTAGTTGTTAACAGAAAAATTTCTATAAAAACTGGTGAGGTGGAGACAGATAGAGAAAGAGGCAGGAGATGGGGAGAGAATGAGATTCTGCATTCAGACATAAAAAGCAATAAATTTGTATGATGGCTAATTTTATGTGTCATCTTTATTGGTTCATGGGTGCCCAGACAGTTAGACAAATATTACTCTGAGCGTGTCTGTGAGATTTCTGGATGAGATTAACATTTAAATTGGTAGAGTAAGTAAAGTGTATTGTACTACCTAATGTGAGTAAACCTTGTCCAATCAATTGAGGATCCATAGAACAAAAGGGCTGAGTAAGAGGGAATATCCCTTGCTTGACACTTTTGAATGGGACATCAGTCGTTTCCAGTCTTTGGACTCAAAGTGAAACATTAATTCTCATATCTTGAACCTTCCAGTTTTCGGACTGCAACTTACACCTGTAATTCTACCGGTTCTCAGGCTTTCAGAGTTGGACTGTAGCTACACCACTAGCCACCTGGGTCTTCAGCTTGCTGACTACGGATCTTGAGTATTTTTAAATGGGATCCTCAGCTACTGATATTGCCTTCTGGTTTATTCTCCATGATTGTGGCTTAAACAATGGTTTTTCCTTGCTCTTCAGGTAAACTTCATGGAAATTCTCCTTTCTCAGAAAAGCCTTCTTTGAACACCTCAGATTATTCAGATGTCATTAGGTGCCAGAGTAGCATGTAGCTACTAGACATTATTGCCATGATGGTGTTATCACGAGCTGTGACTTATGGTTGCCTCCCTTAGAGGAGTACAGCAAAATGCCCTTTCCTTCTTCATTGTATCTGTAACGACTACATTGCTTTCTGGCACAATATAGGCCTGAAAAAAAAAAAAATATATATATATATATATATATATACACATATATAGATAGATAGATAGATAGATAGATAGATTAACAGAGTGGAACTACCTCAGCTTGTTAAAGAATATTTACAAAAGAAACATACAGCTAAGACCATGCTTAATGATGAGAGACTAACATATTTCCAACCAAGATCAGTAATAAGGCAAAAATGTCTTTTTTTTAAACTTTTCCTTTTCAATATTATTCTAGAAGTCCTGAATACTAATTGGAAAGAAAGAAAAAAACTGTCTTTGTTTGTATGCAGTAGTGTCTATGTAAAAAAAAAAAAAGAAAGAAAAAAAAAAAAATCTGGGCCAGATGCTCTAGCTTACAGCTTGCTACCATTTTGGAAGGCCAAGAAAGAAGGATAACCTGAGTCCAGCAGCTCAATACTAGTCTTGACAACACAGCAAGACACTACCTCTACAAAAAAAAATTAAATTAGTTGGCTGTGATGGTGCACAATTGTAGTGTGGGATACTAAGGAGACTGAGGCAGGAGGCCCACTTAAGCCCAGGAATTTAATTGCTGCAGTGAGCTATGATTGCACTACTGTACTCCAACCTGGGTGACAGAGCAAGATCCTGTCTCTAAAGAAAATAATTTTGAAGAGAATCATCATCATCAACAACAAAGCCTTAGAGCTAATAATAAATTATATTATGACTACAGGATACAGGTTAATTTCCAAAAGTTCACCACTTTCCTATATACCATCAATGCAGAATTAGAATTGAAAACTAAAAATGGAATATCACTCACAGTAACATATCTCCAAAATTAAACACTTATGGTAAGAACCTAACAAAATGCATATAATATCTATATGAGGAAAATTACAAAACTCTGATTAAAAGGAATCAAATTACAACAAACAAAATTCAGAGATTTCTACATTTATATACAGGTATATTCAAGATTGTCAAGATTTAGTTCCTCTTGACTTGATCTATTAAAATCCCTGCATGTTATTTTATGGATATCAACAATCTGATTCTAGATTTTATATGAAGAGGCAAATAATAAGGTATCATAGTAGTCAATACTGTATTGAAAAAGAAAAATATTGGAGGACTAATTCTATGTAATTTCAAGACATACTATAAAGCTACAGTAATAAAAACAGTGTGGCATTGGTAAAGGTTTAAATAAATAAATCAGTGGCACAAAATAGAGAACACAAAAGTCAACTTACAAAAATACAGTCAATTGATCTTTTAGAAAGGAGCAAAAGCAATAAAATGAAGAAAAGATAGTGTTTTGACAAATGGTGCTGGAATGGCTGGACATTCACATACATGAATTCAGATACAGACTTTACACTCTCAAAAAATTAACATAAGATGAATCACAGATCTAAATGTGCAACATAAAACTCTAAAACTGAATGTGATATAAGAGAAAGCTTACATGACATTGGATTTGGTGATAACTTTTATGTAAAATATCAACAGCATGATCCGTGAAAGAAAGAAATGATATGTGGGGCTTCATTAATATTTATGTTCTGTGAAGATAATAAAAAGATACCCTACAGACTGGGAGATAATATTTGCAAGAGGTATATCTAATAAAGGACCATTTTCCAAAACATACAAATAACCCTTAAAGCTCAACAATGGGAAAACAAATAACCTAACCAAAAATTAGACCAAACACCTTAACAAACACTACTACAACAAAAGAGAATATAAAATAAGCATAAGATGCTCCATGTCATATGTTATAAGGGAATTGCAAATTCAACCTTAAAATACCATTACACATCTATTATAATTACAAAAATCCATAAAACAAATGCTGTTAAGGATGCGGAGCAACAGGATATTTCATTCACTGCTGGTGAAAAAGCAAAACAGAGCAGCCACCATAGAAGACAGGCCGTCGTCACTTTCTTACTAAACCAAATATCCTCCTGCTATATGATCCAACTATTGTGCTCTTTGGTATTTACCTGGAGGAGTTGATAACTTATGTCCATAAAAAGCCCACACCCAAATACTTATAGCAACTCTATTCATAACTGCCAAAAATTGGAAGCAACCGAGACATCTTTCAGTAGGTGCATGGGCAAATAAACTGTGGTGATACATATAGAGAATACTATTGAACAGCAAAACGAAATAAGATATAAAGCCACAAAGTGACATGAAAGAACCTTAAATGCATATTTCTACGTGAAGTAGCCAGTTTTTCATGGTGGTATGTCTGTGCTATCTACAGACATACCACCATGGATATGCTTGATCTTGTCTGAAAAGGCAACATACTTTATGATTCTAACTATATTATATTCCAGAAAAAATATGGAGACAGTAAAAATATCAGTGGTTGCCATGGTTTGGGGGAGGGAAAGATAAATAATAGGTAGAGCACAGAGGATTCTTAGGGCAGTGAAAAATTCTGTACACTATAATGGTGGATAGATGTCAGTATATATTTGTCTAAACCCATTGAATATGCACCAGAAGGGAACCTTAATGTAAACTATGGACTGCCCGTGATTATGCTGTGTCAACTTAGGCACATCAATTTTGACAAATACATCACTCAGGTGGGAGATGTTGATAATGGGAGAGGCTATGTATAAGAGGGGCTGGGGGTATGTGGTAACTTTCTGTACCTTCCTTTCTATTTCGCTGTGAACCTAAAACTACTCTAAAAATAGTTAATAATAATAATAAACGTCACAAATTCAAACTCTCCTCTTTCTGCTTCTCATCATCTTCTGTGTCTCATTAAATTCAAATTTCTCTTTGACATAGTCTAGTGGTTTTCAATTCTAAAAGAATCACTTATAAAGATGGATACACACTTTCATAGGTTTCATTTCTGAAAAATAAATTCAAATTTCTGGATGGTAGAAATTAAGCCAGTGTGTGTGTGTGTGTGTGTGTGTGTGTGTGTGTGTCTTTCTTTAAAACTTCCTCAATGAAAATTAGTATGTATTCAATGTCAAGGATCATTGATAATATTCTGAATTTCTGTTTTCAGTAATATGCCTAATTTTTACATTTGGCAGGGTTCTGTGATACTGATGCCTATTTGCTCATGCAGGAAATTCCACATATCCTTTCTGAGTTGTCAGAATATCTGGAATTCTCCCTGTTTGGCTAGTCTTGGGGAAACATTTTTATCAAATATCAAGCTTCTGCTATTCTAATTTCTGTCTTTTCCTTATTACAATTTTAGAAATCTCCCATGATACAATCTACAAAAAGGATACAACTTCAATAACATTTAAACTGTTTATCACAAGAGACTCAATAGTATACCTGACTAAAATTGAATAATAATAAATGGTATGCATTGAATACTGCCCACATGAACTTTCAAATAATTTATATATATATATATATATATATATATATATATATATATATAAAGTTATTTCATTCTTATATAATGCTGTGAGTTAGCCATTATTTTACTCTCTTCATTTTACAGTTCAATAAACCAAAGCTCAGGATTGTGAAGTGACTTTCTCAGGATCAGGCAAAAGTTGGCGGCAGCACTGGAATGCTTACCTAGGCTGCCTCACTCTAAGACTCTTGGGGCGCTTTTCTTCTCCTTACCATTGCAATACATTAATACTATCCCGAATATTCAAGGTGAGTCCCAAAGAGCCTCTTATCATCTGTTTAGTTGTCTCTGCCTCAGGTACATCAATGATTTACATGTGGAAATATTATAAAAGCCTCTAACCTACTTTTTAAAGCATATCGTTTCTGGCTTAACGTTGTTTTATTGAAAATACAGTATCCATAAATGACTTCATTAATTTATTTGTGGTCTAACTTGTAGAGAATAAACAGGTTCTATTATTGATGCTACCAATCTACTATGCTGAGAATTTACTTTAGCTTTTTCATAGCCACGTAATACGGTTAACTTACTTTTATTTTACTTTATTATTTATAGCATGCCTATATTTTAAATGGGTTCTAGTTGATTTAAACTAAAAGGTCTAGCTATAATATAATTCTTGAATCACAGGTTACATGTAAAGATAATGCCTACCATTCAAATAGGGCATGGAAGTGATAGAGGGGTAATGAGAATAAAATTTGGCATTAGGTACACAATCATTCATATTTGAATAAAACAATCTCCATATATGCTATAAAGGAGCCTCAAGCCTTTGAGACTATAATTTGAGATATAATTTGAGGTCTCCATTGGTGACTTAATTTCATAGCTTAACAGCTGAAGTATAACTGTTCTATTATTGTAACCGGGTCAGCTGCAGGTTCTTGGCCTCCCTAAACCAGAAAAATGGGAAAAGGACCTTGGTGTCGTGGTGACTGCTACAGCTCAGATAGAAGTCATGGACCGAAACATCGTGCAGTAGCACCCAGTTTTTTGGGCAGAGTGAAAGGACAGCTTCTATGCAGTGGAGGGGACCCGGAGGGTGTGCCACTCCGGGTTTGGGCGGCTTGAGCTTTCACCCCCGAGTTATTCCCTCCCCATTCATTTTCTCGTCCAGCGAGAGGGGTTCTTTCAAACTTCCTTTGGATTAATTGATCTTTGAATCCTTTACCGAATTGGCTACTGTTTTGCAACCCTGAGTCACAGACCCTCCGCCTCCAAGGGCCGGAAGCGGGAAAAGTTTCTGCCCTGAAACAAAGCTCCTAGAAGCCAGAGGTGAGAAAACCAGAGACAAAGCCCCTAAGAGCTAGAAGCAGGAAAATCAGAGGCAAAGCCCCTAGCCAGCCAGAGACTGGACAAATTCTGTGCTGGAAACAAATACCCCAGCCGACCCCAGGAGTCTCTTTAACACAGTCCCTCATTATGACCCTTGATTATCAAATTAGTTCCTCAAAA
>NW_016107362.1:6790633-6835110 GCF_001604975.1 Cebus imitator
TTTCCAAGCTATTTAAAAAAAAAAAAAAAAAAAAGATAAAAAAAAAAAAAAAAAAAATACAAGAAATTAAAGTATTACATATTTTAATCTAGCCCTCAGACTACTACTTGCAAAATCCCATTCATCTAGTGCTTTATTAGATAAATTGGTCAATTGAACATTTTAGACTTTGGAATTACTGGACTCAAATATTTCCAGAGTGATATTTTTGTAGCATTGGTTTACTATTACGGAGACTCATACGTTCAAGTTTGTAGCAAAATATGTTAATGCCATTGATAAAACATTGGTACTAAAAACCTTGAAGAACAAAGTGTGACATGAGGAAGATCTTTCTTCAAAATTAATGTCCTCAATGAATATAGGGAAAGATTAGAAAGAATCCTATCAAACGTCCCTTCTAAATTCAACAAAGGATGATGCTGTAAAATATGTATCTGTATATCAGTGTGACACTTGAAACATGGATCAATAGCAGATTTGTCATTAGCTCAGCAAATAAAAATAAACTGAATCATATTGGATAGAGTCTGAAATCTAAGGGACTCTAGCGAGGTAAATTTTTAGTGTTGAGAGGTCAAATTTTTAGTGTTGAGAGGCCAACTGGCTTATATTTGAAATGAGATATTTGATTGCATCTTTTTTCTCTCTCCTTCCCTCCCCTCCCATCCCCTCTCCTCTCCTCTTTCTTTTTTTATTAGAGTTTGGCTCTTGTTGCCCAGGCTGGAGTCAATGGCAGGATCTTGGCTCACAGCATCCTCCACCTCCTGGATTCAAGTGATACTCCAGCCTCAGCCTCCCAAAAAGCTGGGATTATAGGCACCCACCACCACACCACACTAATTTTTTGTATTTTTAGTATAGACAGGGTTTCACCATGTTGGCCAGGCTGATCTCAAACTCCTGGCCTCAGGCAATCCACCCGCTTCATCCTCCCAAAATGCTGGGATTACAGGCATGAGTCACAGTGCCCAGCTACACCTTAACATTTTTTTTCTATGGAAACAAACCTACATACATCATCTCTTCCAAACTTTTTAACAAAGGATGAAGCTATTGAAAAAAAAAAAATGTTTGTTCTGGGTTTTTTAGGTAAATTATATGTTTTTTTTGTGCAATATTCTTAAGACCTAATATACTCCTCTGAATTTTTTATATCTTGGCAAAACTCTAAGTAAAATTTCTATTAGAAATGTTTGGAAATTTATTTAGCATTATGTTTGCTGACAAATTTTCTATAATCTTAAGACACTATCAAAAAGATTTTTACTAACAAAAATAACTTGGAGAATAAATAAAAAGTTTATATATGATCTCTCTTAGCCATTACATAGTAACCCCCATAGAAAATTTAGACTTCAATAAAATGAGCATAAAGTAGATAACTGTGAAGATTAGCTGAACTGCTCGCAGCATAGAAAACTAGTCTATGTATTTGTATTGCAAACTCTTATGTAGTGGATACATCTATTAACATCCTCTAACAAGAAGGAAAGCAAAGTGTAAGTTTGACTTACAGTCCCTGACTTCTCTCTGTGGACTTGAGAGAGGAAATTACTTAGAGAGCATGTCAGTTCTCCACCTCTCCGAGGACTTAATATTCCTACAGTTGAGGTCCCAGTTTACCTGAATAATGTATGTTTGCAAAACCTGACCACAGGAGAGCAGAATGTTGGTTAGAATTTTATATCCTAAGATCTTTTATTTCAAATGGCTCTTAAGAATAAAAAATGGCTAAGAGATATCTTAAATTAATGTAAACATTTCTTTTGTTACTCAAATAGAAAAAATAGCATTTATCTAAAACGTTTTTTCATACAAGTAATTATACCACATTACACAAAATTAGGGAAATATATGGGCAGGAGGAGTCACCTAAACTTTTACCACCTCTTAAATCGTTCTTAGTATTTTGATGTATTCCTACTAGCCTTTCATTCTGTACACCTATATCTGCACATAATCATAGTGCAGATTCATTTTTGTGCTACATGTTTTCCAGTAGTTGTTATAACTTATACAATTTTATTGTGATCTAATTAAAGCATTTCAGAAGAAGCCAGAAACAACGAGTGAAATATAGTTATTACTAAATAAATAACAGTTGAAAGAATAGCAATTTATGAATCTCATGGTTAAACTTAGTGTGGTCATATTCAGGATACAAATGGACTATTCATTTTTGAATGTATTAATTAGTGAAAATCTTTTAAATTAATAAGCCTTAAAATGAGGTCATTTTAAATAACAGCTCTTAGTTGTAGAGAAAGAATGGAGTTCTAAGATTTTTCAAGATATCATTAATAATTTGAAATGTAAATCCCTGAAGTGTTTCAAATATGTGACTTTGGCAGTATAAACAGTAAGATTAAGTCCAAATGAGCTGCCCATCAGGGAAGATTAATGTAGATAACATGTGGATTGGGAGATTCGAGTTGAAAGGTAATCAAATTATATAATCAAAGTACTCTCCAGAGACATATAATCCAGCTTAGTTATGCCTTGATCCCTAAAGTGCATGTCTTGTCAATTCAATATCCATCTTCCCTAGAGTCCAAAGGAGGAAAAAAAGGTAATACAAACTCATATATTCTAGTTTGTCATAAAACTTTACAAAGAAATTCTTCTTTCTGAATCAAATTATTTGCTCTGCAGAGAAAATATGAACCGTTGATTAGTGACTAGATGAGTAGACAGGCAGAAGATAGAAGAGACAGGTCATGATGTCAGTCCATGCATTATTAGCATCTTCAACTGCGTGAGAACATATAAGATATTAAATATAAAATTGTTGATGATAGCAGTCATACAAGCAACATGTTTCCTCCTTTACAGCACAAGTAAGCTTAATAAGATTCAAAAAAGCATAAATCCAATAAAAATGTTAAGAAACTCAGTTGAAATATTTTAAAATAACATTTTAAAACTTATGTTAGCATTTATTTTAGTATACTAAGTGCAGACATATACATATATATATATATATACACACACACATATATAATTAAAAGTGACACAGTTGTAAATAAAACTTTAAAGATAATGTACTTTTGTCTGGTTTTGTATTCATTGATTCATTTAAACATTGGTTCAATTATTCTTTTATATCTTCTTTATAACATGGGTCCCCAACCCCTGGGCCTTACACCCCTGATACAAAGGAGGTCCATGGCCTGTGAGGAACTGTGTCTGACAGCAGGAGGTGAGCAGCAGGAGCAGCAGGAGGTGAGCGAAGTTTCATCTGTATTTACAGCTGTTCCCAATCACTTGCATTGCCTCCTGAGCTCTGCCTCCTGTCAGATTAGCCATAGCATTAGATCCTCTTAGGAGGGTGAACCCTATTGTAAACTGCATATGTGAGGGATCTAGGTTGAATGCTCCTTATGAGAATCTAAATGCCTTATGATCTGTCACTGTCTCCCATCACCCCCAGACGGGACCATCTATTTGCAGGAATACAAGCTCAGTGCTCCCATTGATTCTACATCATGGTGAGTTGTATCATTATTTCATTATATATTGCACCATAATAATAATAGGAATATAGTGCACAATAAATGAAATGTGCTTGAATCTTCTTGAAGTCGACCTCTTGCCTCACCATCCATGGAAAAGTGTCTTCCATGAAATTGGTCCCTACTGCCAAAAAAGGTGAGGGCCACTGCTCTATATGATCTTTTTTTAAACATAAGGCCATGTTATGTACTGGCTATAGAAAGGAAAGATGAATTAAAACAGATATACATTAAGATTCTCAGATAGGATGTGTTTGGATGTTTTGGAGGAGAAAACACATATATGAAATCCTGATATTTAAATATAATAACATTAAAGCAAAGAATGAAAATATGCATCTACATTTATTTTAAAATATTTTATAATATGTAAACTTAGAGTAGGTCTTTATTACTCATCACATTTATCATCAAATCATGAAAGGTGTGATTAGTTTGTCATAGTTGGAAAGAGCTCTTGTCTGAATGGGCAAAAAAAAGAACTATGAAGCAAAATGAAAAGTCTTAAAACCAAGATAAATATGATACTAGGAATTTTCTGATAGAGAAATCACCTCAGCTAATGAAATAAGGATTGTTTCCTAATAACATTTCCTCTTTCTAATCATAAGGAAGCATTCAAATGCCTATGAATTATTGATCATTTCTTAGATCTTCTTAAAAGTTATGTTTAATATTATTAAAATTCAATTTACTTTTTAAATAAAAATTGACTACTCTCTGAAATTGTTATATATCAGTATGGCAAAATAATGGGTTACAAGATTATTTCTAGATGCCCCATAATCCCCAAGATTCTGGAATCCTGCCAAATATTTTATCAATTATCTTAACAAATAATAGCTTTTTAAAAAAGCATAAAGAGATTTAACCACTAAATGGATGGACAATGTGGATGGTGTTCGGAGTGCTGAAAGTTATATGATTGTACACATACAAAGCATTTAAAAGAATAGGAGATCAATTTCAGGAGAGTATCCTGTAGATCATAATAATTAAAAATATTTAATTTTACCTTTGTCCTTAATATAATACTGATTTTTAACATAATTTGAACAAAACTTATACACATACTTTCTACATCTTACGGTTTCCTCTGAAAAAGGTTTAAAGTACCACAGGCCAATCATAAAAGGCTCATGTGCAAAATAATTTGGGAAATGAAGAGAACAATTATTGCTGTTTAAATGGATTTGAAGGGAATAAATCTGAGTATACACAGCATCACAGTTGGATGAACTGAACCTTTGGGCCTAGCTCAAAATGTTTGGATTACAAGGCAGTTTTTCTGATGATGCTGTGGTAATTCATATTAATTTAGGTCAGATTTCTGTCTTCCTAAGGCAACAAACTGTTTATACGAGCTCTTCTCAGAAACAGACTGCCTGTGTACATCCTTGATTAGTGACACATATTAAGATTTCATTTTATCCTTTGTGGTTAAATTGTTCCTTGCCAGAGGCAGGCATTCACAAAAAAATTTATTAAATGACACTATTCCATCAAATTTTTATGTAAAGGAAAAAACAAAGTACTTTTGATAACTGAATAGACATGAAGATAATTTGTTTTGAAAATACTATTTTCTTGGAATGTGAGAGGGTGGTATATTATATTTAAATATGAATTAACTTGTTATTTTTTCCACATAGTTTTAGGAGTAAACTCCAGATGGTAAAGGTAATCTGATGCCTATTTTTCCCCATGTCATGAAATTTTTGATGTAGTAAGCATTCAATATACCTGTCTTATTTTTTAACTCTGAATATATTTATTGCATGCATGTGATTCTTTTATACATTTTTATTAGTTACATAAAAATCATGTTTTGGTTCTAATACAGAACACAAAGAAAGATATTTCTTTTGACAGCAATTAAATGGTCCTATATAGGACAATTCCAATTAAAGAAATAGTCTTGTATATCAGCTCTTACCAAGTTTAACAAGATTAATGGAACTAAAACAAGATATAAAACTAAAAACCTGTAAGAAACAAGCTGTAAGACATTTTTTTTTTTTTGTTCCTGTTTGTTTCATCCTCCCAGTCATAGCTGTTTTTACCATATAGAATATTTGGAGTTACTTAATTCCCAGGAAACATAATTATTGATAGCATAAGGTTGACAACATTATTGTACATTACACATAATGGAACATTTTAATAATGAGCATTGTCTATTTTACAATGAGCATGTCTAAATCTCAGATGAAATATATAAGACCCATAGAATTGCACTGGTAAAGCTAAAGCATGCTGCAGGGATGTTATTGCCATATTTAGAAGATCTGCTTATAATCCAGCATAATTATGGCAAAAGTTTTTCCCATTCTGTTGGTTGCCAGTTCACTCTTCTGATAGTTTCTTTTGCTGTGCAGTTCATTAATTTAATTAGATCCCATTTGTCTATTTTGGCTTTTGTCGCCACTGTTTTTGGTGTTTTAGTCATGAAGTCCTTGCCCATGCCTATGTCCTTAATTAGGAAAATATTAAATATTAAATGACTGATTTTTTTCAATTATTAAAACAATTCAGAGTTAAAATGTATCTCTCAATTATATTCCCATTACAACTTACAAAGCCATATCAGTAGGTGATATTACCATATTTATCTACTCATTTTCTATTTTACCTTGCTAAAAAGTATACTCTTTGTGGCCAGGTAATTTAGCTGCGTTGTTGCTGCAGATCCCAAGTGCTTGAAACAGTACCCCAAGAAAGTGAGAGTCAATGATTATGTGTTAAATGAAACAGCAAATAAATGAACAATTGAATTCACGTGTTTTGCTCATTAAAATTTATAATAAACTCCTATAGTCACATCGGTCTACCCTGAATTCATTATACTATAGTTCTATCATTATGTGCTGTTTCAATTTATATTAATTCTAATTGTATGCATATTAACAGAAATAAAATTGTCTTTGAATATTAATTTAAGTCTTAATTTTGTATTTGAATCCATATTATTACTTACTTTTATTTCAAATCTTTTTTCTATTCATTCTTAGCACGTTATTAGTCATTCTTTATGTCCTATATTTTCCAAGTATTAGGGTAAAAGTACATTATTTCTTTTGTTCACCCCTGTAACTCTTTAAGACAACTCAAATCTAGGCCTTTGTTTTTAATGCTTTCAATATTGACATAGCATTATGTAATTCTGAAAACAATATAAATATCTTTTGAAATAAATTTAATGTCTTCTTGACTCTTTGAATGACTAAATGAGTATTTTCATAAATATGAATATTTCAAATTTGATATACTTTTGTAGAATTATGTTACAAGTTAATATTCTTTAAGCATATGTAGGTTTGAGGAATTATAATACACACTTTACATAAATTATTAATAATATTAAACATAATAATATGTAATTATTATTATATATTATATAATCATATTAAAATAAATATTAAGCACCAAAATCTTCCAAAAAATGGCAAGTAGCTCAGCAAAGTATGAAATAAGCCCCCCAACCCCCAGCTAAGTCAGACTATATTAACTAATCACAAGTTTACCTAGGGATTCATGAATGAGAATAAATAATTGGTCATTTAGGCAATGGAGATTTCAGAAATTATTGCCAGGAGTTGGGTCCTTTTTTTTCCTTATAGGTCAGTGCAAAAAAAAAAAAAGTTTAATAACATTAATGGCCCAAAGAAAATATTATTCTCTGTAAATGGGAAATAATTGAGTATTTGGCAGCAATAAGCTATAACACTTTGCTATTTCACGAGCACATCTGGTTATTTCAAAGAAATTTGGGATATTCCATGTCTAGTAGAGGTAGAAAAAATAGAAGATGGCTATCAGGTAGAATGTTAAATAGTATAAAACATAGTAGAGAAAGTCTGTGTCAATATTCAGGTTTCTACTAGTATTTCTTCTCCGAATATAGCATGTAAGAAAACAACTCTATATGTTTCCAATACAACTGGATGACTGCATGAAAGAAGACTTAAAGGAAGATACAACTTATATATGAGGGACAGATATATTACAGAAGCTCACAGAAATAATGTAAGCGGTACCAAATTTGCTCATTTGTTCATTAATAGCTTAAATCACTCTAAACAGAAATTATATATATATATATATGATTATATATATACACATATAGTATCTCTTGTAGGAGTTAATATGTAAATATATATATAAATTATAATTTTTATAATTTTAAAATATATAAATACATATATTTTAAAATTATATATAAATATATAATAGTTTTAAAATTTTTAAGGTATAAAATATATATTATACATATTATGCACATTATCTACATATATACACATACATACATATTACACACATTATATATCATACATTTTATATGTGTGTGAATGTAAACACACGTGCACACATATAATTAGTTACTGTATGAGTTAGATATGACTGTCATAACAAAATGTCACATACTAGATGACTTAGACAGGAAATTTATTTGCTAATGGTTCTGAGGACTGGAATTCAGAGATCAGGGTGCTGGTAGGTTTGGTTTTTCCTGAGACCTCTCACCCTGGCTTGCAGATGGCCACCTTCTGGATGTGCCACCACAGGGTTTCCCTCAGACTGTGTTGTCTGTGTCCTAATTGCCTCTAATGAAGACACCAGCTTGGTAGATCATGGCTCACCCTGATGACCTCATTTTACCTTAAGTACATTTCTAAAGGGCCTATCTTCATATAGAGTCTCATTTTGAGGTACAAGATGTTAGAGCTTCAACATATGAATTTGGAGAAAGGAGACACAAAAGTTCTGTTATTAAATATACTGTTGTTAAATAGAAAATAATTATGAGAAAGGCAATTCATTGAATCAATAATTATAGAAAACTGAGGTGAATATAAAGTAGAAAAGAACTCAGAATCACAGAGGTTATAAGAATGGGGAGGGATAACAGCAGGTAATAGCAGTAACATAAATGCAAACCCTAAATATTGAATTTATTTTATAGCTCAGGAGGCTTTTTAAAATTAAAAAAAAAACAGATATAGATATATATTAAACAGTCAGGGACACTGTGGGACTCATTGCTATGTTCAAACAACTAATAAACTAAGGCTCTTAAAGATTTTTGTTCCAAGAATCACAGGGGAACTGTATGAAAGCTTTGGATTCCTGCACTGCATGCTCAAGTTCATTTCCATGACTGATATGGGGCCTACATATCTGTATTTTAAGAAGCATCTAAGAAAACCATGATAGAGTTGATGATGGAGCACATTTTGGGAAGCATTGGTATAAACAAAATGTAAATTTTGACTTTTTACTAAACGTTTTAAAGCCCTGCTCTTAGGAAGAAGATGCTGTCTAATTTAATTTGTCCAAAAGACTCTTTCCCTTAATAGCTTTCTGACTTCTGTGAAATTAGTCACTCCTCTTCTTGAAGCTCTCATTTGTAAAACAGCCATATTAATAATACCTGCATTAAGGCAATGCTTCACATGTAATAATTGTTGAATTAATCTTAGTTATTATTATATGAGAAAGAGAGAAGCATTGTCAAAGCCAATATATAGTTAGGATATAGCAGTTGTTCATACTCAGAAAGAAACAGACCCAGTATTATACAATATTGACTTAGAAATCCAGAAATCTGAATTTAGCTAGAAAAGTTTAAAAAAAATTGAGTAAGGTGGAAGGAGTGTGGAGCTACAGTGGGAGTTAAGAGATAAAGCGTGTTAATTTTCATTGAGAATTTTTTGAGTACCAAGCTCTTTGGTATAGAGTAAAGAAAGAAGAAAGAAAGCAGGGACAGAGAGAGTGAGGAAGGGAAGGAAAGAAGGTAGGAAGGGAGGGAGGGAGGGAGGGAAGGAAGGAAAAGAGGGAGACAGCAAGGGAGGGAGGAAATTTAAAAAAGGAGAAAATAAAATAAATAAATTTATATGTAGGATTCAGTCCCTATTTTACATATGGCATGCTAAATCTCAGAGAGATTAAGATTTATTAATGCAAACTTAAAATACTGATAAGTAATAAATGAGGAAGTCAAAGTTTTGTCTTATTGTTGCAAGAATTACCACCACCAAAGTAAATTTCTGTGCAATAACCACTTTATTGAGGCTCCTTTCTGCCCTGTAGTATCAGCAAAATCTCATCAGCAGTGAATTTCAAGTAAGTTTTGAGTATTTGCTGAAAGGCTGAAATTCTTGTTGCCAAAGTTTCTGAGACTCACATTCCTCCAGCCTTCTCCAACTGTCAAGAAGCATGAAGGGGGCAAATAAAAATTCATACACTTTCTAGATGGCATTTGATAATATAAAACATGGTAATATAAAATATATTTGTAACAAAATTTTGAGACACAGAGCATATTCTTTGTTAAAATATCTTTTTTTTTCTTGAATGACCTCAGTCATTTATGGCTTTGAAAAATAGTTTCTGTTTGGCCACTATAGTTTAAATAATGCTTGTAAATCTTGCAGAGTAAATGGTCCTATGTTATAAACGTAAACCCAGTAATGAAATTATTAAAAGTTAAACAATTTATTGTACTTCGAATAGGTCGCTCCACTTCTCTTAGCAATTGCTGAATCCCTTATTGAATGAAGTACAGTGGTGAAAACAGGGTACCAAAGAACAATAGAGTGCTTATAATTCATTCTTTTTGTTATTTAATATTACATTAACAAGAAACTCCAAGCCTGGATATTTTAAACATAAATATATTATAGTCTCTCATGGATCTTTGAGTATACTGGGCTCAGACAGAGGTTCTTCCTCCAAATATCACATGTAGTCACTATAAAATGTCAATTGGATCTAGAATGCTCAGAGATTTGAATGAACTGGACCAATTCAAGTGTCTGGGACCTCAGCTGGGAAGGCTGAAGTGATTCCAAATTGACTGATCAGGTCTTTTTCTTAGCATTTCATCATTACACAGTCGGCTTCGTCTTCTGCACAGCATGGAAATCTCTGAGTAGTCAGAATTGTTATATGAAGACTGGCTTCTCTATAGCACATGTTCTGTGAGAGAAATCAAAAGATAGTAAAATGGCACAGCATCCCTTTCTTTCTCTTCTATTGGCCAAAGCAGTCATAGGCCCAACTCCCTGATTCTGATTCAAGAGAGCAGAGAAATGGTCTCCACTTCTTGAGTATGAAAATGGGAGATATAATTGGTTAAAATACGAAAAGTATCACTATCATAAGAACTATGAACCAATGAATTTGTTAATGGAGTCAGATGTTACACAATTGAAGTAGAATCCAGGGTAGTAAAGGCCCCCAAAAAGAAGTTGGAGAAAGAGAATTGTATAGAATTTTCGGGAAATATTGATGCTCTTTACATCTAGCTTTTAGAGTAACAGCACCATTAATGGGGCTGGTGTAAAAGTCTGTGGAATCATGTTGGCTCTTTGCTCTTTGTAGCTACCTTACCTCCTATGTTTGCATCAAATCATTTGGGAAATGGACTTGGTTCGCTCTTAGTTAGCGTAGCTGACAGTAGGAAGCAGAGTTAGATGCCAAGCAGTTAAGAGAATAGACAAATTGGAAAATATCTGCATCACTCTATGTGTATTTCCAAGACAATATGCTCATCTCAAACCTAACGCCCATTTCTTCACTGCTGCTTCCCATTTAATAATATTTTATAAGTTGAAGTCATATAGAAAGGAGGCTCCTAGGATACATAACTTTCAGCATAACCATGTTGACCACAGAACAATGTAGCATATATTCAATGACTTTGACTGGGATTTATGGTTGTATCTACAAGTGGCAACTATTTAAAGAGTCATACTTAATGAATGAAGTTGTTATTCATTTGAGATGGACAATTATTTGCTAGTAAAGTATCACAATAACAATGCAAGGACATTAATTATTGGTGTATGGTCCACCTCCTTGGTAAATTTTTATCATGAAATTTTGTGTTCCTTTAGTATTAGTTGTCTAACTACCTCTTCATTCATTCCATCAACATATATTTATTGGGTGCTATCAGTGTTTCAATATTGAGACATTGAAATTGTTTACTTCCTTATTTTGTGCAGATTTTGTATTGTTGAAAGCCAATTTTAATCAGGAATTCATATATTTGCACTCAATCATAATATTAGAAAGAAGTGTAAAATGTTATTCAGGCAAAACTACTCCTAAATCACTGGTTTTCCTCACATTTCCCCCGTGTAGCTGATACAGTCAGCACTGGTGCAATATACCAACCTGAATGATGACATGTCAACTTCCATTAAAGCTGAATTTATATACAAAGCTTTTGGGGAGTGTCTACATCAGTCCTGGAAATAGATTCAAATATGTTAGAAAATTGTTTCCCATTTCAATCTGATTTCCTTAAAACTATGTGATTTAACATATTGTAAATGCTTTAGAGCTATGAATGCTATGAAGAAAAAAGAAAGCACATTTGTAAAGATTTCTTTACCTTGCTTTGTCTTGGTGTGTAAATTGAAATTACTTCAGCTTTTAGGAACATAAATGATTTGACATTTCAGCATTTTATTTTCATCACTAATTTCCCGCTAGCAAACCCCCTCCATGAACAAGAAAGAAAGATCACATCACTTTCCTGTACAAATAATTTCAGCAAACTGGGAGAATATTTATAAGCCATATTAAGCACTTCTTTTCTTCCCCATATGATTGATTATCCATAACATTCTCAATTAGAAAACAGCTTATTTCAAATTCAAACAAAGCCTCTAAATTGAGTTAATGAGAATGAGACTAAGAAGAGGAAGAGAGAAAAGAGAGCACATGCTTCTTTTTCATAATCATCTGTCATTTAGATACTATATTATTGGGTCTTAGGTTTAACCGTTTCCAGTTACTTTCTATAAAGCGGTAGAGGTTATGTCACAATCTATGTGTGTGTGATTTTTGACTACCTAGACAATACATCAGTGAGAAAAATACATACCCATTTCCTTCTAATCTCAAAAATGTTTTAATTAAATCTGTAACATAACTGTAAAGTTAAGCAAATTTTAGTCTTAATACCAGCAATTCTCAATGGATATAAACACCCCTTAAGTGACCATATTTTCAGGAAAATGTATTTTAAGGCCTGCCTTAGTAGCCGTTTAAATATCAACACTCTTTTCACAAAATTATCTTTATTTCTTCTTCACAACTAATCCATGTGTTCACAGTTTTATTTACTGTCATCTTAACCTTCTCACATCTTTTTCTTGTAAAATTCCAATTTAATTCCAAGAAATGGTAAAAATACTATTTCTACTGTAGTAACAGAGCATTGCTTCTTAATTTCTTTGTATTACTAGCTGATATATTTGAAGATTTCAGACTATGTATGTCATGGAACCTTAAATTTGCATGTCAAATGTCCCAAAATAGCTACTTTCTTAATTAGCTCATAAATGTTGTAATGTAGATTTTCACATCAACCTCTTAACTGGTCTCCTTATTATCAGCTTTTGCTGATTTCACCTATGTTAAGGCCTTTAAATAACATTATCTCTTCTAACACAAACACACACAGGTAACCACACTTCTGCTGGGTCATTTAGCAAGTGTGTAGCAGAACACTCTACTCTTACCTTTTTTTGGCCTTCTCACTAGACATTGAACTCTGTGAGGACAAAAACCACATTTTATTCCCCTTTAAATAACCAGGGCTTATCCTAGAGCCTAAAGCAGAGTTGTAACTCAATAAAAGTTTAATAAATGAATCTATTTAAATAGAAAAATCATATTGTTTCTTCTCTGCTAGATTAAGCCTAACGAAATATCAGACTACCTGCTCACTATATATTGCCCAAATGTATTCAGTAAGTACATTATTCCTTCATTTAGTATGTCAAGGTGATATTTCAGGATCAATATATAAAAATAAAACACATTTAGAAAATGTGAACCACCTTGAAGAATCGTTTTTGTGTCAGAAACATCCACGAAGGCAGTGAATTCTTCATCAATGAAGTTATTCAGGCAAAATGTGACTGATTATTGGACAGAGCTGTAAGAAAACAAACATGAGAATGAAAATGATTATGAGGCTATGCAGTACCTGAGGCCATTTCATACTCATTTAAAAATTTTGTGTTATAATTGAATCTGAAATAATTCCACTCCCTGCCACAATTTCCACAAGAGAGTGTCACCCAAAAACCTCCGTTTACATTGCACATTATCAAAGTCTTTACGTTTTGAGTGTTATTTTATATTGTTTTAAAACCATTATATCTGAATAAAAATATTGAAAATGTTCAGGGTGCAGATGACAAAATAGCAAACCTCTGGAGATGACTATGTATATTTGCGCCATAGTTGTCAGTGTTAAAAAGGCCTGAAACATGTTCCAATAACATAACAAATCAAAAGTGACACAGTTAATTCAAGGAAACGGGCCAGCATACACTATGTAATCCGTTTTTTTGCTGACTTGCACAAGAGCAAACATCAGTATGTAATGATGCATTATGACATAAAATAGCAGGGGTAAGGGGTAAGCACAGGCAGAAATCTTCTCTGCAGCATTTATGAAAGATTCAGAGCCACTTACTGCCCTTTTTTGCTGGTCTAAGCATGAATCAGTTTAACAGCTCAATTTACAATGTTATTTCTCATGGAAGGAATAGAAAAAGTATCAGATGTTCTAAGAAATCTATAAATCTATGAAAGTGAGAAATTAGCAATTTTCAATTTTGTAGAGTGAGAATGTTTGTTTTCTCAAATATAATTTGCTATCCATAGAGAAAATGAATAAAAAATTATTCTCTAGTCAAAGGGCAAAACATATGGGTAGGTGAATGTATTTGAATATAAAAATTAAACTCTCTCTCGTGGTCCTGAATTAGCTTCTACAGAAATAGAGTAATTTTAGTAATTTTTCTTTGTAACAGAAAACTTTTTATTCAACTAGTTTAATGTACTTTCCGTATATTTGGATAGTTTAGGACACTGAGATTGATAAGTCAAGTGGCAATAATTAAATATCAATTGACCAAAGAGGACATTGCTTAAAAGATAACAAACATTCAAATGAACTCAAGTCAATGTTCAGCCTGCTATAAACAATAAGACTTCGATAACAATCAGGTTACTCTAATTGAGAAGCATTCGAGTACACCAGGTCCAATTCAGTACTCTATTTTATATCCGCAAGTAAGAAAAAAAGTTAAGTTGGTTCACTATTTTAAGGAGTGTTAAAACATTAAATTGAACAAATATTTGCCAACCTGTACAGGAATATATAGTGAGAGTAAAACAGCACTGCAGTTGTAGGATTACTCACAGCATTGTGGATAAAATCACAGAGGTAAGCACTATGATCCCTGGGTTTTAATTCGAATTATTCTACTTAAGTTGGTGACTAGATTGAAACCTACATGTGAGCCCTTTTGAGTCTCAGCTTCCAACTTTCTCACCTGTAAATTTAGAGTTTAAGATCAGGGCCCTGTAGGATGGCTCACGCCTATAATCCCAGCACTTTGAGAGGCCCAGATGGGCAGATCACTTGAGGTCAGGAGTTTGTGACCAGCACAGCCAACACCGGAAAGTCCTGTCTTTACTAAAAATATAAAGATTAGCCTGGTGTAGTGGCGCCTATACGGAATCCCAGCTACTCGAGAGGTTGAGCCAAGAGAATTGCTTCAGGTCAATCGAAACTAGGTATCAACCACCAGAAAGAGAAAGTTCGGTGACTCATGGTCACAAGCCCTCTCCCCACACAGGACTAGGGGGTAAACACTCAGCAACTCAGAATTACTTAGGGATGTAAGCCCAGGCAGTCTTGACCAACAATGGCAACCCTCTCGGGTCCCCTTCCACCCTTCCATGCTGTGGAAGCTTTATCTTCGCTTGCTCAATAAACTACATCGGTGCACTCTCTCGGTTTGCGAACGCTTGTTTGGAGCTGGAATACTCATCGTGTGGGTGAGGGGCGCGAGTAAGGCTCTGCTGGATTCTTCACGCAAGGGAAGCCAAGGGCCAGAGTCCAGAGTCCAAGCTGGGCATGCGTGAACCCTACAACAGCAGATCTGATAACAAACCTATTAAGACTTAAGGGCTTAGGCAGAAAAAGATAAAAAATCATGTTATTTCTTGGGTGAAATTTTATCAATTTAAGTCTTTTAGAAAACATTTTGAACATACCGAGGGTAGAGTAAGAAACCATTCATTCTATGTTAAGAGTGGCAACAGTCGACACAGAAATGTCTGCTAAGCAAGATGTCTGTGGTCAGAAGCACACAGTGTTGAGTTCTGACTTGGCCACTGGCCTTGTGGGTGGTGTTTGGCAAGTTACTTACATTCCAATGGATTTTATTTTCCTCGTTTTAAAAATGGAGCTACTCACATTTAACTTACATAGTCATTCTCAGACTTACATAACACTGTTAAATGCCCAGCACTAAAAGGTGTTTGTCAAATGTTACTTCATTTTCCATTGCTTGCAGTCTTTACCTAGGCCACTAAAGTGTTTTTTGACCCATGTATTTAGAAGCTGTTAGACGGGAACATTTCGAAATGCTAGAAAGTGGAAACAGCTTTTCCTCACGTCCATTTACCAAGCTATTTAGGTCAAACTTGATTCAAACAAACTCACATTTGAAAACTTGAAGGTAAGTGGACTGTGAATAGTACAGTATTTTGGAGGAAAAACAAACAAACCAAAAGAGAACGTAGTCTCCCTTAAAGAGTTTCTAAATCAATGCTTTGGTGCCTGTACTGGAACTCAGCTAAATACTGTTAGTAAAAAGAGTAAATGTTAATCCTATTAAGAATTTTTCTGCATAGAAACAATAAGTCAGAATTTTGGAAACCAGAGGCACTTCCTTCTGCTGCTCCTGTCAGGTGGCATTTCTTGAAACACTGCAGCAGTATCTGTTTTTCAAGGCAGAGTGGAAAATAATGGTAACAGTTAAATAAACTGTATGTTTTTATAAGAAGTTCTGGTGTTCTTATGTTGATGTATTGAAAAATGCCTCTACCAAGATTTTCAGCTTCCTTATCCTATTCATTTCTATATTGAATTTCTAATTTTCAATGAATGAAGTAAACCTATGAACTTCAATGATACTTTAGAGAATCACAATATTGAATACTTACATGTAGTATTTGTTACTGAAAGGGCTAAGTAATAATAAAATATTTTTTAATGTACATGTTTAAATTTTGCTTTTGATTTTGCTTTCATGTGACAAAAATCATTGACTGTACAATTATGGGTAAGCATTGTTCTGAAAGGAGCATAGCTCAGCATATTCACGGGAGTGAAGCAACCAAAGATGGTCAAAAACAAAGCAATGGCCTGGTCAGCAGTCTGATCATTTTAATTTGTGTCACACAGGTATTAGCTACTCATTGGAGATGACATGTGTCAACTTTGTTAAAGAAAACTGTTAATAACTGAATTAGAAAATTAAATTTTGGCCTTGGATGATCTTTTAAATGGTGGTTCTCTGGTGACCAGTTCCGTTAGCCCAGAATTATCCTAGCAACATGGTCTCTGGCCTTAGGAAAGATACCATGCATACATATATGACTTAACTAGGGAACATTTGAGGAAGCACAAAACAACAGAAAACAAATTATCCTCAAACGTGGAGGCGATGATGAATCATAATGTGTGACAGATAGGAATGAGAAACCTAGGAACTGAGTTACAGCCTCTCAACAGTGAATCAATACAGGAATCAAAGCCAGGCTGGAAAATGCACACTTTACTCAGAGGACCAAGTTCAAAGTTGTATATCATCTATGAACTCTAGAATGGAGGCAGAGCAGTAGCTTCAGGCAGAAAACACTGCATGCTGTTCCCTATGTAGGTACTTATGTGGAGAATGCAGTGATGGCATTTAAAATTTTGACTCTATAATTATTCTGCAGAGCACAACAATTTGTGCTGAGTTTTAAAGTGAGGCATTATGTCAATTTCATTATACTCAACATTTCTAAATTTTTACACTTGTATTTAAAGGTCCATCTTCCAGAGAAAAGAGATTTTTGTTGTGGCTGATGTTAGTTTGTGTTTGTTCTTTGTTTTTTTCTTTCTTTGTTTTGTTTTTTCATGCCATGGAAGTGAAGAAGGCCAACTGATTGTGGGGTAGAAGGCTGGGAAAAAAATTTATATTCAACAAGAAATGAACAAGAACACAGTTTTTGGGTGTCTCACATGTGGAAAGAATGCTGCAAACAAATTGTAATATGTCTATAAAAAGAAAGCCAGACATCAAATTGCAGGCCTTCTGTGACTGGTTGAAGAAGAAAACCATTGCATGACAAAGTACCAGGCCAGAAGCTACAGAAAGAGTTTTCCTCATGGATCTTTCTCATGGAAAAGCCTTTTGCAACACACAAATGACTACAGTAGGTGACTATGACAAGATATAATATTCATTTAAATACGTGTCTTGTTTACTCTTAGTGTTTCCAAGCACCACCTCCTTTTACACCATCTCCACATGTTAGGTATTATAATCAGCCCATTTTCAAGATAAATAAAGCATTTAGTGAGAGTCTCAGGTTCTCAGTTTTGGAGATGCGTTAGAAACACCTGAATATGTTTTAAAAATACCAGTGCTTGAGTTTAGAATCTGTGGGTAGTGGGGCCAGGCATTGGCATTTTTTAAAACCTTTTAGATGGTTCAAATATGAAACCAAAGTTAAGAAGCACGAAATTAAGTAAGTTTTCCAAAGTAACATAGTGAGTAAGAGTGGATTCAGGATGGACACCTAGAAAGGCAGTTTCTTCATGACACATGTCACTGTCCTGTAAGGTACATTTGAAAAGGCAACAACAGGCTTGGGTCAATGCTGTCGCTCAACCATGATCCCAAATTAGAATAGCATCTTATGATATGTACTAGCACCCTGTGCCAGGAATATTCCCAAATGTTTTTTTTTTTTTTTTTTTTTTTTTTCTTTCTCACTGCTCTCACTGTAAAGGTTAAAATTTTTCATTTGGTCTACAAAGACAAAGGTCCTCAGAAGCTGCGATCTCCCTAATCCTTCAGTCACAACAGGCAATTCAGGCATTGACTTTTCCCTCCTGCTCTGTGTCTCTAGTCTGAGTTTCTGCAGTGGTTGTGGCCTCTGCCTGGATTATAGATTATGCTTTCTTCCTTTCTTCCCCAAATTAGCATTTGCTTTACATTTGAATTTTGTTTTAATGGTTAAGTCTCAGGAAAAACACATTTTTTTTAGATGGAGTTTTGCTCTTGTCACCCAGGCTGGAGTGCCGTGCTAAGATCTCAGCTCACTGCAGCCTCCACCTCCCAGGTTCAGGCAATTCTCTTGCCTCAGTCACCCAAGTAGCTGGGACTACAGGCACCTGCCACCATGCTCAGCTAACTTTTCTATTTTTAGTAGAGGCGGGGATTCACCATGTTGGTCAGGTTGGTCTTGAACTCCTTACTTCAGGTGAACCACCTGCCTAAGCCTCCCAATATACTGGGATTAAAGGTGTGAGCCACTGTTCCTGGCCAGAAAAAAACAATTTTTATTACTAGTTCCAAAGCTCCCCTCCCTTGCCTATATGGATTCTCAGAGCTTTGCATTTCTTTTATCCACTTTTACAGTCTTATTTGGTAACTTTAAATAGGTGAATGCTGAGTCTAAGTCTTTAACATTCTTCATTCTCCCTGACCCTCAACCAAGTACCTATGAGCATCTCCATTTCGCTTTCCTTATGCCACCTTAAACTCAAGCTGTCTTCTAGAAAAATTTATTTTCCTGAGCTAAAATTTAAGTCTTCTGAAGTTTTTTATTTTTTTTAATTGTACTAAAAACATCAATCTTCTCTTCACTGGCAGGTCTTAAATTGTTAAAATTACTCATGAGTATATTTTCACCCAGTATGTTCACCTGGTTTTTTAACCTTGATAGTCGAATGCTCAAAACGACTCTTTATCCTCTTCTTTTCATTTCCATTGCCATCCCTAGGTTCAAACACTCATCATTTCTAATTTAGACTACACAGCATTGCTCGACATGTGTTGGACAACACACTCTAGCTTCATGCACAGAGCTTATTACAATGTTGACAATTGTGCCTTTTTTTCAGAGCAAATGAGTTCAAATATCTGGGGGCTGAAATATTAGGATCTGTGTTGTAACAAGTTACCACATTATGGCCCTATACACTCAACTTTGAGAATTATGCAACAGAAATAACTTTCTAAGCGTTGCTCTAGTCCTCATCCTTTTTTACTTCAATTAAACATAGTTGCTCCTGTTGCATTAATTTTGCAAGGAATTATTCAAGTAATAAGCCTCCCAAACTTAAAAAAAAATTAAATTCCAAAAATCTATTGCAGGTTAAAAAAAATCCAAGAATACATATAAATCTCTATTAAGGACATTTTAATTCTAATATGTAGTTTCAATTTACTGTCTTACCTATATTCCTTTCAAGTGATTGTCAAAAACTCAAACTGCAGAGCATCTTTTAGAAATTTTACTTTGCATAAAGTTAGCAGGTTTACACCTTCGTGATGTCAGCTTGCTATTTTCTCTATCTAAAACATAATTGCTCCAACAAATGCCTCAAATGACAAACTTCCAGGCTCCTCTCAAATGATACCTTTATAATTAGTCTATGGTGATCTCTTAAGTGTTGAGAGCCAAGAATTTGATTAGGTATCCCAAATATGAATAACAGCTATTTCATTGCATGTACCATCCCAATTCCGTCACATTTTTGAATACATGGTATGGATCCCCGTACTGACTCTCTTGTCTCCTGTACATTGTGTCTGCTGTACTTGCAATTTCTTGAGGTATGCCTTCATATATCTGGGCACTTGGGCGCAACTGCTGCTTTCAATTAAGCCATAAGTCACTGCTGATTTTGGAAAAATTCAGATGCCTCTTCCATGAAGGAGAAACTCAGTGTAAATACTGTATCTGTAGAACTCAAATGCTTCTAATTAATGATGGAGTTGGTGATAGTGCTGTTGTCTGGAGAGTTTTCTTATCAGAAGAAAAGCACTTCTGTCTTGTCTCTTCCACATGACCCCTTCCAGCTCCTCCCCACCGCCGCCCCTACGTTTGTCATTTATGTTTTCATTCTGATTGTATTTAAGTGATTAATGGATAACCCCTATCCCAATTTACAAGCAACTGATAGATGAGAAATCAGATTCTTGTAGATTAAACTACTATTACTGATTAAAACTGAATTCAAAGATGAGACTTAGGATGAGGGCCAAATGGCCTTGTAGCCGTCACTTGAATAAAAATGACTAATTCACTCTATTAACTAGATAATTTCACATCTTCCCTACAGGGGCAGACTACGTTGCAGATGAGCAGATCAGAAGGGACCTATTGGAGGAAATCATTTCTTCCCCACTCCTAGGTCATTCTATATTCCACTTGGAAAGCTCTTCATCAAATACTCCTGAATAACTGCAGTATACCCCTTACTCACTTCTTAAATCTAAATAGAGAGTTTGGAAACAAAAAATGCCTCCTCATATCCACATTCTTTATTTTTTATAGTGTAGGAATCCAGTTTGCAGGATAGAAAATATGAATCCCTGTCTGCTTCGCCATGGCACAGGTAGCTGGGGCACACTTTCTGTGGAAAGGCCTCTGTCCTCCAGTTTGACCAGAGCCATGCTAAGTAAATCTTGTAAAGGAGCCACAGTCTCCAATGTCACTTTTATCAGAAATAAGGGAGATATCACATCATCCATCTAGCAAAAACTCTCCAATTATTCTTTACTTACTCCGAATAAAATCTAAACTGCCCACACTGGCTTCACAGTCCTCTGTGAGATGGCTCCTCATGACCTGTGTATTCTAATCTCCTCCTTGCTGCCCCATTCCTTTTCCTGCTGCCATTCTAGCCTCCTAGTTGACCTGCAAACACATAAGATATTTACTAAACCTGAGCCTATACCTGTAATTTGCTTCCTCCAAATAACTCGCTTTAGTCCTTCTAATCTTTTCTCAAGCCTTTGCTTTCCAATAAGCCCATGCTGAAAACCTTGTTGCTCCACTTAATTCTGCAGCCTACCTTCCTGCCAACACCCCCAGGTCAGCTTTCCTCTTCTACTTGACTTTACATTGTCACCTTTAAGTACACAGTACAGTCTCCTTTTTATGTTTGCTATTCATTGCACGTTTCTCCCAACTGGAAGCTCCACCAGGGTGGCAGTTTTTCTGTCTTCTGTTCCATGATACATTCCAAGCACTTAGAATAGTCCCTGACACATAGAAGGCACTCAATTAATGTGGAGGGAAATTGAGCCTGGGATGGAGACAGTGGTCATTATATTATACTAGCTCCCGTGCAGCTGAAATCCTTCGGTATAATATGAGCAAAATAAATGGTAGTTATTTAAAATTTTTAATTTAGTTTTTCATTTTGTGCTACGCGAGTGTATTGCTGCTAACTATGTTTCTAACTTCAACCAATATGACTGCCACTTCCTTTTCTACAAATGAAATCAAATTGCTGTAAAAACGACTAGATGCTATATTTTTTAATGTATGACAGTTTTGTATATAAGAAATTGCCAACATATTTGGTATAATTAAATATATATATATTTATATGCCACAGAATGAATAATTTCAGCTTATAAACACTAACTCTCTACTGACTATTGTTATTTTTAAATTTTGAGAAGAATACAACAGAGGCAGTACACAATAGAATGGGACTAGCATGTTATCATTTGCTGCTAATGCAAAATGTTTTCCTTTAGAAAATAATTAATAACATAGAAATAGGAGAATATAAATAATTTTTATATAAATAACACTGTACGTGCATTCAAATAAATATATAAAAACATGTTTGTCAATATAATCAGCCTAGGAAACATAGGGAGACTCCTTCTTTACAAAAAATTTTAAAAACCAGTTGCCTGTGATGGCATGTGCTTGTAGTCCCAGCTACTTGGGAGGCTGTGGTGGAAAGATCGCTTGAGCCAGGGAGGTCAAGGCTGTGATGAGCTGTGATTGCACCATCTCACTCCAGCCTAAGCAACCGAGTGGGACCCTGTTCCCACAAATAAATAAATTGTTATATGTATTATAGAATATATATGTGATGAGATGATGGTAAGAAGGATATGCCATATTTCATGTGTAAGGCATTGTTTGGCATGAAACTGAAGACTCTATAGGGTATCGGTAATATATTGTGTGTGTGTATATATATATATATATATATGAATTTATGCTTTAAAGACAAATAGTGGGATCACTTGCTTTTCACAAAACATATTATACTTTGCATAAAGATTCCATTTATAAAATTTTTAAAGGAATATTTGGGTATTCTTTCACAGAACAAAGAAATTGGTTGGTTTTGAGGCTTTTTTGTTGTTGTTTTTGTTTTGAGAAGGAGTTTTTTGCTCTTGTCGCCCAGGCTGGAGTGCAGTGGCATGATCTCAGCTCACTACAACCTCCACCTCCAGGGTTCAAGTGATTCTCCTGCCTCAGCCTCCCAAGTAGCTGGGATTACAGGCCACCATGCCTGGCCAATTTTTTGTATTCTTAGTAGAGATGGGTTTTCACCATGGTGGTCAGGCTGGTCTCGATCTCCTACCTCAGGTGATCCACCAGCCTCAGCCTCCCAAAGTGCTGGGATCACAGGTGTGAGCCATGATGCCTGGCTGATTTTGAGTTTTAGAATTGTATGCTTATTGAATAAACTAGGCATCCTCAATAACTAAAAAATGCCCATGACAATTTTTTATTATCTTTGGGTCCAAGTAAAAAAAAAAAAAAAAAAAGTGAGAAATTTAGGTCGTTGCTCCAGGCACAGTTATAAAATCTGTTACTTTGTCGTAGATTCTATTAACCTGATCAGAAATTATTAATCTTTCTTCTATTCATTCAACAAGTACCTCAATATATAGCCTCTCTTTATTATTACAGTTGTTTGCACTGTACTGAATGTTTTCCATTGCAGTATAAAATCTTCTGTGGGCCATAATTTGTTTCAATTTATATTGTACCTCGAGGCTAGTAGGCTTTCATAGAAACAAAATGTTAAAGTTAACTGAAAGAGGTGCTGAAGATAGAAATCAGCTTATGTTCCTTGTACCCAAAGAGGTTAGCATCTAATGAGGCAGATATCCCAAGTTAGTAATGACAATGTTATGTGAAAATGCTACTGCAAAGTTTTGTAAATGATGTTTAGGAGCAGAAAGAAAAGATACCTAACTTAGCCTACATTCAGAGGAATGAGTTGATTAGAAAATGCTTCCAAAAGATGACACTCTTAGATGTGAAGTTGTAGATTCCCAGGCAAATATGGTTTAAAACAAGGTTTTATTCAAAAAGAGCAGAGTAAAGAAAGCCAGAAAAACAAAACAAAATAGAATATGTTAAGACATAATTTTTATGTTTAGAGAAAGTAGTTAATCAAAAATACCTAATGCATATGTCTTTTATCTAAAAGTGCAAATAGCGTGGAGCAGTGGCTCAAGTTTATAATCCCAGCACTTTGAGAGGCTGAGGCAGGATGATTGCCTGAGCCGAGGAGTTTGAGATCAGCTTTGGCAACACAGGGAGATTCCTTCTCTACCAAAAATTTAAAAACTAGTTGGATGTGATGAATGTTCCTGTAGTCCCAGCTACTTGGGAGGCTGACATGGAAGGATCACTTGAGCCAGGGTGGCCAAGGTTGCAGTGAGCCATGATTGCACCACTGCACTCCAGTCTGAGCCACAGCGTGAGACCCTGGTTCCATAAACAAATTAATTAATTATTATTGTTATTATTATTATTTATTAATATATTTAAGTGGCTATATAGTAAAACACAAATGTTTTTTAAAGTACTTCAAAATAAAATTTTAAATTATATGTGACCAAAATTCATCTGTAATACACATTTTCTATGCTACTAAACATTTTCAAGGTTTGATAAATTTTTCAAAGGGAATATGTGTGTGTATATATATATATATATATTTCAAGTGAACAAAATAGTCTGAAAAGTGTTGGTTAAGACATCGTTTTTCAAAAGAGTGTCTTGATGTGGCACTTGCTTAATTGTAAATTAATTCTAGAACTAAAGTTATAATTAACAATTAAAAGATTAACAGAAGAAAGGAAGGGAGAGATAGTGGGAAGAGGAAGATAAAAGAGAAAGAGAGAAAAAGAAAGAAAGAGAAAGAAAGAAAGAAGGAAAGAAGGAAGGAAGAAAAGAAGGAAGGAAGGAAGGAAGGGAGGAAGGAAGGAAGGAAGGAAGGAGGGAAGGGAAGGAAGGAAAAGGAGGAAGGGAAGGAAGGAAAAGGATGAAAGGAAGGAAGGATGGATTTGTACAAGGTATGTCGCCTACTACATTAATAATTGGATAATGTGCTAGCTTGTGTCCAAAATTGAACTCCTAGTCTTTCATCTTAAACTTTCTTGTACAATTGTTCACATCTTAGTGTATGTCATCTTTTTCCTTTCATTTCATTTGGTTAAATACTTTAAAGTTGTTTCCAATGTATCCACTAAATGATTTGGAAATTTTCATTTATGTAAGGTATAGTTGTGTTTGGCATAATTTTGTTGTTTCTACTCTCATTATTGTTATAAAGTACAAGCGTGTGCAAAAGAGTAGCTGCAGTTGAGTAATCAAAGCTGTGTTATTCTGTGTCTGATGGGCTTTTCTGCAGCATCCATTAAACTTCTTTGTAGTCTTTATACCTGTTAGTGCATAGGGTGAAATATTAACCATATTGACCTATATTTAGAAGGATTATAGACAGAAGATAGATGTAGGGAAATACATAATATAAGAGATAGTAAAAAACAAAGTGTGTTTTTCCTATTCTTACACAGTGAACTCAGAGCATTTTGCCTCTGCTCACACAAATGTGTGTGGGTTTTTACCCATACACATGGGTATAGAAACACAAACAACTGGAAAACTAAAGTTTCTTTATCTAATTTTATACTCAATACAACACAAAGCTCTTCACCTTCGGTCACCAAAATGTGTGAGTGTTTCTCACCACTAACAACCAGTTCTCTGGTGAACACCAACTGGGTGTTTTATAATTTAACTTAATCCTGCCTACCTGGAGATAGCATCAAACTCCACAGGTTAAGGGCTTAGACCCCCAAGACCTCTCCCCACTTCAGATGCCAGTCACAAGTGTCAGGCTGTCACCTTTACTTCTGAACTACTGACTAGAAATCAGGTATTTCAAGCTCTTCTTTGGGTTGAATTAATTTGCTAGAGCAGCTCAAAGAACTCAAGGAAACTCTTTCCTTATAATTACCTATTTATCATAAATGATATTACAGAAGATACAGATGAAATAGTCATATAGAAAAGATACACAGGGTAAGATATGGGAAGGCAGAGACATGAAGTTTCTATGCCATCTCTGAGTGTACCACACTTCAGGTACCTCCACTTAGCAATTCAGAAGCTCTCTACACCCTGTCCTATTGGGGTTTCACAGAGGCTGCATTGCATAGACATGATTATTTGAATCATCAGTGATCAATTCAACCTTTATTCCCTACCTGCTTACTTGGCTTTCCAAACGCCCATCAAAAATGGCCTCATTAAAACAAAGAACGTTCTTGTCACTCAAGAAATTGAAGAAGCCTTAGGATCTCCATGTTAGGAACCAGAGTCAAACAAAAAATAGAACAAAAATTCTCCTAGCAATTCTAGAAGGGTTTTTAGGAGCTCAGTCTTGGGACCTGAGGGGAGAGATATACATACATAAATAGACAGCAAGACGGAGAGATATCTCAAATAGTTTAATATAAATGTGTCCTAGAATATCCTTTCCTTTTACTGACATCACTAAGGAGGTATCCCTCAGTTAAATCAATTTCCACTCATCTTTTACTATCTCAAATATCTCGGTTGGAAACCGAGGAAACTCCGATTGCTTCAAAAATATCTGAGTGCTAGCAAGACCACAGTGACCCCAGAGATTAGAAAACAGCTGATCCTTTTTACTTGACACCCATTGTTTCCACTGACACTATTAATGTTACAGTTACTACAACTTTGAATTATCATAGTCCTTTTATGTACTCTTTGCCTTAATCCCTTTGGAGAGTTATCACAGCAACATGCCTGTTTTTTGCACTCTAAGTCCATTGCTTTGCAGACTGATGCAACTGTCTGCAATTCCTGCTTCCCCTTCCATGTCCTTCTCTTTCTTATGGCTGCCTAGCTCCCATATTTTATCTTCTGATTTCTTTCCTGTAGCTGAAAAGGCCCTGGGCTTGTTTCAATAAACTTAAAATGGCCCATGGCCTTAATGAGCTCATCATCCACCAGAGAAGATCCAGTAACAAACAAGCAGATATAGCATGTGTTGACCATTGATAACACCCAAAGGGGAAATCCTCACCTCTCCAGGAAGCCTGATTGTTTCCAGAGGCTAGAATGGGACAACTTGTTTTCTCTGGGCTCTCTTCCTCACTGTCTTGCCTGGCATTTTCAGCATTCTGGGAAATACAAGAAGTATACAAATGCTCTTCAGAAAACAGAGAATGGAAAAACCTAACAGGGTCTTATCTGAGAGAACTGAACCTGAGTCACAGGTTGAGCAAGGCACAACATAGAATTACCTAATGACTGTTCCAACTAAAAGCTAATAGTAGTAGAATGCCTATTGTGTGCTAGCCGTAGGTCTTATGGTTGTAAGCTTTTGATGTGCATTATCCAACTTAATAAGAATTATTATTTATAAATAAGGAAACTAAGTCACCAAGAAGCCAAATAAACTTGCCTAAGGACATATAGCTGGACAGTGGCAGATACTTGACCTAAAGTCAGTATGTCTTGTAGACAAGGGTCTTAATGCCAGGGAATGGAGGTACATCACACAGTATTTTTTTACATAAAAGTCTCTCAGGCTGCGTGGAATCTAATTGTGTACATTAACATAAACATACCACATAGAATACATATATATGTACATATTCACACACGCGCGCACACACACACACACACTTGTAGTATATTCTCCAAACCATGGTCTCATCAATCACAGCCACTACTCTAGATGTTAAGTGTTATCAGAATACAGAAAGAAACAGATTTTTTTTAATGTGAAAAGAGAATTGTTCAAATTCACTGTGTCTGTAAGATTTGCCTTTAAGCCTTCTGATTGCATGACCTGGGTTTTTCCCATCACTGCATTAATATTCCTATGAAAAAGTGAAACAAAACACAGATCAGGTGACTAGACACAGCTAGGCCTGATGTATTGTATGGATGATTTTTATGTGTTATGATTGAAAGAACTTGTCAGTTTTTCTGTTTTCATCTAAATGGTGGAAATGATTTATATTAACTTATCTTCATTGAAACCAATTAGATTTTCAAAGATATCATGGTTGAAAATATAACCACACTGTGATCCACAAATTGAAAATCAAGTTCACATTTATCTATCATAGCATAGAATTAGAAAGCTTACAATAAAAATGACCTGTTTGATCTAGTTTCCTTCCAAAGAATTCATATTGAAGAGAGCTTGGATTTTTTTCTTTTAATAATATGTTTCCTTTTAAAATATATTTTGGAAGTAATATTTCTGAACTATTTAGCATCCTTTGTGGTGATAAAAACTAAACTCAAACTTCAAATTCACAGGTCCTTTGAAAATTTCAGCTTCAGGAATGATAGGTTTCAGGGGCTCAAATTTCTCCTCAGAATTCTGTGTTTTATCAAATATTATTCATATTTTTTCCTATAATGGTTTAAATCTCAAGAAGACTGAGAGGATTCCTCTATGTCAAATTGGCAAGAGGATCTTTCTATATCCAAAACTTTACCCTATTAGATCAGTAACTTCCAATGGAAACGTGGAAATACTTCTCTTTCCCAAAATTTTAGAAAATACTTTTAAATTAAATCTTGTTGTTCAGAAATGGGCCACCTGCCTATCCTTGAACCAGGTGGACTAGAGGTATGGTGGTTCTGGAAAAGAAATTGGGAGTATTTCCAATGGAGTAAATGGGTGAATGTGTGCTGAGCAGACAAAATAAAACTAATATCCAGCACTGTGGTAGCAAAAGGTAACAGATGTCTACTACAATTGTGAGGCAATACATATTGAATAATAAAAATGGTTGTTTTCAAATAAATAAACCTGCTGCAAAAAATAATTCAACTAAGGGTAGAAAGCTAAATTTGTAGGCATTAGTTAATAGCACAGTTCATTTACGATGTTTAAATCAGTAGACATACACACTCATATTTTAAATTCAGCGTATGTATATACATAGTAATATGATAGCAATAGATCTGAATTGATGCTGAACAATTGTTTCTTTCAGAAGTATTTAAGAATACTTTTAAAAGCTTTCCTCAAACTGGAATGGGATATTTCATACAGGTTATAATTTAGTGTAATATTTCTCTTTGAAAAGAAGTTACAAAACAGATAAGTGATTATTCCTTGTGTTCTACTCAGTACCAACATTTATTGATATTATTATTTATTTTTATAAGACAATATAATTACTAAAGCAATTATGAAATATACAGAGCCCAGTAATGTACTTCTGACAAACTAATAACCAATTTTATTTTTCCCAACATAATACTGAAATAATTATTTTCTATCATTTATCTGATTGATAAAAAATTCTAGGATTCATAATAAACTTAAAATATTCTTATAGGGATAGCATCATAGCTAACTAATATATCACATTATAATATATAGTTTTAACAGTATCTACATATCTATATAACTTGAAATTTCACACAATGGCAGTTTTCAGCACTTTATTTCCATAGTAAATCAATTTTCAACTATGACAAGTACAAAATCTACATAGCTGCACGATTCTGCATTAGCTTTAAATTTCATAGTTCTATTTTTATAGGCAAATGTCTTATTCACCTTTAAAAATGAAAAGGGGGGATGAAATATATCAAATATAGTCAGAACAAGCATGTTGTGTGTGTGTGTGTATGTGTCTGTGTGCCTATGCTTGTGTATATGTGCAGTTATCCAATTATTCCCTGTTGTGATGTATTGCTGTTTTTTCCATTAGATCATTAACTCTTATACTACAAGAAAAAGGAAACAGATAACACAATTATTTTTTAAAAATATTTAGGCCTGGCAACCGTGGCTCATACCTGCAATCCCAGCACTTTGAGAGGCCAAAGCAGGAGGATCTCTTGAGGTTAGGAGTTCGTGACCAGCCTGGCCAACATGGGGAAACCCAGTCTCAACTAAAAATATGAAAATAAGCAGGGAATGATGGTATGCACCTGTAGTCTCAGCTACTTTGGAAGCTGAGGCATAAGAATCAGTTGAACCCACATGTGAAGGTTGTAGGATTGCAGTGAGCCTAGATCATGCTACCGCATTCCAGCCTGGGTGACAGAGCAAGACTCCCTTTGAAAAAAATATGTATACATATATATTTCTAGATCTGTAAGTATTTTTCCAGTTTTTTTTTTGTTTCTGTGATATAAGTTTGGGCAATGAAATGACATAATATTGCAAATTTTAGAATTTAGGTTTAAGTGTGAACATACTTCAAAAAGTCAATATGAAAACATTTAAAATGCAATGAATATCAAACATTTTATTTTTTGAGTGCTTCTGATAATTTGGAAGTGATTTTTGTGCAATGAGAAAACTAGTGGAATTTTTGTTGCTGATGTGGATTATAGTCATAATTTTTCTTTACTATTCTGGGTAACTGATCAAATTACCTAAACTATCTGAACCTCATAATATGCTCTTCTGGTAAAGAGAGTACAAGGTTTTAGAAACGACTAAATAAGATAATGAATGAAAAGTGTATTGTAAATTTCAAAATGCTATACATATTCTTCCTGATTTGTTGAATTCACTCAACTTTTTACATAAATGTTATGTTTTAAATTTTAAAGGACTAGGTATTTGAGATTAATACAAAGTCTAAAACTGTCTTAAGTTATTAGAAGTTTTGTGAACATCTTATATTAGATATTTTTGTAAGGTATTTTATTAAGATTTCCTGGAACACACCAGCTACTAAACTAAGATCCAGATGGCCCAAGGTCAAATTTCATAGATGATAATGTTTTTGAATGATAGTTTGATACACTTTTGGTGAACTATGTAATGATTCGTATAATGTTGAACTTTTGAAATATTTAAAAGAAACACAATTTTACCTCATCTTTATTAATTGTAAATACTCCACAATGATTCTTTGGGCTCCATAGCTTATTTGAAATTTTTGAACGCAATACTATCACTGATTAAAACGGTTTCACTATTTAGATTAGTAAACAAAACATTTTCTTTTTCTTGAAAATATTTGTGTTACAGTTATGAAAATGACTTTCAAATAAATTTTTAACAAAAAAAGAGTTATGCTAAACAAGCAAGAAAGAGAAAATCAGCATTCATTCTAAAGAAATGACACAAATATGTATTAAGTGTTTTCAGCTAGATTGCAAATGCTTTTTACAGGAAAATTAATGTTATTCAGAGCATACATTAAAAAACGTAAGCATAAAAACTTCAAATTCATAGAGAGTTATTGATGTGCTCTATACTTTATAAAGTTTATTCCTCATATCTTTTCTGTTTTTAATATAAAAGAATTATACCTTAAAATACCAAAAGGGTTTTTAGATCATTTAAAATCAATTAAAAACTGAGATATTCTTATAATTAATTTTCCACTGAGATGAGAATTTCGAATCTTGAAATAACTTGCAGGTGGCCATTATTATAGTTAAGAGAAAATTTGTACCATCTTTCAAGAATCATTTTACCCTCTTGTAAAAATTTAGGTACTTTTATGCCTCACAATCCAGGCTGGGAGGCTAGTTCTTGGAAGGAAGTATGGATGGCTTCCAATTTGATTTGATTTCAGCAACATTTTCAGAAGTATTCCCCATCAGCTTCTTCTTTTAAATGAAAATACCCCTTGCAAGAAAGGCATCTGTAAACTCAGTTCTTTTCTGCCCTTGTATCTTTCCTGATCCTTACAATAGTGACACAAGCAGTACAATTTACTGTGTGGTAATAACAACTGGGAAAAAATGTTTTATCATAGCACATCATGATGAACATTGTCAATGACATGCATTTTTCATTAGAACAATGAATTATGCATTCATTTCTGTGAAATAAATTACCCCAAATGTTAGAGTCATAAAACAACATGCATTTATTAACCCAAAGTTTCTGTGAGTCAAGGATTTCTGACTCATAGCTTAGCTGCAGTCATCACAGTCTGATTGTTTCCACTTCCAGGTTTACTCAGCTAATGGTTGGCAGGATTCAGCTCCTCTCATGTTTTTGAAGACCTCAGTTCTTTACAAACTGCTTATTGCAGCCTTTCTTCAGTTCCTTGACACATGAGCCTTTCCGTAGGTCAATTTGCAACATGACAGCTTGCTTCATTAGAATATGCAAGCAAGAGAGCAAGAGAGTACTACCAGACAAAGCAAGGTATCAAGTAGATGCCACAGTCCTTTATAACCTAATTCTGGAGGTGACATCATGTCACATTTGCCATATCCTCTTCATTAGAAGCAGGTCACTAGGTCCAGTCCATAATAACAAGACTGTGAATACCAGGAAGAGAACTATTAGGAGATATACAAACAATCTGCCTATCACAAATAGTCTTGCATATTTTTCACCTCCATGTATACTTTATAAGAATTGCTTCAAATGCCAGTGTGAAGGGAACAAACGTATTGCCACTGACAAAAAAAAAAAAAAAAAGAAAAAAAAATCAAAAACAAAACACAAACACATACTGCCAGAAATCACTTTATCGCCAAATGTTACTTTTAGTAGCAGTGCCAAGCACGCTAGTTGTAAAATTACACACATTCTACTAACTGCTATTTTGGGATGACATTATTTGAAACAGATGATTACTAAAGGTGTTGAGATTTTTCTAGCATATTGTTTACTGAATATTTGATAAGTATTATTGGTGCTTATTTGGAACAGAAACACTGAAGACAGGTATGAGATACTTAGCCAAGATTTTATGATTACGTGTGAAATATTATGACAGAAGCTATGTGTGGGGAGAAAGCTATTGAGACAAAAATCAGGATTTTTCCAAGAGGGAAGCTTATGTGGTAAACCAAGCTGACTTATTTCTTTAAACAAATAGATAATCTGAATATATTTTCAAGTCCTGGTAAGAGCCTTGGACTCTATTATCCCTGATCGTACCACTTTGAATACTGAAGTGGTAAGTTCAAAATAAAACAGGTGTGGTGATGATAGTAATACATAAAATATTTTTACTCACAAATATTTTATTAGCACTTTCTAATGAAACTAAACACTATCCTTTGTATCAGTCTTTTTGTTGCCTTTTTTTTTAATGCATGTTCTTTTTTTTCTTCTAACTATAGCAATAGACCAGCATATGGAGATCCTGATATTCGCTTTGTATGAATTTAGGCAAATCATCTAACTCTCTGGTCTTTAGTTTCCTCTACTCTTAATGTTGTTGTCAGACTCAGATCACACTCAGATGTATCTGTTCTACGACATTGGGAGCATCAGTACCTTCAGAGAAAGATCTGAATCACTCTTTGTTTATTATCTAATGGTATTTAATATGTAGTAGGTGCTAAATAAATATTTGGTGACAAATTATTGCATTAACAAATATTAACATTATTTTGATATGCATTGGTTCCCGTTGCTCTAGAAATGTAATTAATCATGTTCCATATAGAAATGATTACTGATACCTAAAAGTCTGGCTTGTCTATCATTTTGGCTTACCAAGGATGATTTCAATTTAAAGTATTTTTAATCTGTTTCTTCAACTTGTGTTTATTTGATTTGTAGGTCATTTTACCCAGAAAATATATTTCAATTTTTATAAAATTTTTATTCTCAAATTTAGTTCACTTAACAAGCAACCTTATTTTAGTAGGATTTTATTCTCTACTTCAGGAAGTTGGTATTTATTTTTTTCCTAAAGCAAGGTTTCGTTGTTCCTGGTTCATTACCATCTCTTTAGAACTAAGGTTCTGGTACATGCTGGCAATCACGGGAAGTTGCAAATTCACATTTCTCACAACATACTCCTAATCACTCTGTGAACTAACAGATGCATGAACATGTTCCTACACAAGCATATGGTAAGCATCACAGTTTTCTTAACCTTATGCTAAAAACAAATTTAAAAAAAAAAAAAAAACAAATTCACCTGCTGTTAAATGTTTTGAAGGCCTTTGGGGAATTGTAGGCCTTACTGCTAAGGCAATGTGCAAATCATAATTTCTTTTTGCCAGCATATACAGAGAAGTGACATTGAAGGCATTAACCACTGAAAAATTGAAAATATAATTTTGACTTCCCATTTCAGTTATATTTGAAGAGCTTAGAAGTCATCATTCCCTTTCTTACAGTTTTTGAGATGCCGTGGTCAAAAACAAGGAAACAAGAATTGTCAAAAACATTTAGGCTTTTTGTCCCCACCCAAATCTTATCTTGAATTATAATCCCCATAATCCCCAGATGTCCAGGGAGAAACCAAGTGGAAGTAATTAAATCATGAGGGTGGTTTCCCCTTTGCTGTTCTTACTAAGTTCTCATGAGATTTGATGGTTTTATAAGGGGCTGTTTGCCCTTCACTGGGCACTTCTCCTTCCTGCTGCCCGGTGAAGAAGGTGCCTTGCTTCCCCATTACCTTCTGACACAATTGTAAGTTTCCTGAGGCCTCCAGAGCCATGCTGAACTCTAAGTCAATCAAACCTCTTTCCTTTATAAATTACCTAGTCTCGGGCAGTTCTTTATAGCAGTATGAAAACAAACTAATATAGTCTGAGTAATTGTGACAGACAAGGGGAGCCTAAGAAAACATCACTACCAAAAGTAATGTGGCATCCAAGATAGGATTCTAAAAGAAAAAATATAAAAGCCAAGTTAACAAGCATAAAGTAGGTATATTAGTTAAAAATAATGTGTCAATATGCTTTTATTAATTATAAGAAATGTACAATAATAATGTAACATGTTACCAATGGAGGAGACTGGGTGAAGATTATCTAGGAACTCTGCATGAACTTATCAATTTTTCTGTAAATAGAAAACTATTCTAAAAATTAAAGTTTATTTAAAAGCAAATGATACTTCTATTTAGTTCAATTGAATATGAAGTTGTCATTCTTTAACTATTATTTTTCAGATAATTTTAAAAATTTTCATTAATAAACCTACTTCAAGAAGGACTTGTTAGGAAATACTGAACAAATCGAAAATTAACGGCTTTTATACTTTGATTTTGCATTAAGCACATTTCAGGGCTATGGGTTTATCCTGTTAAACACCAGTCTCTTTTTCACTTTGCCTCAGATGAAGAATAAAAGTTGAAAAGCAAGCCCTATGCTTGTATATTTCTCCACATCAGCACATTTCTTAGCTTGAATTTACAGATATGTCAAGACTCTAAAGCATCAAATGATAAAAAGGCAAATCAGCAATCAAGACAAATCCTTCCTTTCAACACAAACCAACACAAGTGTCACTACAGACATGCCTTAAGAATTCAAGGTCAAAATACGGTGTCTTTAATTGTTAAGTGCTGTCAAATATGATCAAATAAAAATTGTGTCAAAAATTATGGTAACATGTTTCAGGCACAGGCAAGATTAACCTTCCCAGAAGGATGTAAGTTGCCAAGTAACCTCCGCTTTTCCGAAAAGAAAGTGGTTTCCACTATTGGCACATACTTCTGCAATTCTTAGTAATATACATTTAATTATCTACTCTGAATGATATTATATACTCCTCCAATCAATTATATTATAAACATTCAATTTTAATTTTCAAACAACAGGAATTTTGCTAGTCTTGTTAGAGACTGTCTTCCTGGCAATAAAAGACTGAAGTAGATAGACAAATAGTGAATACTTTGCAAATCACTGGAGTGATAACAACCTGGTAGGCGAATTACAATACAAAGAATATGGTCCAGGTGGTAAAATAAATTAATGCGTGCTTCTGTCTTTTATCTTTCTTTTTTTTTTAATTGGTAGGAGTCAGATTCTGTTTTAAAAATTCAAGATCTGTTAACTGATTAAAAAGTTGGTTATGTTCTTAAGTGATACCCCTATATCTTGTTATTTTATTCATCAGTCTATTAAATTTTAACTCCCAAAGAAATATTACTTTCTGGGGAGGCTCTGATTATAGCTAGAACAAGTCAAATAACTATTTTAATAATTAGCCACACTTGAAAAAATTCATACATTTTTCACAAATTCATGAATTTTGAAAAATTGGAAATTAATAGATTTTTCATGTATTAAAAATGATCAGTTTTCTTTTCAAGCACCAAAATGCTTGAACAAACAAGCTTAAAAAATAAAAATATTTGCAAAATACTTAAATGATTCTTATAAATTTCTTTACATAAAATTATGAAAAGCATAAATTAATTGCTCTAAAACTATAATTTTGTCTGTCAAATTATCAAATTTCTTTTATTTGAAAATATTCCAAGTGAATATAATTTTTGAGTACTTTTGTTTTATTTTAATATAATTTCTAAACTGCAGACAAACTATCAGCATGTTAAGGAGACTCCTGAACACCCTTTATTCAGATTAACCAGCTATTTACAGGTTTTTACACTAATTATTTATATTCTCTCTCTCTCTCTTGCTCTATATAATTATTTTTTCTGAACTATTTGAGACTATGTTGGAAATACGATCTTTTGTACTTAACCATTTCAATTTGTATTTCCTAAGAAGAAGGTCATTTCCTAAGAAGGTCATAACTATAGCAGAATGATCAAAATTAGAAAATTTAACATTTATACAATAATATTATCTAATTCATATAATCATTCATCTAGTTCATATTAAAAAGCCATTAATCATTTCAATAATGTATTCTTTTTTATTATAATACAAATTCCAGTTCAGGGTCATGTAGTGCATTTCTTTGTTTTATATATGTAGTGTATTTTATTCTAAAATTATGAAGCCTTTCTTCTCTTTTTCCATCTTGACATTTTCAAGTTCTATAAGTTCTATCAGTTTGGGCTTTACATGTTTTAATTTCTGTTATTAAGTATACGTATATTATTACTATCTTCCTCATAAACCATGTTTATTTATTGTTATTAAATTTATCTATCTACATATAAACTCTCTGCATTGAAATACATTTATACTGCTATCATTTTAGCCATCTAGGCTGTTTTTATGATTACTCCTTTAATGTTTACCTTATTTTACTCTTATCCTACTATGTCATTATGTTTAGAATTAATCTCTTATAAGTAGTATCTAATTAGGTCTTAATTTTTATTAACAATGCCTTCCTTTTAATTGGCATTCTTATTGCATTTAGAAGTATTATTTGCTATGATTTCATTTACATTTAAATACTATTTGCTGTGGTTAGGGTTATATCTACCATTTTGCCATGTCATCATTTGTTTTGTTTTACTCTACTCTTATTTCCTTGATCTGTTTTTGTCAATCAAATGTGCTTACTATTTAATTTTTACTTATTAGTTTATTAGCTATAACATTTTATGCATTAGTATGTAGTTATTATTTTAAGATTATAATATGTATGCTTTTCCAATCCTATTCTTTTTACAGGTAATATTGTACTAATATTAACTGTGATTAATAATTACATACAAATATTATATACATGATAACATATTTATTATTTCCTGTAAATTCATAAACTCAAATTATATAGCCTTATGTCATTTCCTTTTAGCTTGAAAAAAGAAAGTTCTTATCTTTTCTCACAGTTTAGGGTATAGATCTGCTAGTAATTGATTCTCTTAGTGTATTTATCCAAAATTATAATACTGGTCTTCACATCTGAAGAATATTTATGTGAATATACAATTCTGGGATGACAGTTTTACTGTTTTTCTCTTTAAGTTAATTAAAGATGTTGTTGCTTTGTTTTTTCATTCTCATTGATTATGATAATCAGTCAGATAATTTATATCATTGTTCCTTTGTCACTTTTTTCTGGATACTTTAAAATTTTCTTCCTGTATTTGGCTTTTAGCAGAGTGATTATTAAGTACTTAGGTTTGATTTACTTTACAAATATCTTGATTGGGATTCATTTGGAGATATACGCATTTCTCAAAATATATGGCAACTTCTGTCCAATTTTTTAATAAATACTTTAATGCCACCTTTACTGCATCATTTGATATCTTTTCAGTGCACATCGATGCTCAGTTTTTAATTTCAAGTTCTACTATATTCATTCCTCATATTAGTTCTAGAATTCTCATTATTTTAAATATAGTATTTATTTCGTTGTTGAGATTCTGCATCACTTCTTTTATAATGACCATAGTTTTCTTTTAACAGGAACAAATTTAAAAACCGTGGCCTGCTAATTCCATCATCTTGGTCATTGCGGAATCCATTTCTCTTGACTTTTTTTTTAATAATGGTTCATGCTTTTTGTCTGGTAGTATTTTATTGTATACCGCACACTCCAGGTGATTTATTTTAAAGATTCTGGTTTCCACTGTTTTCTCTGAAGACTCTTAATTTTTTTGGTATTAAATATGATATTTTATATTTATTCATTTATTTTTATTATACTTTAAGTTCTAGGGTACATGTGCAGAACAGGCAGGTTTGTTACATAGATGTACACGTACCATGGTGTTTTGCTGTACCTCATCAACCTGTCATTTACGTTCAGTATTTCTCCTATGCTGTCTCTCCTCTAGCCCCCCAACACCTGACAGGGTCCAATATGTGATGTTCCCCTCCCTGTGTCCATGTGTTTTCATTGTTCAACCCCCACTTATGAGTGATAATATGCAGCGTTTGGTTTTCTGCAGTTTTCTTGTTGTTCTAGCAGGCAAGTAATTTAACTGTACTTAAACTCTGAATTCAATTACCTCTGCAGAGGTTAACACATGAGATAGCCCCATTTATTTAGGTTTTCAGTTATTCCTTGTAGCTAGGAATACTGGAGTCTACTCAAAGCATGTACAGTTTAGAGGTTTAGTTTTTATGCAGTTTTAAGGGTTCACCTTTCTTTGGGCTTCTACTTTACAGATTTTCCCACTCACTTTAGATACTCTATTACTGTCATATTCTATTATTTGATTGTAAACTAATAAGACTGTATATATCTCCCTGCTTCAGTTATAGCCACCCTACACAAGATGGACTAGGAAGTGCCTACTCCATGAAGAAGCCATTTAAGTTCACGTCTTACAGCATTCAGTCTTCTTTCAAGAATCAAGTCTTGTCTGGTTTTTTTTACTGCTTTTTTCTTCAATTGTAATTTTTATTTTTTTACTCTTCTTGTCTAAAATGTATAACTGCCACATGCAAAAGGATTACTTATAAAGCTACTTCATCGTTACCAGTAATGTAAACTCAGTGACAGTTTGAATTAGGTTCACAGGAAAAGAGGAGCAGTGTAATGGCCAAATAGAAGGCTTCATTGATTGTCCCCCACTTCAAGGATATCAATTTAACAACTATCTACAAACATACGCAAAAACACCTCAATAAACCAAAAATCATATGAACACTCATGGTACATGGTTTCAAATAAATATCACTGAAAGCGGCATTATAGAGGGTAAACAAAAGTCTTGAATCACCAATGCCACCCCTCTCAAATCCTCCAGCAATGGCCACATGGCACGGAGAGAGAATTTGAGCTTTTGGGAGTGTAAGCACTGTAATTGTGAGGCACTGCATTAAACTCAGTGCTTCCCTGTCATAGCAGAAAGCAAAACTGGGCTGAATTCAGCTGCCCCTGGAGGGAGTATTTAAACGAGCCCTACCTAGAAGGGAATTGCTCATCCCAGGATTTGAGACATGAGTTCTGGCAAGTCGCACCAGCACAGACTAAAGGGTTCTGGGGCTCAAACTAAACTTGAAAGGCAATCTAGGATACAAGGACTGTGACTGCTAGCTGAGTCGACAGGATGAATTCAGCTCAGAGACAGTGAACTTGGGGGACACGCAAACTACTGAGACACCAGCCAGGGTGGTTAAGAGAGTGCTTGTGCCACCTATCCCCAGATCCCAGGCTGCACAGCTCATGGCTTCAAAAAAGACAACTTCCTTCCATGTGAGGATAGGAGAGGGAAGAGTATGAAGGCTTTATCTTGTGTCTTCAATAACAGCTCAGCAATAGTAGAATAGGACACCAGTCAGAGGGCCCCTTTCCAGGCCCTAGCTCTCAGGTGACATTTCTAGATACACCCTGAGCTATAAAGAAAGCTACTGCCTTGAAGAGAAGGACCTGGTACTGGCAGGATCCATCACCTGCCAGCTGAAGAGCTCTTGGTCCCTGAATAACCAGCAGTGATACCCAGATAGAATGCCGTGGCCTTGGGTGATGATTTTCACCACCTGAATTTCATCTAAAAATATAATCTCCATGTGTTGATGAATGGACCTCATGGGAGGTGATTGGATCATGGGGGCAGTTGCCCCAGACTGTTTTCATGATGGTGAGTCAGTTATCAAAAGAACTGACGTTTTTAAAGTGTGGCACTTCCTTATGCATGCTTTCTCTCTTGCTGTCTTGTGAAAAGTTGCTTGCTTTCCGTTTTGCCATGATTGTAAGATTTCTGAGGCCTCCCTATTCATGCAGAACCGAATTGTGAGTTTATAAATTGCCTAGTCTCAGGCAGTATATTTATAGTAGTGTGAACATGAACTAATACAGGAGAGGCTCTGACACTTGCTGGCTTCAGGTGAGACTTAGCCCATTCCCAGTTGTGGTGGTGACAGGGAGAGACTCCTTCTGATTGAGAAAAGTGGAGAGAAAAAGAAAGAGGTCTTTGTCTTGTACATTAGAGACCAGCTCAGCTACAGAGGGTACAGCCCCAGATGGGCTTCTGGGCATCCCAATTCCAGGCCTTGGCTCTTGTATGTCATTTCTGGACCCACCCTGGGCTGGAAGGGAGTCCACTGCCCTAATTGGTGAGTCCCAGGCTAGGCAGCATTCACCACAATCTGATTGAAGAGCCCTTGGACCTTAAGGGAACATTGGTGGTAATCTGGAAGAATTCCTCATGGGCATGTAGGTGTGGTGGCCATGAGGAGAAGCTCCTCTGCCTGTGGAAAGAGCAGGGAAGAGTATAAAGAAAGAACTACTTCTCATGGTTTGAGTGCCAGATCAGCTGTAGTACAATAGAACAGCAGTAGACTTCTCAGGTTTTTGACTCCTGATTTTGGCTCCTAGATGGCATCTCTGGACCTGACTGGAGCTTGGGGACGCTGGCTGTGCTGAAGGAAAAGAAAATAGCCTGGCTGGCTTCTCTACCTGCTGATTGTAGAACCCCAGAGGCTTGAGCGAAGATAGACATTAGCCAGGTCGTGGTTACAGCAGGCCTTGAGTGAAATCTAGTGCTATGCTGGCTTCTGGTCTCACCTAGTGGAGTCAAAGTAATGATGGCTACGGGAGTGCCGTATCATTCCACCTCCGGCTTCATGCATCTCAGAACAGAGAGAAAGACTTTCAGCAAAAGTAAGAAAAGAGAACAAGAGCCTCTGCATGGTAATTCAGATAATTGTTCTGGATCCTATCCAAGGCTACCAAGGCAGTACTTCTACCAGTCTACAAGAACCACAGTGTTACTGGGATTGGGGTGCCCCCTAATTCAGATATGGCTTAGATCACAACACTTAAGTCCTTTCAAATACCTAGAAAGCCTTTCCGAGAATCACAGACACAAAGAAGCACAGACTGCGAAGACTGCAATAAATTTCTAACTCTTTAATGCCCCGACACAAAGAAACATCCTTAAGCATCAAGACAATACAAGAAAACACAACCTCATGAAATGAGCTAAATAAGGCACCAGAAACCAACCCTAGAGAAATAAAGATATGTCACCTTTCAGACAGAGAATTCAAAATAGCTGTTTTAAGGAAACTCAAAGAAATTTAAAATAATACAGAGAGGAATTCAAAAATCTGTCAGACAGATTTAACAAAGAGATTGAAATAATCTCTAAGAATCAAGCAGAAATGTAAGAATTGAAAAATGCAATTGACATATTGAAGAATGCATCACTGTTTATAATAGCAGAAATAATTAAGCAGAAGAAAGAATTAGTGAGCTTGAAGACAGGTTATTTAACAACACACAGTCAGAGGAGACAAAAGAAAAAAGAATGAAAAAGAATGAATCAATTCTAGATATAGAAAATAAAAAAGTCAAATCTAAGACTTATTGGTTTTAAAGAGGAGGTAGAAAAGAGCTATGGGTAGAAAGTTTATTCAAAAGGATAATAACACAGAGCTTCCCAAATCTAGAGAAAGATATCAATATCCAAGTAACAGATGATTATAGAACACCAATCAGATTTAACCCAAAGACTATTCAAGCCATTTAATAATCCAACTCCCAAAGGTCAAGAATGAAGGCAAGATCCTAAAAGTGACAAGAAAAAAGAAACACATAATATAAGCAGAGGTTTAATATGTCTGGCAGCAGACTTCTCAGTGGAAACCTTATGAGACAAAAGAGAGTGACATGATATATTTAAAGTGTAGAAGAAAAAAAAATGTTTTGCCACAGAATAATATATCTGGTGAAAATATCCTTCAAGCATGAAGGAGAAATAAAGACTTTCTCAGACAAACAAAACTTGAGGGATTAAATCAAAACCATTCCTTCCCTATAAGAAATACTAAGAAGAGTTCTTCACTCAGAAGATTCACCCAGAAGAAAAGGATGTCAATGAGCAATAAGAAGTAATCTGAAAGTAGAAAATTTACTATTAATATTAGGTACACAGAAAAACGCAGAATTATAATATTGTGACTGTGTTGTGTAAACTACCTCTTAAGTAAAAAAACTAAATGATGAACCAATAAAAAATAATAACTAAAATAACGTTTCAAGACGCAGATAGTATACAAAGATATAAACAGAAATAGCAAAAAGTTAAAAAGTAGAGGGACAAAGTTAAGGTGTAGAGTTTTTATTGGTTTTCTATTTGTTTGTTTGTTTATGCACCCAGTGTTAACTGTTATCAGCTTAAAATAGTGGGTTACAAGATAGAATTAAGCCTCATGGTAGCATCAATTCAAAATCATACAACAGATGTACAAAAAATAAAAAGCAAAACATTGAAACATACTACCAGAGATAATCACCTGCACTAAAAGGAAGATGGGAAGGAAGAAAAAAGAGAAAACAACCACAAAACAACCAGACAAGTAACAAAATGACACGTTTAAGGCTTTGCTTATCAATAATAACATTGATATGGTTTTCTGTGTCCCCCTGGAATCTCATCTTGAATTTTAGCTCCCATAACTCCCAAGTGTTGTGGGATGAACCCAGTGGGAGATAATTGAATCATGGGGGCAGTTTTTCCTATCTGTTCTCATGGTAGTGAATAAGTCTCAAGAGATCTGATGGTTTTATAAAGGGAAGCTCCTTTCACTTGGTTCTCATTCTCTCTTGTCTGCCACCAAGTAAGACGTGCCTCTCACCTTCTGCCATGATTATGAGGCCTCCCCAGCCACATGGAACTGAGAGTCCCTTAAATTTATTTTTCTTTATAAATTACCCAATCTTGGTTGTGTTTTTATCAGCAGCAGGAAAAAGGATTAATAATAACATTGAATGCAAATGGACTAAACTTTCCAATCAAAAGACAGAGTGGCTGAATGAATTAAGGAAAAAAAGCAAGACCAAATGATCTGTCACCTACAAGAAACACATTTCAACTATAAAGACTCTCGTAGACTGAAAATAAAGGGATGGAAAAAAGTATTCCATGCCAATGGAAACTAAGACAAAACAGGGTTAGCCATATTATATAAGAAAAAATAAATTTCAAGATAAAAAACTACAAGAAGAGACAAAGAAGTTCACTATATCATGATAAAATGGTCAATTCATCAAGAGGACATAACAATTTTAAACATATGTCTATATATATATATATATATATGCACCCAGCACTGGAGCACCGAGAGATACAAAGCAAATGTTATTAGAGAAAAAGACAGAGATAGACTCCAATACAGTAATAACTGGAGACCTCAACACTCTACTTTCAGCACTGGACAGATCTTCCAGGCAAAAAGTCAACGAAGAAACACTGGACTAAATCTGCTTTATAGACCAAATGGACCTAATAGATATTCATGGAAAACTTCATCCAACAGCTGCAGAAGGCACATTCTTTTCCTAAGCATATTGATCATTCTTAATTATAGATCGTATCTTAGGCCACAAACAGGTTTTAAAAAATTCAAAAAATTGAAATAATATTAAATTAGGTTCGCATGCTAATCTAATTTAATCATCTGATATGACAAATTTTTTAAAAGTTTAACCCAGTTTCGTTGGCAAATATATGCTCACAATTCTAAATTTAAGAGTAATAAAGTATGAATTTGATTTACTTCTTAATTTTTGTGTTTATATTTAAATTCGTAAGTGTTTAGAAGATACCTAACCTCTAAGGAAAATTATCAACTCAGAGAAAAGCTTATTCCAGACTAATGGAGCTTCCTATGTCGTGGTAGTTATTCATGACAAGACACAGTGAAAACCATGCAATGGATTTACATACATCAAGCCTAGAAACAGAGACTCAAGAAATTTAGGTTACATATTTCTACAGTGATTCCTGCTAAGCTACAAATATATTCACACTGAGGTTTTTTTTTTATTATTATTGTTTAAGACATTGTAGAAATATTGGAAGTCCATTTCTTCATGTAGATAAATTTTCACAATTGTAATTTCTATCTCCTGGTTTAGGAGATATCCTTAAACCATACTTAGAATGATATCTGCATCCAGGCCAGGCATGGGGCTCACGCCTGAAATCCCAGCACTTTAGGAGGCCAAGGCAGGTGGATCATGAGGTCATGAGATTAAAACCATCCTGGCCAGCATGATAAAACCCCATCTCTACTAAAATACAAAAAGTTATCTGGGTGTGGTGGCACAAGCCTGTAGTCCCAGCTACTCCAAGAGCTGAGGCAGAGGAATCACTTGAATCCAGTGAGCCAAGTTCATGCCACTGCACTCCAGCCTGGCGACAGAGTAAGACTCTGTCTCAAAAAAAA